>NC_068407.1:9728407-10328407 GCF_023724105.1 Carassius gibelio
TATTTCAACATTGCAAGTAACTGAAGGATACAGACCTGAACGCTTTTGGATTAGCTCCATGATTAGGCACCGAACTACACAGACCTTAATATAAAACTAGAAACAGAATGTTTTTCAAGACAAACCCTTGTCTTGGCTTGACGAAACCTTGCTGGAAATGTAGTTTAAAATAGTTTTAACTTTAAAGCTAGAAGGCTATTTTTTAAAAACTGTACACTCATGTTCTTACTATCTATCTATCTATCTATCTATCTATCTATCTATCTATCTATCTATCTATCTATCTATCTATCTATCTATCTATCTATCTATCTATCTATCTATCTCCATTTTGGGTGAGCTGTCTCTTTAAGGCATGCATATCAAACAATAACCTATGAACTTTAAGCTGAAGCTATATATTTAAGATATTTTTTCAAGCTATCCTCTTGTATTTTACATAAAAGTCCCAAGATGTATGGATGGATAGATAGATGGATGATAGGGAAATTTTAATTAGAACGTTGTAGGTTTGATTGGTTAAAAAAAAAAACTGCTGACTGACACAAACAAGGGATATTTAATAAAGTGCTTACAAAACATGAATCTCTTTAAAATTTGCATCAACTAATCAAAACAAACTTTCATGATAATTATAAAAATACTTTGCCTCACTCTATAACATGCACCCTCTTCTCTCTCTGTCCCTGTTTCTCCTCCCTCATCTGTCTGGTTATTATTCCTACCTGTCATCCGCTTCCCCGGCCCATACATACACCTTTCCCCCTCTCTCCATTTTCCTCTCGCTCTGAGTGAATTTATCACCTCTCCAGTGCCCCCTCTAAACCCGTTAAATGCACTGAAAGGAGGAGTATTTTCTCAGGACCTGACGGGGGAGTCTGTGCTGCGCCTGCAAAATCTGACTCGTAGAAACAGCAGAGAGAGAGAGAGAGATATGAACGTAATTGATTCTGACCGCCGAGGTGGGATCCAGGTTTCCCTAAGGGGGATCATCACAAAGGGAGGCCACTGTAACACTCCATCTGGGAAAGGGGGTGTGAGGGAGGAAGGAGGGATGGAATATAGCTGGAGGTGATAACGATAAAATGCTTTTCTTAATTGCAAATTGCGAGAACTCATTAGTCCTGCAAACTGGCGTGAAAGTGAAAACAGAGGAAAGGAGGACTGGAGTGAAATATGATCAACTCTAATTGTAATCGTGTATTAGATTCTATGCAGTTGTTGATGAAGCGTGATAGAAAAGGGGAGCGGTTTAAAAATACTTGTTGATATAGTTGTAATGTCGCCTAGGTAAATGCAAAGCACTCCTCCATATCGCTTCTGACATTTTCCTGGCATCCAGTGCGATGAATATGCATTACTAATTAACCTATCAGATAAGGTTAAGAGAATTTCAGAACATGCCGCAGGTAACTGCCATCAAAGGAGAAGAAGAGCATCATCAAAGGTTGTGTGTGCAACAGTGTGTATGGATGCACAATTACAAGTTCCTCCATGCAACATGTATGTATAGGTGCATAAAGAAGAAGAAATGATTATGCATTCATGTCTTAATGTGTAGGTGGCCGGTTTTTGAATATTAGTTAATGTTGCGCTTACATGCACATAACACAATATTCATGCATGTCTGCAGGCCTGTGGTATGTCATTAGCCTTATTTGCAGAAATACGTTGGATTGGGTGAATGTAGGTTATCACTCAGGCAGACCTAATTCCCTTGAGCCCCCCCTTAGATTTCCACTGTCAGGATCCTCTCTTTGGGAAGACATTGGAAGATGGTGGTGGGGCGGGACGGGGGGAGAGAAAATGCTCTACATCCTTTCCTAATTACTCCAGACTGCTCTGGTTAGCCTACCTGGGTCTCATTAAAAACAGTCAAACTTGGAGTACCTTCTCACTCCCCTTTTTAGATTAGTAATATTGCTCTCATTAGGATGCTAAAGTACTGACAACCGAGAGCCAATTATCACTAATCTATTCCGAGGAATGAGCGAGCACTGATTGGCTGAGAATGAAAACAGGAGCGTGTTTAATCAACAAGGGAATATCGAACTATAAATAAACCAAACAAATATGTATTTGCGAACAACTTCAGTGACTTGAATAGTGTTTACGTAATAACTAAAAGCTCCAAGATTGGCCCTGGGTGAAGTTGGGGCCCCTTCGTTGGGGTGCTTTGACCGTTGATGATGAAATCAGGAAGTGTTCAAGATGAGCAGTTTAGAGGCTCTTTTGTCTGTGTGTGTAGTTGTGTGTGTGTGGGTAGTGAGATGTCCTGGGCAGATGGCTACTGTCCCTCTGGGCGGTCTACTAGAGACCCAGTGGAACAGAGATTCTGTACCATCTGGACCACACAGCATACAGGAGAGACCAAAAAAGTGGCAATGTCACTGACAAGGGCTTCGTATCTCTCTCTCTATATAAATATTTGAATGGGAAGAAACATATATATTCAGACCTCATAGATCTTTTTAGTTTAGTTTTTAATGAACCACTTAAAGCTGCAGTAGGGAACTTTGGACGCTCTAGCGGTTAATAAACAGAACTGCTTGCGTCTTGCGGAAGAACATTGTAGCCGGAGCTACTTCTCTCTGTTTATGTCTATGAAGAACCACAAAGGTACTGGGTTACTCCGCCGCGTTACCCCCGAAGCAATCTAAAATAGTCCGAATATAAACACTTATTATAGGTGTCCCCTAGTGATTCAGGACAAGCTAAAAACACAGTTTGGGAAATGGATTCATGGTGAACTCTCTTATTATGTTCATTTTTCTACATTTTGAACACAAACAAAGTTACAGACCGCAGCTCTGATTGGTTGTTTTTTACCGGGAGCGCATGACTTTCTGCAAATGGCAATAGGACCACTGGGAGGAGCCAGAGGAGCTTGATTTTTTTTCACAGATTATCTGTCTCATATTCTACTGTCAGGACATAATGACAGGTTTAATAAATATGTAAAAAATATTTTTTTACAAAAGTTCCCTACAGCACCTTTAATATCATAAATATCATGTTCTCTGACCCATTAAAAAAAGAAAGATGGGAAGGAAGTGTAAGAAGCAAAATGGCATAATATATAAGACTTGCTTTCAGATGATCTTGAATTAAGTTTATTTTTCTTACCCAACTGGCAAACTGTTTTATGCATAAATCTAACTACACTACTGTTCAAAAGGTTGTTGTTTCTTAACCAAATAACATCATAATTATTTATTCCTGTGTTGGCAAAGCTGAATTTTCAGCAGCCCTTACTTCCGTCTTCAGTGTCACATGGCTCTTCAGAAATCATTCAAATATGCTAATTTAATGTTCAAGAAATATTTCTTATTATCAATGTTAAATACAACTGTACTGCTTAATATTTTTGTGTGACACATTTTTGTTCAGGACTCTTTGATGAATATATATGGTGGCCCAGTAGTGCACAACATAAAATTTCTACAACACAACGAAATTAGCACAACACAACGCAAACAAGCCACGACACAATGACGTTAGCACAACACAACGGAAACAAGCCACTACATAATGGAAACAAGTCGCAACACATCCAAATTTAGCACAACACAATGGAAATAAGCTGCAACACAAAATTAGCACAACAAAACAAAATTAGTCGTTGGCGACAATAGCCTCGTGGTTAGTCCATCAACATACAGCGCACTGCACTCAAGGCGACCTGAATTTGATTCTTGTCAAGGTCCGTTGCAGATCTTCCCAGTGCTTTCCTGTTATCTCTCTACTGTTCTATCTCAATAAAAGGCATTAAAAAAAACATAAACAAATTAGTTCTATGCATTGTGTTGTGAAAATGTTGTTGTTTAGTGTACTACTGTGCCACCATAACGTTTAAACAGCATTAACAGCATTTAAGATAGAAAACTTTTTAACATTATGTCTTTACAGTCGGTTTAATGCATGCTTAATGAATACATTTATTTTTCTTTACAAAAGCTTACTGATTCCAAACCTTTGAACAGTAGTGCAAATGTAATCAAGTTTACACATAAAACACAAAAATTTTAGTTTCCCAATAGGCTAAAATTATTTCCCCCAACTTAAACTGATCTTGTTTTTAGATGTTGCAAATTGTTTGCTTTTTACATTTTAAACAATTCCTAAAGAATCGATACAAGTCTGATTCTAGATTTTTAAATCCTCTGTAGCGTCAAATAAAAAGATCATATCACAGGTTATGAGAGGTAAGATGCTCTGATATGCTTCCTTTCTCTCATAAAGCTTTCAATGTTGCTAAGTATCTCATTCCAGTGAATGTGATCATTCAGTTCACATCACACTCTGGGTTCCAGACAGGCCTGTCTGTAAATGCAGGTGATGTTATCTACTTCAGACAGACCCTTCACTTCATTCATTCATCTTCAGCTCAGCATCATCTCTCTATTTCGCCTCCTCCGTGCAAACCGGGACGGATCGATAGAGCTTCTTGCTTCCATTAGTCTCCATGCAGGTTAATGCTGCATTAAAATGTCTACATGCTCGCCGTATCTCGGCTGCTGCTTTTTTTTGGACTGGAGAACTTTTTCGATCATTCTTTTTCAGTATCCATTCATCATACTTCATGAAGAATTCATTCTCATCATGGTCATCTCTGCAAATTAAATGGATGGTGTGCGCATACATGCAATTTCACCGTCAATTCTCCCCATTTCTTTTACCGTCTCTTTAGATGTTTTATTTTCCCCAGCATCGCGTCTCTGCAATCTCCTCCTACTTCCTTTCTTTTTCCTGCAACCTCCTTTCCGCCTCTCTTCTCTACAGACCTACATCCTTCATTTACTTTAAAACAGACACTCTCTTCCTTCTAAAGCTCCATTCTCTAATCCTGTTAGAAGGATGGGCTTTGATCTCCTGTGAGTGATCATGTTTCTGGTGTGAAGAGAGAGAGTGGAGTGCCACACAGATTAAAGAGGAATATGCATCGGTGTTGACGTTCCTTCACTACCTGCATCTAAAGTGACTGCGCTATATATTGGGACAGAGAAGTTACGATCATTTAATGTAGGTTATAAATCAGAGCCAGAGCTGCTTGGGAAGCACTGAGATCGAAGGACTGTAACTCACAATTATAAGCAATATAAAACACACTGGATGTTGCATTTGTGGCCAAAAAAGGATCACACTGGGATGGGAAACTAATATTACGATGTGATGACACTTAATGATTCAAGAAACATTATAAAAGCATTAGCACTCCTTCAGTGAATATAGGTTGTTGTCTAAATATGAATCCATCATGTGTCCAGCTGAAATTGATTTAATTCTTGCCTTACCCGGCTCACTGTTCTGTGCAACCTACAAATGAAGTCTTGCGGTAAATGTCTTTGTAATATGGTATAAGATAAGCCTTAAGATGCAGCAGCTTATGTGATGGCTTGTGCTCATTAGAGTGATGACGGGAGAAATCAAAGACTGACAGCCAGGAGGTTGTTGCATAAAATAAACACACCAACTATTACTTTCGTTATTCATTTCTTTTTTTATTTAGGCACCAATAATCAATAATGCAGGGACAATGCTCGCTCTCGTACAAATGCTATTTAGGGCTTACTTTATCTAAAGCCACAAACAGACACGTTTATCTGTCACAGTGGCGGGGAAATCTTCAGAACTGGAAATGCTACCAGACTGTTTGTGTCATTACTGGCTTGTGAAAGTGAAACCGATTCACTAAACAATCAATCACTTTAAGTATAATAAGACCACATCTGAAACAAAGTCATTTCTTTTCATTCTCTTTTGAAGGTAAATCAGGCTTAAGTCAGGAGCAATCCACCAAAGACAAGTCCTACACTGGCGGGGTAATTTCAACAAGACAAGCAGCATTTATCTGTTTACTGACTGTTAAGATCAACATTACTGACTTAAGGTTATCTAAAATATGAATTCAACTTTGAAAGACAAATGAGTTGGTGCTTTGAGATTTGCTGTCCGTTTTGTGTCAAGAATGTAATGTTAGTGAACTATCAGTTTGCTTTACAAAAAAAGTAGAGTAGATGTAAAGTAGATCACGACAACAGTCAAAGGTTTGAACACACATTCTTTGAATGTCTATATTTTTCAGAGTAGTAAAGTCAACTAAAGTCAATATATTTTATTTTAAGGCTGGAATATGCTACAAGACTGAACAGATTCATACACTGGTCGACTAAAACACGTAAACTAAAAGATTTGGAAGTCGTTCCAAACACAACAAACTGTAACAAACTTAAAATCGGCTAAAAATATCCAATTTGTCTGATTTCCTCCAAGTGGAATAAATCACTGTCTGAGGCAAAAAAATGCACCTATTACACACTGTGATTTTCTCAAATTTGTCAACTCGGACCACCCAAAATCGGCAAACTGGCTGTAACTTTTGGAAACTAGAATGGACTCTTCCAGACTGCTAAATGGGGAAAAATCATGTAGTGTATTTCAGCTTTTAAGCAGCCTAGATTCCAGCTCCACACACTCTGGGCAATCTCTCAACAAAGTAATGAAGAATCCACCTGGGAAGGTATTTTTTTGTGTTTATTTTATTTTATTTTTAAAATTAAAATAAAAAACACTAAAGGAGATGCCATGTGTGCTGGGCACTTGTTGGCTGCTTTCTTTACTATTCGGTCCCATCATCCTTTTTTTTTTTGCATTTTAATGAAAAGATTACACACATGTCATTTATGTAAGGCCTAAAAATGTATTTTAACATTTAATCATCAGCCAAAAAGTGTGCTCAAATCTTTGACTGGTAATGTAGCTAAAGCCGGTTTAACATTTAAGACACTGTAACATGTAAATATATTTCATTGTTAATTTTTTAGATCAAAACAGCAAGGGGGGTCTTTGTGTAAATATATATTCTCAATATACAGTTGTATACTCTATTTTTTTTAGATATATTTGTAATCTATCTATCTATACATATATAACAATTAGTTTGTTTTTTTACCCTGAATTTTTTTTTATGAATAGAAATATTTTTGAATAGGCTGATAATATAAATTGATTAAATAAATCACCACATTTCACCATAAAAAAAACTATTTTTAAACATAATATTTCCATCCAAAAAACAACAGAATATTTCATGAAACACTCAATTTACACACATTCATACTAAATTTAACAGTTAAAACTGGCCAAACTGAGTGTATTATTTTCTTAATTATATTTTAAATCCTTACTAGTTGTCCTGCTTGTCTAAAAGCTGAGTTTTTTTTTTTGCAGTACTTATTTTAGCTGTGGAATGTGGACTGAAACGGTGTGATTATGTATATGTGTTTGTCGAATGTCACTGATAATTTGTGTTACTTTGAATGTTCTTTGACATGTTGTTTCAAGCATGCTAATCATTCCCCATTTGTATTCAGACTATAGCAAATTTTCAATTTGTCTGAGTGGCAATGTGTTTTTGATGAGCCTTTGTTAGTCTGCTTCACCTTATTCACTCAACTGAAGCAGTTACTAACACACTGTGTCCACAAACCTTAAAAATTATAATTATCATCTCTAGGCTTTTCTATTTGCTGGCAGTAATGTAACATCTGCACCTGGACCACAGTTATGTTTAAGACTGAATTTATGGTTAGTGAATTTTATAGATCACTTTCTTCTGCTTTAATGCACGTTAAATAAAAAGACCAAACATAAAGAAATTCAAGCATAACAAAACAACGTTTGTGATGTTAAAAAACTGTGCAAAACAAAACAACAACATAAAAAGTCTATTAGTGATTTTTTTTTTGCATTAACGTCATTGCATAAACCACACAGTTGACACATGGAGCAAATAATAAATTACCCATTTGCAGTTAATTTGGCCCATCAGTAAGCTTGCTCTCCCCTTTGAAGTCCAGGACATCCCATAGAAGGGTGGGATTTTCACAGTTGTGCTGTGCCCTCCAATGCTCAATAACGTCCTGTTTCTTATTAAACACCTTACAGCAAAGGATGCAGTTAAAGTGAGATCCCACCCTCAGGGATAAACCTTTACTGAGGCCCTTTAATACACGGCCCTCCTTACCTATCATCTCCTCTTCTTGACTCTCTTTGGCTTCTTGATGGTGAGAATGGTGGTGGCGTTTGAACTTGGAAAAGGAGAAGAACTCCTCATCGCTGTGCACTAGGTTGCGTTTCTCATTGAGCTGCCTCCAGTAATGTGCTGCATGTTTGACCAGTTCATCCTCTGCTTCACGGCCCCCACGAATGGCCCCATCCCTCAATTGCACCTGGACCTCCTCTTCATGCACATACAACAAATGCAGCTTCATGTCAGCAAAGGTAGGGGTGATGGCCTGGCAGCGGCCACACTTAATTTGTAGCTCGACTGGGTCAACACGTTGTTCTGAGGCCTGTTCACCAGCTTCCGAAAACCTGAAAGACAAGGAACGTCTATGTCAAGAACAAGGAGGCTGTAGCAAGAGTCAACGCTCAAAGTTTACTATTACTTACTCTCCTACAGACATGTTTTCTTCGTGTTGACTGATGGACGGTTCAACAGTTAGTATTACCCGGTGCACCTCTCTCAAGTGGCTGAAGTAGACACCCACATAGCCAAAAGACTTCTCACAGAATTCACAGCAAAGGCTCTTCCGGGGCCTGCTTTCCGCATGGTGGAGCTTCATATGAGTGCTAAGACTTCCTGAGTGAGCGTAGGCCTTCCTGCATACCGGGCAGACGTAAGGCCGCAGGTTACTGTGGCTGTTCATGTGGCTCTGCAAGTGATGTTTGAACTGGAAACACCTGTTGCAGGTAGGACAACGATGCAGCGGATGACTTCTTGTGTAAATCACTCCTCCACCACTTTTACATTCTACCACAGGCTGCTGATCAGTAGCTTGCAAACACAGTGGAGCACTCGATTGTTTTCCTGATATCTGCTGTCCTAATATGAGCTCCTGATCAAGGTTCTCTGATGCTGACAAGGAAGGGAGTGGAACAAGTTGTGGAATAGTGGTTTCCATTACCAGTATCGGTTTGGGACGAATACTTCGATACTTTTTGGATATGTCAAGCAGCTTCTCTTGAGAGGAAGAATTCGACACACCAGCTGGAGATTTCTCAGGTACCCTCCTTCTAAAAAACGACAAGGATCTCTTCTTTCGGGCTTCGAAGGCTAGAATATCCTCCATAGTTTTTCTCTTCCTCCCCCGTTTCTTGCCTGGAGGTTTCTTGATTTGGGAGTTGTTGTGGTCTAGACTTGGGCTTTCACTTTGAACTTTGCTGTCTGTCGACTTGATTTTGTTGTCTGGAGGGCTTTTCAAGCTGCTTTTGGCTCCAGTCTGCTTTTCTGAGAATGGGGTGCTGGCAAGGCTGGTTGGTGCCAGCAGAGAGTTCTTCACCTTGGCATAGGGCAGGATAGGCAGCTTGCCCTTGGGTGGAGATGGAATGATCTGAACAGCTTTGCTAAAGATAGTGGGTGAGAGGAGTGTGATGGCACTGCCAACCGTGGCTTGACCTTCTATTTGGGTTTTAACTGGTGAGATTTTCTTGACAGGGGCAACAAGAGAGGTTCCAGAAGGATAGTGGTGGTTTTTGAGTGGACCGGCATTGCTTTTTTGTTCCACATTTTGTTCTGTATGTGATCCTGGGAGCAAGGGCCCAACGTTGTTTTCAGACGATAAACGAGCATCAATCAAAACAAGATGCTCTGATACTGGGTCTGAACTCTGATCTGATTTCACAGCAGGTGACTGAGCTTGTACGGTTGCAGAAAGCTTGGCTGGACTCAGCATCTTGCTACAGCCTTTTTCTGGAGCGCTCTTGCTTCGCACCGGTTGGTATCTGGGAATAGGCAGCTTAAGGTTCTTCTGGATTGGCTGTTGCTGTTGTGTCTGAGGTAAGGCCACCAATGAGAAGGTCCCCTCTTGTCCAGCCACCTGCATGAGTGCATAGTTCTGGGCAGGGACAAGGATGGATTTGGGGCTGACAGCCGTGGATGCTTCTGGAAGGGCTGAGGGAGGTTGGCAGGATAGAACTGCAGAGGATGGAATCACTGCTGGGGCTTTGGGGGCAATGCTGCGAAACTGGAGACCTTTCATTTGGGAGTGGGGCCGAGCATCACCTGTCAAAACAAGATAACGCCTTCAACTTTTTTAATTTAAGAAATAACATGTAACAAAAGTGAACTGAAAGAAAGAGGGGGTCTAACTCCTTTTTCATTATCACTCTCTCTTCCCACACACACTCACACATCAATTTACCCTCAGGCAAAGAGTTTGAGCCCTCTTTTGATTCAACTTGGCGTAGTTCTCTTGTTCATGCTGCAGCCCACTAAGTCTTTTACCTCCTCATGCTTCCTAATGCACACTGACACACACACACACACTTGTAGAAGGAATAAACCGCTTTTAAAGCACAACAGCTGCCCAGCAGTAGAGTCATTACATGAACAAGAATAACAGTTAAACAACCATACTCAAAACAAGTCATGACTGTCCACACAACCTTGTGGCCTTCAGCCTAACAATTGTTGATGTGGAAAATAACATATAAAACACAACAGTGATAAAACAGTAGAGTTACATTTATTGATTTGGCAGACACATTTATCCATAGTTGCTTACAAGGCATCCAAGATATGCATTTATTAGTTTGCGCTTTTCCCTTTGGAATCAAACCAATGACTGCTAGTGCCAAGTTTTACCAGTTAAGCAAACTATGTAACAAACTACATAGTTCTCAATAACTTTTTGACAAAAGAGATGCTTTGGAACAATGTTTGATTAATTAGAAATACGTTTTTAGTAGTAAGTACTAAACTAAACTAAGTCATTAGTCAGGAAAAAAAAAAAAAAAAAGTGTAAAGTGTGGCTCTAAAAATTGCTGATGAAGATGGAAAAAATGTAAATGATGTTTCAGCACTCAGTTTTAGAAGTCTGTAAGCACAAAACAGGGTAATTCCTAATCCCATTTAGGCCACTATAGAATTAATTAGGTTAAAAACAGAAACATCATAAAGAGCTGGGCTTTTACCGGACCTAAAAGGGGAAGTTGAGAACAGTTGAAGGGGAGGAGAGTACTCTATTTTAGGTGCAAGAAATGGGGACTTATTTTTAGCCACAGTCCCATGAAGAAAAATAAGAGCATCCCGGACCAATAACAGTATGAAAGGTGATGAGTTCAAAGGTGAGATCTGGTGTTTATTTTAGAGAAGGGTTACGCTCTGGTCACCATGCATATCTGTATGTAGGTCTGTTTTTTGTTGTGAGTACCAGAATGTTTTTGTGGGAATGAATTTAGTGTGCATGTGTGTATTTACTCCTCACTCATGCGTAAAGGAATGTAGACCATATGTTGGTCAATAGGTCATGGGACTTACCTGATAGCCCAACATTACAAAATTGTTATTGTCATTTTAATTCTAAGTGATTATAGGGATGGACAAAGGTAGCCTGGTAATACCAGACTCTGCTACTTCACTTTGCTTCGTAGACAGAGTCTGGAATGGCATAATAGAGAAGTGTTTTCTCTCTCGCTAGGGGGCGCTTGTCTGAAGTTTAAAATCATTGGTTACCCGTAAGCCAATCATATACGTTTAGTTATGACGTATGTTATGCGCCTGTACAGCCGCATCGAAGCACAGACATCATGCATCGAACTCAAATCTATGATTGAACTTCCACTGTAAACCTGTTGTAAACACATGATGATGCGAGCGAAATACCCGAGTGAACATGGCTGTAAACGACTTTTGCAGTTTGAAAAAGAGTTGAATGTTCTCCATAACAGAGCGAATTGCTTCCCGTGTCTCGTTTCCCATTTCCGGTCGTTTCGGTTTTCGATTTCTCTAACCTACAATGTAAAACTCGGCACTTAGCATCTACGTCACGGCTCTCAGCCCGCCCTCTGTTCGTTGATTGGCCCGGCTGTTTCCAGACCGGTGGCAAACAGAAAGCTCTGACGCTGTATCAGACTGAGTACAGAAGCAAAATGAAATTGAGCGGAAGTAGGAAGTCTGACGTAGTCAGGCTAGGACAAAGGAACCTAAGTACTTGGAAGGGACTTTTAAAGTGAATTTATTTTTCAAACATTTCCCAGTGATTTCAATTCAGTAAGAATTACATACAAACATAAAAAAGGACCAAATCTTTTAATTTTGTGACTGGTTTGTGACATTTTTGATTCATCAGACAACAATTAGTGGCAATTAAGTGTCAAGATTATGGGACGTTCACAAAGAACACATTTTTCTTAAAAGATATGAGATGAATGGAACCAAATGTGTTTTTACCCCTTATTAAACATTAAAAATGATTGTGTGATGAACTCAAATAAAAAAGTACTCTTGATCTAATCAAGTACTTCTAAAGCAGACAAAATCTTGGTGACTACAACAGTGATTATTATTAGTTGACCTTAAAAGATGAGCTTTATATTCATCTCTATACTCACTTTGTGTGTGTGATTTCAGAGGGCTGGAACGATGCTCTTGGGTTTTCATGTCTGTCACTGAAGGTCCTGAACAAAAAACAAATACAGAGAACAGAACTGAACCTCTGCTATGTAATTAACACAATAGATGCTTTAAATTACAGTGTTTAAAGGTGTCTGCCTGCGTTCAAACGATGTCTCCCCCCCCCCCCCATCTCTCTCTCACTATCTCGATCAAAACCAGAGGACATTCCAGATGTCACACAGGCTCAGATTAGAGTCAAGGCAAAGGCAGAAAAACAACAGGAGTGGAAGGATAGAAAGGGAGTGAAAGACTGTTAACCGTGGAGGAGGGGACACTGAGCCAGGTGAGATGGGAACCAACCCTAATGTGTGTGTGTGTGTGTGGTAGTGGGACGAGGACAGGGGGGGGATGTCATTTGGCCTGTACAGGAAGGTCCTCATCTGTAGCAGTGAGATAGCAGCCTTGGAGTGTGTGCGTGTGTTGCAGGGGACTATATTTTAAGGAGAGGTTTGTCCAGTACCCTGTAGGTCTGAAAGGAGATGAAAGGAAGGGATCTGCAGGAGATAAGAGAGGTGGACACACACGGCCGCTCTGGCTAGAATGTCCATATCCAGCGGCCATGAGCTCCGACAGATACACACACACACTTACATACACAGCACATCTGTCCTATCTCTATGCCTCTTCAAAATCTCTAAACACAACACCGGTCTGTCGTACCATATTTTCGCTTGTTTAATCAAGCCTGTGTTGGCTAATTCCCCTGTTGTTCTGGGCAAGCTGTGAAGTCGTTAACACGTGTGAAAATAAACAAAATAGGGAAAAGATGAAGAGACAATAAACTGCACATGCTAAATATTCTCAGCCAAGATCCTCCAGAAAAGCCAATGAGAAGTTTGTCTCAAAAGAGAAAGTCCACGGATCTGTTTGATAGGACCACTTTAAGAGTGTTATTTCACTCTTCCAGTAAAAAGAAAAAATGGACACACTTGCTTGTTACTTATGAAAATGTTAATCTATTTTTACAAACACACACACACACACATACAGTTTTAACTGATTTCTTTCACAAACTTCATTGACTGCTCTAATATATGAGACATCAATGTTTCATGAGTTTAAGCCACACAGGACACATGCTTATTCAATAACGGATTTATTTCCTTTTTGTGTTTATGTATATGCCTTATTTCTCAATGTTAACTATTTCCGCCAAGGCAATGTCAAGTCACCTTTATTTATATAGCACTTTAAACAAAATACATTGCGTCAAAGCAACTGAACAACATTCATTAGGAAAACAGTGTGTCAATAATGCAAAATGACAGTTAAAGGCAGTTCATCATTGAATTCAGTGATGTCATCTCTGTTCAGTTAAATAGTGTCTGTGCATTTATTTGCAATCAAGTCAAGGATATCGCTGTAGATGAAGTGACCCCAACTAAGCAAGCCAGAAGCCAGGGCAGCAAGGAACCGAAACTCCATCGGTGACAGAATGGAGAAAAAAACCTTGGGAGAAACCAGGCTCAGTTGGGGGGCAGTTCTCCTCGGACCAGACGAAACCAGCAGTTCAATTCCAGGCTGCAGCAAAGTCAGATTGTGCAGAAGAATCATCTGTTTCCTGTGGTCTTGTCCTGGTGGTCCTCTGAGACAAGGTCTTTACAGGGGATCTGTATCTGGGGCTCTAGTTGTCCTGGTCTCCGCTGTCTTTCAGGGATGTAGAGGTCCTTTCTAGGTGCCGATCCACCATCTGGTCTATGTTAGATGCCAGTGTTTCCAGTCACAGCTGTGCAAAGATTTGATTTCAAAAATAGCATCATAGCTATTAAACCATTTCTTATGATTTTAAAATCTAAATTTAGTTTTGATTCATCTGAGTATTTAACCTCAGAACGATCTTAAAGTAAAAAAAGGTGCTGAAGTCAGATTTTATGGTGGCTGTGCTTTTAAATGGTTAAAATCATAATTCAAATGATGAAGGATTTTGAAAATCTGTCAGTAATCAGTGTTCAGTACTATTGTAATTTTAACCCTGCCTGCTTTAAATGTTTGAAAATGATTATTAGTTGCAAGCATTCATTAGAAAATTTACAAAAGTAATCAAAACACAATTAGTTGGAACCTTAGGTTACAGAATTACCATTACAAGTTACCCTGTTACATTTACAAAGTAACCTTCCCAACACTGATTTTAACATACTTAAGAGTAAAACAGAATATCAAAAAAGTGTAGGGTGGGGACTGTGTTCTATACATCAGCTGTTTGAGTCAGATCTGGATGCCTCACATGAAGAAGAAAAACCATCTTATAACGTTGTTGGATGTGTGTTTGAGTGAAAGGTCAGTTGTCTCTCTCAGAAGAGGAGACATTTTCAGAGAAAACAGCACTGTTTGCCAATCTCGGATTAAAAAAATAAATAAAAATTTAAGTTCCTTGTTTAGAAGAGACCGTGCCTCTCCACAGCAGACTAACGGACACACAGTTTTGCACACTTACACATCTGCAGTATCTTATCATGTGACAGCCAAAGCAACAAAATATTAACCAGAGGAAATGAAAACACAAACATGCCAGAACATCATAACACGCTACATACATGCGTCTGGAAAAAAGACTGCCCTCTGTAGGAACAACACAACAGATGTTAAAACATGTCAGTCAACCAGAGCACCATAACAAATGAACCACATGAAATAATATCAACTCTGCATAACACACAAACAAACACACTCTTGAGTAATTAGCTGTCACCTGGGCCAATCAATGTGGAAGGGAAAAAATCTATTCCAATTTCAAAACTACAGGCTTGCCTGTACACGCAGATGTGGACTAATCAATAAGAAAAGCATCCCGCATCAGAAAGACGAGAGAATACAGAACCAAAATAATCCCACTGGCTAAATCATTTCAGTTTAAAGCCATACATACATAAAGGAATCTCTCCCACAAATGCTGCTGAAAGATATTTTGCAGAATATGCCTGCTGCTCTTTATTTAAACAATAAAAATTCAATGAGAATAAAAGGACATACCATATTTTTCGGACTATAAGTCGCACCAGAATATAAGTCGCATCAGTCCAAAAATATGTCATGACGAGGAAAAAAAACATAGAAGTCGCACTGGACTATAAGTCAAATTTATTTAGAACCAAGAGAAAACATTAACGTCTATAGCCGCGAGAGGGCGCTCTATGCTGCTCTGTGTAGACTACAGTAGCACTGAGCAGCATAGAGCGCCCTCTCGCAGCTGGAGATGGTAATGTTTTGTATTGGTTCATTTCTCTCGGTTCATGTTAAATTAATTTTGTTAAATAAGTCGCACCTGACTATAAGTCGCAGGACCAGCCAAACTATGAAAAAAAGTGCGACTTATAGTCCGGAAAATACAGTAACAAAAAAATAACAACAACAAAAGTATCGCATAGTCAATACGATTTATGAAGTATGGTTCAAACTTTTGGTAGCTTTAATAATATTTTTATGTGAGGAGCAAAAATTTAATTTAAGTTCTTCAGTTTAAAAAAATGTCGAATTTTGCGCAAATTCAAATATTAAATGGAACGATAAAATAACGTTATTAACTGGTTAATGGCCATTTTAAATTTTTGATTTGGTTCGGAACTATGACATTTGATCCCATTTCTGTTTCTGGGAATGTTCCTGTCAAAATTTTGTTTGTTTCCAGTTTTGTAGTTTCCAATCTTGAGACTTGAGATCCAGTGATGTTGACTGAACTGATTTTAAACTCTAAGTGTCAAAATGCAAATTAAACTACTTCTTAAACTAAATTTTTAAAAAAATTTTCGGAGCTTGTAAACTGTATGGAAAACATAATAATTAGTCTAATAATAATAATAATAATAATAATAAATTCCATGTCATACTTCTCAGGCCATAAAATAATATTAGCAGAAAACACGTCTGGATGCTTGAGAAAAGGATGGAAAAATTTCATGGAAATGTTTGCAGGAGTCAAAAGATAATAGTGTGTCATAATTTCTCTTGGCAGTGACTTTTTTTCTTGAAGACACTGTGGTGAGGAGCCTCATTTCCGCAGAGCCGACCAGACAGGATGCTGTAAATCAAGGTATTGAACTTTGACCCACGGAATGCAGTCGCCAAGGGCAACTCAGTGTGTGTGTCACCTCTACGGTGAAGTGTTGGAAAGGAAGTGACTGCGACAGTCAAAATGACTCTCAGCACTTGGGTTGATGTTGCATGAACGTCCACAGTAGGAAGGGGGCTACGGATGGGTAATTGTAGCTTCTAGAATGCAGAAGTGAGAAGGCACAGGCATTTGGGAGGATTGGTCTTTGATAATAGCATTAACCCAGATTAAGTGATCAGGGGGAGACCAAGAAACCGTAATGAAAGTGTGTGCTTCTGTGGCCAGAAGCTAAGTCTATGTGAGTCACCTTATAGAACCTTTAAATGACCTTTTGCTGTTTGGTGTGACATTTGTATTCATTAAGTAGGTCACACAGTAGAGAAGACTGCCTAAACACTCAGAATCCATCTTCAACCGACTCCCATAACACCATGCTTCCCTCATTTCATCACTATGCCCTCATTTCCAAATTCCTCTCTACTTCCTTCTCTTTGCCTCTCAGTACTAGGGTTGCATGGTATAATTGTATTAATGCTTGCTAATGCTACCTTCAATGCTTTATATTGTGTTTATTTTTACTCCTCTTTTAATAAGTCCCACCAAAAATCTCAAACTCCCAATTTCACTCAGTCATGTTCACTCATTCATTGAATCAGTCAACAAATCCTTTACTAAATTTATTTATTTATTTTATTTATAAACATTTATTAGAAGATCAACCCCATGAGACATTTTATTTTATACCCCTTTTAAGTAAAACCCTTTTAATCCAGGACTAGGTTTTAAGAGGGGTATTTCATGAGATCTTTGAGAACAACTGATACAACATATTGCATATAACAATAATCCCAAATACAACTGAATGTATATATGCATAAGCACATTCATATATACACACAAACATAACATGACACATATCGATGCCAAATTTGAAATGCTAAAAACATAGACAAGTATTCTGAAGATGTGTTAACAAAGCAGTTCAGAACAGAGGAAGAGATCTAAGCGAGCGAATGGATGCAGGAAGACTGTTCCAATCACGAGGGGCTCTAACACAGAAAGCATATTTCCCAATCTCTCTCTTAACTCTAGGAACAGTTAAAAAGATCTGTTCGTTGTGATTAGGCTATATTGTGTACTGTAAGGCACTAAATATTGCGATAAATAATATGGATATTGAAAGTAAATACATTTCAAAATAAGCTGAAGCCAATGATATTGTCTTCTGGCTGGTGGTGTTATCATATATAATATCTGCATAGTCCAGAATAGGTAGCACCAACTGAGAGACTACTCCTTTCCTAACCTGAAAGTTAAAGCAGTCTATCGATTGATATAATGTTTTAAGATGAAAAGTTTGTTGTTAAGCGCGTGTACATGAGCTTTGAATGAAAGATCAGTTTCTAGCCAAACACCAAGATATAAAAAATTTCGGTTGACTCTAAAGGAGAAGAATCCAGAAAAATCTTTCTTCTGGAAAAGCATACGGTAAGATTTTGCTATATTCAACAGGAGTTTATTAAATGATAGCCACTGCTGTACAGAATCAAAGTCACGTTGTAAATAATAATTTGTGTCAGGAATATTTGGTTTGGAACAATATATAATTGTATCATCTGCATAAAGATGAATGTCACATCTTGAACAGCAGAGTGGCAAGTCAATAATAAAAGTGGAAAATAACAAAGACTTATAAATGAACTCAAAGAATCTGTTGGAGCAGCTACCAAATTAAAACACGCAAATAGTTTTTATTTTGTCCTGAAAAAATTATTTCTGATGTCAAAGCAGTTTCTGTTGAATTTCTTTCATCATTTACTCACCGTTATATTTTTCCAAATAATTCTGTGCAATGATTTTAATATGAATAAAATAAATTATATATATATATATATATATATATATATATATATATATATATATATATATATATATATATATATATATATGCATGTACATTTTATATGCATATGCACATAAACATTTTATTTTTGATGTGAACGATTAATCTTTTGACAGCATCAATATATATATTAGAAAAACTGAATGCAAATTACTGACACTGAATTATTGATTCTTCTGACAATCCTACATTTATTTAATCAGTTACCAATCAAGAAGGACAACTAAAATGTATAATATTCTATATATTTAAGCACACATCTTCCGCTTTACATGCTCAAGCACTTTAAAGTCGAATTGATTATGATTGGGTGGATTATTACGTTTTCAGTTACAGTTATCGTGCTTGGTGTGAATGGGCCTTATCTCACTCAGTTCTTGTGGCTTAAGCAAAACAGCTAAAATGGTAACAAAGAACAAAAGAGAGCAAAACAAAGCAAGGAAGGCCAACTATACAGGAACACAGGCAGAAAGACAAAGACCTGCATCAAGTATTCCTGAGTGATGGAAGGTGTGGTTAAAGATCTCGGTCCTCGAATCTGTGTATATTATCCGAACCGAGAGGCCAGGGAAAAGAAGCCTGTTATAATATGCACATTTTTAATGTTAGAGAATATGAAACTGAGCATCAAAGCTTATGCAGATACTCCTGCCTCAGTACTTGTTCAGGTTTGGAGACCCAAGAGATTTAAGAGTGAACTCAGGTAGTTTTAAAGTAGTAATAAGAGGAACGGCTGTCTAGATAAGATAGAACCAAGAAGAAAGCCTGTCTGCACATAAACATGGTTTTTTGTGCGATCAGTGACCAACATTGCATTTAAATCAACAGACATCAGTGTATTCTCAATGTCTGCTCTTGGGGTTAAAGGGATGGATCAGGTAAAAATGAAAAATCAGTCACCTTTTACTCATGTCATTCCAATCCCGTATGACTTCTGTGGAGCACAAAAGGAGATGTTAGGCAGGATGTTCGCATTACAAATATAAGATTAGGGGCTTATACAGTCCCTCCAGAAAAACGCGGATTATTTTTGTGATTGTTGCGGGCAAAAATCCTTGGTTTTGCGGCAGGTTTTTAAAAAAATGCGATGGAACATGCGGGATATTTTTGCATGAAAACTAACTGTGTAGCCTCTAACACTGGCCTGTCATTCGCCATCCTCATCCCTCTGTCAAAATAATTTGCCCCCACTGTCATAGACACCGGGTAACTGCTTCGCGCGGTCTTTTGCGCTTATTTTTGTTGGCAGAAGAGAATGATTTGTGTCCTTTCAACCTGGTTTCACCGCAGGCTTCACAGATGATGTTCACGTTGCGCAATTACGTCACTTCATAAGGTTCCCATTGGAAAATAATGGCGATTTCCTTTGTGTGAAGTAAACGCAACATTTTTCAACTTTCTGCTAAGATATATGTGACTTTTTTTTGCAACGAAAATTATTATTATTATGAAATCATGCTATCGCATATTTTGCTTCCTGAAATCGGCAATTTATGCGGCGAAAGTGCGGCGTTTTGAAAAAATGCGACCCCCGCATAAATATGCGGCCCTTGGCTGATTATGCATTAAATCACGCGATCGCATAATCGCGTTTTTCTGGAGGGACTGCTTATAGAGTACTAATAAAGAAAGCGACTCTTACAGTAGTGTAAGGAACAGACTAAAAATTGGAAGTGGAATATAGTACACAAGCCATATAAGCGCCACCTTTATGAGGCTTTGTAATTTCTTGAGCTTGACAGCCCTTTGTCAACATTCACTTACATTGCAAAAGAACAGCATGAACAATCTGGTGAGTAAATGATGACAGAATTTCCATTTTTGGGTGAACTATCCCTTTAAAGTCCGGTATGCCATTTTACCCCCGGTCCCTCTGAAATCTCCCAGGAATCACCCACATTGTGTTCAACAAAGGCACCAGTTGTAAATCCAGACTTCAGAGCGCGTGTCATGTGATGGAGGAGCTGTCTCTCATTTCCCTGCCATAGAGAGGTTCTCTCTGATATAGCAGCTGTTTCTCTGATGAGTTGGAGAATCTGGGAAACATTGTCTGGCAAGATCAAAGAGAAGCGGGGCTGTAATTATCACGGTAAGCAACGGTAAAGCTGTTAAATTAAGCAGTCTGTTAATGAGAAATTTCTCTCCTTCTCTCATTAGAGGAGGCATTTGTGAGGCGAGTCAAAACCGCACACTGGGGTCTGGAGAGTTATTTATTGATTGAGGGCATTTATCATATCTAAACATTCACTAAATAAAGAGTTACGCAGTTCCAACGGAACTAATCAGGTCAGAGCTACAAGAATACACTAAAACCAGATTCAATTAATCTGAACAAAAAGAACATTCAAAATCCATTGCTTGAGAAAGTGGTATAACTACATAAACACAAGGTTTGATTGTGTGGTCTGTTTGACAGCTGCCACAATTCCTGACGAGGTACAAAAGACAGAATGCTTTGAAAGAGAGCCTGAGTTCGGAATTCTAATTAAATATCATGTGCATTTAAAAAAAAACATGTTGAAAAGATGATCTTTGCCGTATTTTGTTTTGAAAATCTGACAGAAACAGCTGTCTATTTTATAACAAGGTAGCAAAGGGAGTTCTCGGATCTCTGGAGATGGTCCAATGGGGATTTGTCAAGGCCTTGGTCTCTAGTTGGCTGTAAACACAGGAAATATATATACAGCTGGATCCAGCACTTAATATTGTTGATGATGTACTGTACAATGTATAGCAATCAAAATACATGACTAGACCTAAATGCAAAACATTCCACTATGTTGCTGTGCTCTGTGGCTTGCAGTGACTGACAAGCATCAAAGATGCACAAAGAATACCAGAATACCTCAACCACATCAGTTTAAATAAAGATCAAGTGTGTCACTGTGCCACGAGAGAATAAGAAAGCTCTAGGAAACAAGGTCGAGTGATCGTTTTATACAATGGAATGTAAAACCACGCTGGCAGCCAAAGACCAACAACTGCAATGGCTTCATTTTAACTGAGTGAGTTTTTCCAGTGCTACGGACAATGAAGAGTCACACTCAAGTTTAAAAGGTGCATTCACTTTAGTGAAAAATTTCAAGGGGAATCTGTGTGACCAACTTAAACCTGTGGCGAAATCTGCAAGGACATCTTTTTCCCCTCGTGTGAAATTCCAGATCATGCAGATTGCTTATGATATGACTGGATTTCACACGTGAACATTTTTAAATATGACCGCATTCAGTATGAAACGGAAACTGCAATCTTCTCTATTGTGATGCCTACACAAGTGAAACAGCTACCCGAGCAAGAGCAAAAAAAAAAAAAAAAAAAAAGGGGCAACACTTGATTTTGTCCATCAGGAGTTTTGATTAAATGCTTGGATTGTTGTTGTTTGCTAATTGCTGCAATCTCATGTGATTGACAGGTTATGGCCCAACCCTCGAGCCAACATTCACATCAACAAGGAAGAGAAGATATGAATAATACAGGATAAATTATAATAAACATTGTAATATACCATTAAAATAAAAATTGAGAATTTTGGTTTCATGCTGGCTAATGTAGCTAGCAGCACATTTGTCTTGTGTATGACGTGCAGTAAATACCCAAAGAATCTTCAGTTTCGCTGTCCCAAGACGGCCCACAATCCTCTTCTTCCTCCTCTTCTCCTTCCACAGCCTTCCACTCACCTAAAACAATCACAGGACAGACATTTATACACATTTACTAACCCATTTACACTTAGTCACTTCGTGCATTTGGATCGCTCGTATAGCTGTCTGATTGGGTATGCACAATCCATTTATACTTGGCAACATAAATGCATCTCCACATATCAGATATAAATCTGATTGACTACTCCCATGCAATATGCAAACAGTTCTCTTTGATGCTAATGCCAGCCGGTGAAACTTTCCACCTTGGTGTTTAAGATTTGTTGCCACTCTTTCTAGGTTTCGTATCGATGATTGCGAGGCTCCTGCACTTCCTTATCTTGTCGTAGTTTATTTTAGGAAGCTTAAACGTTATAGTTGTGACCTGAACAACCAGATGCGTTTATACTTGGGTCTTTTCATGATCCTGTAACTAGGAAAAATGACCAAGTGTGAATACCCCCTCAAAGGACCGTTAAACCACATAATCAGTCCAGCACACAGAAAAGACTAAATAAATAATAAGAACGTCCCAGTAAATTATTCACTTTACATTCTTGGTCCACACTGACTGACTTCCCTTGTTAGACACCCCCTTGTGAAACAGGAAAAAACGAGATGTGGAAAGAGAGAAAAGTACATTCACCTGTACGCTAACTCAGCAAAAACTATGTCTTCAGCGTTTGTGAGCAGCAGAGATAATCAGGTCCAACACATTCTTTGTTTCGAAACTGGGATTGCTAATGCACAGAAGTGCACAAACATGCTCTTGCACACCAATGCAGATGCTGAAAAGTCCACCAACATACATGAAACAAGCCTCTACAGTAAACACGCGTCCTCTTTGAATCTTCAATGGTAAATTATGGATGTTCTGGGTGTAACAGTATGATAGACGAGGGCCCTGGAGTCCCACCAGGGTATAACACAAAGCTTACAACTCTCACCTGGATGTGTGTGTGTGTGTGTGTGTGTAGAGGTCAGAAGTAGTCAGCACCACACAAGGACACAAGCAGATGCTGAAGCACTCCGTCAATAACGTTTAGCCCCAAGACACTGTTGACCTCACCGGGAGGTCCGTATGAAATCGTGCTTTACTGTCTGTACGACTATAATCTGCTCTACAGTCAAGGGAGAAATGATCTCTTTATAAGATGTATTACTGAGGTTTGCTTATTGATTATTCATAATGCTTCACAAAGTGGCTCTCTATGTCTCTGAATAATGTATAAGAGACTCAAATACATGGCAATAAAATAAAATTGTTCTACTTTAGGGCTTTTATTTGGGAAGTTCTGGAAAGCGGGACATCCTGTGTTTTTGTAATGATTAGTATAATGAGCATAATGAGTGTACGATGTTCGTTTGACCGTGCAAATTCATTAATCATGTTAAATTTGGCTTGCATTGATCGTCCATCTAAATGATAATAAGAGCATTTAAAAAGAGCTTAACCTGAACTTCATGAGCCAAATGAGATGAGGCCAAATATTTATCGTGCGGTGTTGGCAGCTGCCATAAATAACAAAAAAACAAGAACTCTGCAGACAGTTTTCACACACTGCGCTTCTATTACAAGAATTTATGAAAACATACTATTTTTTCTTTTCAAGAAGAAAAGGTCATCTGTGCTTGTCATGTATGGAGTAATGTAAGTCTAAGATACTTTCTCGCCTGTTTTATTGTCCACCAGGCGAAGTGTGCTCAATCCTTGCCAAAACATTAGAGGTCTGCTGCATTTGGGGTATTTCTGTAAAAATGACAAATGACAAAGAGTCAAAGTCATCAGTTAAATGTTTGGTATCAGCAAGTTTCTAACAGAAGTTTCTCATGCTCCAAGGCTGGAGGCTACAATTATTTGATAAATACAGTAATACTGTAAAATATTAAAATTTAAAATACTTTTTTAATATAAAAAATGTTTACAATTTAAATTTTTATATATTACATATTAAAATGTAATTTATTCCTGTGATGGCAAAGCTGAATTTTCAGCAGCTATTGAGTCTTAAGTGTCACATGATTCTAGAAATCCACAAATATGCTTCTCAAAGTTTTTTTTTTTTAGGATTCCTTGATGAATAAGAAGCTCAAAAAGATTTATTGTCAAAGTATAATATATATATATATATATATATATATATATATATATATATATACACACACACACACACATACACACACACACACACACACACACAGTACTTTTTGATCATTATAATGCACCCTTGCAGAACAAAAGTATTCATTTCTTAAAATCTTTCTGACCCCAAACTTTTGGTATGTGAATAATTAATGTGCTATTTTTTCCTGAATGCCGAAATAATACATATAGTGTCAAAATGATAACACTTTGGCCCACCCAGCCACAATGAAAGTGTGCAAACTGCATTTAAAATCTGAAGTATGTAACCTGTTTTAAGCACTAAATTCTCTACAAATTCCAGTATTATCAGCAACAATGACAGCTTTGCCTTCACCTTAAAGAAACTAGCTGTTGCCTGGCATTTTTTGACTCTCGACTCGAACAGCATTTCACAACTGTTTAACACTCTCCACACTCATCTCCACGGTCAATCCTACAAAATGCAAGTCTGCCACTCAGCGCTCATAGAACAGAAAAAGCACATCTCTTCATTCATTCAGAGCACAGATGGTCTAATGCTTAGGGGTTTTGCCTGAAAGAAAACTGAAAACTATCATCATTTACACACCCTTACAGAAAAACTTAAGGGTCAGTATATAATGACAGGTTTTTAATTTTTGGGTCTATTTCAAATCTATCCTCTCTCATGCATGGATGCCCAACGGCAAAAGGCCAAGCCACCTTCAAATGTAAACAGTTACTCTTTGATTAAAGCTTTCCACTCCAAACATTGCACAGTGTTTACCCCGATAGAGCCGCCGATAAAATCCCAGCAGACAGCCAAATGTGTGTGTGTGTGTGTTTGTGTTTGTCCACCGAAATGGTTTTCAGTGAACACATGATTATCTCGGACACACACACTTCATAAGCAGTCCTGTGTTGTGACCTGGGGTCTCTAATTGCACATGTGTGCGACATACTGCATCACTGGCTTTTTTTGTAAAACTGAAGGCACACTTTTTGTCCAGTAAAAAAAAAGTAAAATGTATTTATATACAAAATTTTGTATTTGTTAAAATCAAAACTTGAGACAAAAATCATCAAATATACAGTGAAATATCATTATATCTAATATGACATGACAAAACATGACAAATAACAATTTAGTCTTTTAACAGACAAAATGTTGCAGCTTTTTCATAGTCTTTAACTGAAACAAAGCCACTAAAGACAGTCAGCACATCACTGAATAAAACAGCAGCAGGTGTTTTTGTTGTCATTTAAAAACACTAGTTTAGCAACGGACACAAACAGATTTAACAGGGTATGGTTAGAATTGCACAGCTGTACCCAGGCCTAAATTAGACCGGACTGACTGCATGTCAAAAAGACAAGAAGCAAAATTATACCTTTCAGCCCTGGACTCTGGTATTAAACTTCGGTTGGTGAGCTTCAGTGATGTCATTATTACCAGCCATGTGACCGAAGGGAAGAGGCCCTGCTCCAGTGATGTCTAATGAAAAGCCTTAAAAAAAAACAGCATGGTATTAAAGTATGAATCTTTTAGGGTCAAAAAATAATATTATTTGCCCCCAGTCTTTTACAGATGAGGCCATTTTCAAAGGCGAACTGTATAGTTTAAGTTTTTTTTTTTTTTTTTTTTTTTTTTTTGAGTACTTGCCTTACAATATCTAAATTGTATAAAATGCTTTGATGTTCAAAAAGCCAATCATAGGTTGATTCCTAAACAGTGTATACAGTTTGTCAAACAATGGTAACAAAGAGCGACATAATTGCTTAGGAAACCTGTTGGGACACAATTCAGATTTGGGTTATAGTGGGTCATTAATTTGTAACTTATTTCCAAGTAGAATAATAATAATAATAATAATAATAATAATAATAATAATAATAATAATAATAAAATGAAAATAAATTAATTTATATTCTTATTTAATAAAGACAAATGATTTTAATAAAATAATGGTCCCACTTTATATTAGCTGTCTATGGAGGGCCAGAAAGCTCTCGGATTTCATCAAAAAGATGCAATTACTGGACAGTATTGTCAAATATAAGTACAATATAAAAAGGTACACACTGTATTAAATGATTAATTTAAATGTAAGTATATAGCAGTCAAGGACACATGATATAAAGTGGGTCCAAAATATTTTTTATTGTACCAATGAATATTTCACAAAAAGACAAGAAGAGTGCATTAAGTGTACTTTCATTTCATGTTGACTTTACGAATAAAGTTAAATGGCAGAGACTTGAAGGACTGAAGAAAAAAAGTTGACAAAAGAAAGTTAGGACTGGTCCTAGGCTGGACAGACACAAGTTTTGATGATATTTCAAACCAACCATTTTATATTTAGCATTTACATCAGAACTCTGCCTGAACTTGTTGAGCTAAATTTGCTCTTGTGTTTTTAAGCAAGAGTGAGTCACTTCTGAAAACGAATCTGAAGATCATTTGCCAGAGGCGATTAATACTGACTATAGTGTGGCACTTTGTTTTCTGAAAGCCAATAAAACCTAGTCCCTAAAATACATATTTATAATTTGAAATGTACATTTCAATTGATTTGATATTTCTATGCAATAAAAATTGCTGTTTTAAAGCAGTTCGAATGGCCGCAAGTGGTTAGAGCATAAAAAGTATATTAAACGTCTCACTGAATAATGATGTAGATCCAGGTTCTTGATGCCAACATTCTGCAGTTCAAAAATAACCTCAGCCGAAAAACCGAGTCCCAGGACTCAGCAAGACCTTTATCGGTTCAAGAGTCAACAGTCAACACTACCCATGGAGCTTATTCACTCAATACAGATTCTGTATCTGTCCTTGTTTCTCACACAATATCTCTACTAGTAGGTCTTTGTAGAGTCACTGGAGACTCATGTCTTGACAAAAGGCCTTCGCTCTGTCCATTTGCTCCGAGAGCGCTAACAGCCGACAGCTTTCATTTCCTCGCTTTTGTGTGAGTGCGTGCATGTGTTTGAAAGAGAGGATCTGCAGCACTGTATGTGAATAATAGATTCAAGCCCGCGGGTTCCCTTCAGCAAGCTCTGCCTGTTTAAGTGAAAGTAGCCAACGGAGACATCTATTACCCTCCTGTCCATCTCTCCTTCTCACTTGTTCTCAAGCACCGCATTAAAAGGCAAAACAAAAAATCCCCTTTTAGTGCAAGACAAGGTCTTACGGAGTACAAAATCAAACCTCAGGGAGTTGACATGAAAACCTTAAATGTAAAAGTAAAATTCTAGGCTATCTTGATCATATTTTTTCACCTACAGAGACGTTTACCATTTAACTGGACCTGCGAAAAGAGACCCCCAACTGATTGCCCGATTAAAGCCAAAAGTGATCGGCCAACCACCAGAGAGCATTTTGCCAACAGATCAAACTGACACCCTAATACATCTGGCTCTAAACACGCTGCATTCAGCCAAAAGAGAAAATGAAGACAGGATAGGAGAAAACAAAGAAGAAAGAGGAACAACAGAGGAGAACAGGGAGGAGAAATCCCTTCAAATTGATCCCATAGAGACCCTCAAGGTTTCATTTAAGACCCTGGATTAAGCCCTCCAACAAATCACGGGATGTGAGGTAAGAGAGAGAAAGAAAAGGGGGTTGTGAACGAGAGATAATATGTCCTCTGGCTCACATGGAAAACCCCAGTGCTGATGGAACACCATCCCGGTGATAGAAACTAGGTTACAACTTCATCAATGTTGAAAATAATCCAGCGCTTTGAAAAGTTTTCAAGATAATATAATGGCTTAAAGTGTTATGCAGAAACTCCTCTGCAAAGTCCAGAAAATGAATATTTAAAAGAGTCTATCTTTTCCAAATGCATCTGATTAAAATAAGAACCATGCGTATGTGAACCAGAACCCACTGCCATAAAAATATAGAGCAGGGTACTGTATTTCCTGAGGGACCGGCTCATAGAACAAGGTATAAAGACCACACACAGGTATGAGTAACTCATAATCTTCTCCATCCAATTACTTTAGAAGAATGTTGATGTTCCAGATATATCTGAACTCTGAGGAAAAAACTAGGGGTAGTTGTTCTACAGAAGTTCTAAAAGCAGGACCATGGGAACTTGTTAACACGTCTTTGTTTCCAGATGGGGCTCCAGTAAAGTGTAGAAGTCAGCCAAAAGATTGTACCAGGAGATTTCAGACATATCTGACTATTTTGTGTGAAATATGCATCACACAATCAGTGAACAGTTTGTCTAACATTTCAAGAACATTCAAATGGCCAAACTGCAGATACTCTCCTGCTAAGAACACAAACTGTTAGCAAAAACACGTGCACCAGAATGATGAGAAAAATAGAGTGTGAGTGTGTGAAAAACATGAGTGAGAAGAGGATAAAAAATAAGTGCTGCTGTCCCTTGTGTGCTTTAACTCTCAGCTGGAGTTCCTCTTGATGGAGCTCTGCTATGCAAGATGCTCATGATGCCTGGGTTTTTCCAGTATAAATTTGTTTGTTTCTCTACGTACTGTTCCTGGGCAAATCCCTCATATGACTGCAACTATGAAACTATGTCATGTTCTGCCTGTCTAGTTACCAAGCAGCGGTGGTTTCCACATCATGACATGCTTTTCAGTGCTCCTCTGGTGCAGGTTGACTTCCTTCAGCACCGCCATGATGGATGACCGACACTCAACATGAATAACTAAACAGCCTCGTAAATTAGCCAATCACAAATAATATCATTACACCCACCCCCCACCCTTTGCCAACAACACACCTAACATATCCGGCTGCCCAAGAATTTCTGCTGATGCTTGCCTTGTGCTAAAATAAACATCTGTAAATTTACCTTAACACAGTTTATTAATTTAGTATTCTAAGCATTTAGTTCAGGCCATATCCTTAAGGATTTCCCTTTGTAAACTTAAATGCAAAGAAAACAGCAGGGGAAATGATGTTAAGGCAATTCACCTTTAGTAAAAGCCACAGGTGACCTCACTGTAAAGCCGAGACACATCACATGCTAAGCGTAGTAAATTGATTGTCCCCAGAGCAGCCACATCATTACAGCTAATTCTCATTGCAAATTAAGAGATGTAACAATAAAACTCCAATGCAGGCACAATTGAAATCTTTTTATTTTTATTTTATCAAATTTCAGCCTTGGTAAGCAGAAGAGACGTCTAAGGGTTCTGCACTGTCTGTGTGTGTTTTGCTCCCTGTGACCCAGTTTCTCCTTGTGTTAATTGTTAATTTGATTCCATCCCGGTCTATTTTATCCCTCGGTATCCTGTGTACATAAGCCCCAGTCTGTCCAGTTAGTGTTTGTCAGATCTACCAGTGATGTACGTGCGTCTACCTCCTGTTCCCTGTTTTGGATTTACCCTCTTAGTTGGACTACTAAAGTCTCTTTCCATTATACAAGGCCCCCTGTTCCTTCTGTCAGCGTAACGTGACAGAAGACCCCACCAACAAACAGGTCTGCCATCCTCCAGCATCGCCATAACAATAGAATCCCTCACTTCCGCCTCGGCCAGTAGACCCAATGGCTCCACCTTGGATCCTAGCTCCATCGCTTCCACCGTCACCCGTCAATCCACCAGCTCCACCGGGCTCCCTCATCCCTCCAGCTCTGCCTTGGTCAAACGTCGACATGCCATCACCACAGGACTCCGTTCCTCTGGCTGCACTCATCGCTCTGTCTCACCGGCTCCGTTGGGCTCCTTCCTCCTGCCAGCTCCACCTTGTTCCTTGGTCGCTGCGGATCTCCACCTCGGTCCCCCCAGATCCTCGGCATCCACCTGGCTCGTTGGCTCTCCATCTCAGGCTCCTCCGCCACCTGCTCCGCAGCCGTTGGTCAGCCCTCTGGAGTCAGCTGCCATTCCTCCTCCATGGCTCCTCCCTCCGTTGGCTCCACCGTGGGTCGACATTATGGCTGTGGACTGGGTCCAGCTGGTCTCCTCCTGCTCCTAGCCCCTCCTGTTTCCTTCCTCCATCGTCTTCTCCCTGGACTCTGTCTGCCGGCCCCCTTCCAGACATCCGTCCTCCTCCTGAGCCTCCTTCTTATTTCCACCCATTTCTCCCCCTCTGTTGTTCTACGGTGTGAGGACGAATTTTCTGGGAGGTGGGGGGTGATATGCCAGGGTTCTGGACTGTCTGTGTGCGTTTTGCTCCTGGTGACGTAGTTTGTCATTGTGTTAATTGTTAATATGATTCCAGATGTGTCTATTTTGTCCCTCATTATCCTGTGTTCATAAGCCCCAGTATGTTCAGTTAGTGTTTGTCGGGGTCTACCGGTGATGTATGTGTGTCTACCTCCTGTTCCCGGTGTTGGATTTACCCTCTGTGTTGGACTAGACTATTAAAAGTCTCTTTTGATTATCCACGGCTCCGTGATACTTCTGGCAGCGTAACGTCATATCGTCTTTCAAAAACCTTTTTTTTCCCATAATCTTAACCCCAAAATTTGTGGAGTTTTTTTTTCTTCTGAAAATTAAACCCAAATTTTCGTATTAAATAGCTATATATAAACACATTAATTACTATATAATGCAGTGAACAAAGCTCTATAAAATTACAGTTGAACTACTGATGTCTCATGGACTATTTTATCAATGTCCTTAGTTTCTGTGCCTTGAATGTGGTGGTTGCATTGCTGTCTATACGTCACAGAAAACTCTCAGATTTCATCAAAAATATCTTAATTTGTGTTTCGAAGATGAAGGTCTTACGACATTATTGATTAATCGAGACAGAATTTTCATTCTAGGGCAAACTATTCTTTAAATAGTCTATTACACACACACACACACACCTGTGACCACATATCAACTCAATTCCATATTAAAATGTTACTCTGGCACGGTAAACTAAACTTTGCCTCCTCAAGGTCCACATATTCATATGTCTCTATAAATTGTTATTGGCTAGCTCGTAGCCCATTGACCAGAGAGCAGATAAAAAAAAAAAAAAAAAAAAAAAACTTTTGGCCCCATGTGAACGAGAAACCGAAAGCTACATGTAATGATAATCACGTCCTCTGTAAAAGTGCTGGTGGGACACAGCGGCAGTTTAAGGACTAATGCTGACTCATGACTTCCGCTTTCGTACATGCTTCTTTGTTTTGTCAAGGTGATTTACTGCAACTTCCTGAATGTGCTGAAAGCAGCCAGAGTGAGTATGAGAGAGTCAGTAAGTGTGAAGCAAATATGAATTATTTAGGGATGCACCAATAGGATTTTTTTTGGCCGATATCGATACTGATTCTAACAAACACCTATTGGCCGATACTGATACCGATATTGGTAAAGCATTGATCAAAATAAAATTGATCAGTTCACTGTTCACTTCACAGTTCAGAGAATTGGTATTAGAATGTTTCTGTTATTTAAAATAACAGAAACATTATTTACATTAACATTACATTATATATGGTCACTTGACATTATTTTTTAAAAGATATTTACAAATGTTTGTAGCATGAAAAAAAAAAAAAAACGCTACCGAAACTGAAGCTTACCCCTCTCATTCTGCACATTTACAAATGTCAACATACAAATGTCACTCACACTTTCAACATAAAACATCATCCTTTACATAGGCTATAACAGCACAATGAGGCGGTGGTTACGCTGAACAGCAAGGACTGTACTACGGAATATTAATTAAGCAGTATAACTTTTTATGTATCTTTAACTGTATTTTATTTTGATAATGAACAGGCTGCGATGTCAAGCTAGCAAAAATATGTTGTATGTGTGTGTTAGTCACTAATCCAATTCAAAACTATAAAGCTTCTAAAAAATAAAGAAAACCGCTTTCTTTTCAATGAACTTCGAAGCGGAATGCAATGATGCAAACGATTTAAGTGAGATATATTTTTTGTATAGGCATATATAGTTCTATTTATGTAGCCTTTATAGTTTAATTTTTTCTCTTTTCACAGAAACGCTGCAGTTGCTTGATGTTAGCTTGTGTGAATCCATGTTCTACACGATACTGCCATTTTCGCTGGTTTCAAACACAAAAAGCTGCATATTACCTGCCATTAATTTTATTTTGGAAAGTATTTAATTATTTTGCACAGAGAAAACACTGGATTATGCAACAGTCATGCAACTCATTGTCTCCATACAGTTAATTAAAGGGGGGGGTGAAATGCTATTTCATGCATACTGAGTTTTTTACACTGTTAAAGAGTTGGATTCCCATGCTAAACATGGACAAAGTTTCAAAAATTAAGTTGCAGAGTTAAGTTTTTGTTCCCAAAATACTCCTTCCGGTTTGTCACAAGTTTCGGAAAGTTTTTTTTGAGTATGGCTCTGTGACGTTAGATGGAGCGGAATTTCCTTATTTGGGTCCTAAGGCACTTCTGCCGGAAGAGCGCGCGCTCCCGTATAGCGAGGCTGAGCAGCACAGACATTTCACTGATCAGAGCGATTCACTGATCAGAGCGAGAGTGTCGCGTTTTTTTGGTTGCCAGGGCAAGACAACCCTGCACAGATTACCAAAAAAAAAAAACAGCATTAAAGGACCAGTGGATGTTGTGCAAGTGTTTTTGTTTGTTCCCTGCATTTCGAAGATGCTTGTTCACAAGGCCCAGTTTGACGACGGATTTGCGTATCGTTTATTTCTTAAGGATGATGCAATCCCAATGAAAAAGGGTCACGGTCGTGTGTTGGAACCGCAGGCGGTGAGTAAAACTGCTTCAAATATCTCTGCCTTCTTGTTAGTGCGTCCCCTCCCATGCCAGAGACCCGGGTTCGAGCCCCGCTCGGAGCGAGTCTTTGCTGCTGCTGCTTTCGTTCAGTTTCAGCCTCTGGATCCGATTCTGGATCATACATAAACGGCTGAATCTGACTGTAAGCCATGGTTTGTTTTGGATGATGGGTTTTCCCTCACGGTAATGTCACAGCTTCCACATCCTCTCAACGCAAAAGCCTATTCGCGCTCGTGATTCTTTAGCTCCGCCCACACGTCACGCCTCCAGCCGGTCGTGTTTTTCCGGGAAAAATCGGTACAGACTATCTTTCTCTTATGAATATAATAAAACTAAAGACTTTTTGGATTTATGAAGGATGCAGTACTACTCTATATGTACTCAAGATTAACAGGATATTGAGTGAAAACGAGCATTTCACCCCCCCTTTAATATATACCATCGTTATCAGCCCATTACATGCTATTTCTGATATGCCAATGGCTTTAAAATAATCAAAAATTATACGATAAATATCAGCAGCCGATACATCAGTGCATCCCTAAAATTATTATTTGTTGTAGTAGACTAAGTTTTGATTTTCCTAAACTATGCATTTAATTTAGCTGTATTTTTTTAAAGCCTTAGTAGTTTAGCAAAACGGTTCTGGGTTAGGCTAAATATAGTCAAGCTGTAGTCAAGACCCTGTAAGCTCAGCCTTTACCTCTGGAGAGGTAAAAATTCACTGATGTTCTCAAGATAGACCTCATTCTTGTCCTTTTAAGAACAATGTCTAAATTTAAATGAACATTAGGAAGGAAACTGTCTCATGACTTAATCCTGTGGCTGCTTTTTTGTTTATCATAAAACCACTATTGACTCTACAGAGGGCATGTGCTCTTACTCAAAAGTATGTAAAAGGACAGGATGTTTCCCTCTACCATGCAGAATGTAAGCATGAATGACAGAGGAAGAGACTTTGTCTTTTTGTCGCACTCAGATCAAGCAGCAGTGTCATAATCACACATGCTGAAGCAGCAGAGGGCGAACATCACTCGCTATCAGCTGCTCTACATTATGGCTTTATTTAGCCGTGGGAGTTAGGAGGATATCCGGTGGGTGGCGGCCACTTCCTATGTGAGACCGCAGGTTAAGCTTTGGTCACAGGTTTGTGTAGCTCTGCTCGGAAGCAGGTAGAGCATACATAGTATCTCATGTTACTCGGCAGGAGTGCTTTCTACTGACTGCACAAAGAGCAAGAAAGCCACAGCACTTTAACGCTGGCAGTCTGGGTAATCTTTTTACAGTGTGCTACTGATTTACACAAGAATCTATAAGGTTGGGAAACCAAGAATTCATTCTCATTCAGAACCGAGTGAATAAATAAATAAATAAAAGTAAACAAATAAATAAAAACACTAGGTGGCCCTTTCTGGGGAGTACCTGGGCAAACGATGCAAGAAAGAGGTGTTGCAAAGAGATGTATCCAACTGTACAACTGACTCCTCTCAAAGACTGAAGAACAAACAGAGTTCATGATGCAGATTGTCAGAAAGCACTAAACTATGTTTCTGCGGCTGAAGCAAATGTCGGATTGTTATCACAATCTAGATCAGATTGCAATTTTTCAAAAATCAGTTATCTGCAGCATTGTAATTTAACTTAAAAAATGTAATTTTATTTATGCCTTTATTTTCGAAAGGACAGTAAGTTTATATGAAGCAAAAAAAGACCCATAGGTCGATCGCGAAGACAATGCTGGTAGATCACTCATTAGATCAGTGGGGCGCGAGACGACTTAAAACGAAAATATAATATATTCAATAATGTTATGATTATTATGTTAAATAATATAAATAAATAACAACAACACGTCTCTACGTATTCTGTGATGTTATGTGTTTCAAAGCAGCAAACTGTTTCGTATCGCGCTGTGAAATAGCCTACAGACTGAAAGGCGGTTTAAAACAACTGTAGGAGCATATGATATGCAAACTACAGCTCTTGGCTGGATAAAAGAAGCCAGTGTCAAACTAAAAATCGACCCTTATGACTGGCTTTGTGGTTCAGGGTCACATTTTAAGACTAACAACAGTGTTCTATGTTCTTGTTTTTGTTCTAATACACAATTTACGGTTTTGTATAATTATTAATAACATGCTGTTATGGTCACTAAGACAGAATTTCTGTTTTGTTGAGCACACCCCAAACGTAGCCCAACCTCAGAAAAATGTACTTCGTTTCCATTTCTGGTGGGTGAGAGCAGATTTAAAAAGTCCCAAAATAAGAGAGACCCTAATAAACACACTTTACTATATACACACACTTTACTATTATTATACAAAAAAAAAAAAAAAGATACAGTTAGATAACCTAAAAATGTTAGTATTTGTTTGTTTATAATGCATAATTTTGATTTTTTAACCAAAAAAGTGGTTCTTTCTTAAAAGCATTTATCAAAGAAATATTAATGGTAGTGTTAACGCAGTCTTTAAGGAATCTAAACCAAAAAAGTTTTTAAGTTTCCCATCACTAATAATCTTAGGGAGAGACTAAAAGGTCCGAAAGGAATGCCTTGGCCAAAATGCTCTTTAAAATTGGGTTGCTCAGTTTTATTTATTATGCAAGGGTATTCGCTGAAGTTCAAATGCTATGCAACATTAGAAAAATACACAATCCTGGTCATATCCTGTTGAGATGAACTCCACCTGTGCAGGCAGGCACCTGAAAACATAGAGAAGCTTCCGGTTCATCTCTGTACGGATCTGCTCGTTCAGTTCTGCTCATTCTGGTATTTGGCTCCGGCACAGCAGGGGGAAAGCAGTGCCTTGACTCTCTTTGCAGTTTAAGAGGTTTCAGAGGCTGGGAATGATTACTGCTCATGGGGCAATTAGTCAGTACACCACGGGACTATATTTAGACTGTCTCAGCAGGTCCATCACTGGGTCAGGCCCAAATAACATTGCTGTTTGTTCCGTACGGCCCCGGGTTTCCATTTACAAAGACTGGCGTTTTTTGGTCAAAGCGGGGGTGACCGCACATCCAAAGCTCTCTCTCTCTCTCTCAATCTTTCTCTCCCCATCCATCTGTCAGGTGCTCAGAGAGAAAAAGAGTTGGAAGAGAATCCGTGGGAAAAGATAGTGAACGGGAGAGATGAACATCAGGATTATAAAACACAAACCATACTATGTTTCTTTTATTAAAAGTGTGCAGTTAAAACCTGCTGATAAGATTATATTCTGATCCTACAAGGGTTTTCCTGTTTGGAAAGTGCGAGTAATATAAGAAATAAAAATGAACTAGCAGATAGGTCTCATTTCTTTTTTCTTCTCTAAACATTTAAAGTGAATCTTTAACAGGATGTATCAAGTATCCTGTCACTATGTTGCGCTAAACCATCGTTATCGCTAAGATTGATCACAGGCCACCTCTGTAGTATCAGAGCCATTCATCTGTTCTTATGGTAACATGAGTGACAGCTCCAATATCCAATGACAAGCCTTTAAATTCTTCTTCCTCATTATGAGGTGGATGAAATGCAGAACTGCCTCATGAAAGTCTGGTTCTAAATTATTGCTTAAAGTACGTGAGAAGACAATATTGTTCACTTGAGCACAAAAACTTGAGTTTCACCAATCAGCTTGGTCTTACTCGGAGCCAAATGACTGGTATAGATTTCTCAAATAACTGTTTTCCCATGCCTGCGATTAAGGAAAGCTGAAAAAAAAAAAAAAAAACACGTTTCACCACCACCGTTGTCAGGAGGCAAAACGCAGAAGATTTTTATCCTTAAAAACAGGAGGTTCGCCCACACTCTCACCTGGGATCTCTCTTGGCCAGTGTAAGGAAGCCAGGAGGTTATGGGAGCCTGGGAATGTTTAGTATGAAGAAAGTGATCCGAAAGGAGCTGGAGCTGGGGGAATTGGACAGGAAACATGGAAAGTAACCCTTTCCTGTCTTAAGAGGGTGAGAGAGAAGGGGAAAAAATGCTATAAAAACAGGGCATTAAGGATTTGACTCATTTCCACACTAATGCAAAGTTGGAGACCTGTCAGCATAGGTACAGGCAGCAGCCGGGAAAGAATAAATGCTGATATTATGAAAAACATGGAAACAGGCTGAGCCAAAAGTCTCCATTGTGACCATTTCATTTTCCACACGGTGCAAGACACCAAAACAGTTTATGTTTACTTAATTTAAAAGCATAGTGATTCATTACAATCCAAGAAAAAGACCAAGACAACAATTTTCAAATGTTCTGTGCTGATTTTGGGTAAAAATCTGGATTTAAACATGGAAAAATTTGCTAAATTGAGTTGAATTTACTTTTCATTGGTAGCTGAATGCATTATGAAATAAGAAAATAATAAAGACATAAACTTGTGAATGACATGCGTTCAAATTCTGCAGGTTATTGCAGGCAGCGATGCCGTGTGGGCCTGTCCATCACTAATCAAACCATATTATTAGTAACTTGCAGAGAACAGAGAACAGAGGCAGAGAACTAGTGGAAGAGAACAGACACAGGGGAGATAAGAAGACAAGTTAAGCGCTGCAGTGTGTTCTTATCGATTTTTATAAATATTTCAAATCAATTCATGTCTTCGCTGCCCAGAGCATTTCTTTTCTTTAACTCTCTGGCCAGAGGACATTTCTGCATGATATTGAACATGACAAACATTACCTATGAAAGCTCAGGAAACAGCTCGGCTTCATAAAGCAGTCAGGCAATAATCACAATCCTGTACATGCTGTGTAACATGATCACTTCCAATAAGGGGAAGAGGGCCTACATTTACATTTATTTGACGCTTTTATCCAAAGCGATTTACAATTGCTATACATGTCAGAGGTCATATGCCTCTGGAGCAACTAGGGGTTAAGTGTCTTGCTCAGGGACACATTGGTGTCTCACAGTGGATTCGAACCCGGGTCTCTCACACCAAAGGCATGTGTCTTATTCACTGCGCCAACACCACCCACAAAGCCCATGGTAATAAGGAAAATGCCACAGTAAAGGCAAAAATAACAAGGAATAATCTGGTTATTAGTTCTATACAGGACGCTCAATATTCTAAAGTCACTCAAAAAGGAGCAGGAGTCATAATTATAAGTAAATACCGGCAAAAAAATATATAGTTCATTCAGAATTGTAGATCATTTCCATACAACAACGGTTCATATGGACCATGGCTGATAACGAAAAAAAAAAAAAAAAACAGCAAACAAGCATAAAAGTGGTCTGTAATAAGTCTTCTGACAAAAAGACAATGAAAGTCAAAACAATTTGGTTACCAACATTCTTTAAAATAACTTCTTCCACAGAAGAAAGTCAAACAGGTTTGGAATGACATAGGGTTTTTCTCAATACTGTTACTGAATCATTAAGTGAATATATTGTTAAATCAGTTCTATCCGACAGCAGGATAACTGAAAAGAACCAACTCAAAATAATGATTAATGCACTCAATATGATTCTTCTGAAGTAGTACTTAAGTCAACAGCTCACTAGGGCAAAATTATACTTATTTTTTGTTCTGTTTCTCTAAAGACCGCTTAATAATTTATGTGTTACATAAAAATAGGTTTGGAACAACACGAGGATGAGTAAATAATGACAAAATGCTCATTTTTGACTGAACTATCCCTTTAAATGTATTCCAACCCATAAAAATTCAGAAACCTATCCAGAATTACACAGCTTTAATACTTAATCACAAAGATAACATTCTTCCTCAAAATAACATTGAGAACCAAAAATTGGCATGTAGCAGAGAATACATTTTCCCTGGAGAAATCCCTATGAAATATCCAAAGAGGAAACAACGTGTGTGTGTGTAGGAGGACAACGAGGGAGATTAAGTGAGTGGAGGAATGAGAGAAGGAAAGAAAAGAGATTACTTTGGCAATCGGACCAGGTGATAAAACAGCAGACATGCTCGATGGACAGTATATAAAAAATGTTTGTTATTTATCGGTCAGCTCGAGTGAAATGAAATAACAGTCTGCCCTGCTTTACGCTGGTCTGTGTATGGGAAACTGATTCAAGCATATCCTTGGGGTGACATAATTTATTGAAATAAAATTCAGATGACTTTAAATATGTATAACAAACACATCATGAGCAGGGCTTACCGAGAGTACATTGGGGATTATATGTAGCATGACGTTGGCACTCTTCTCAGCAGATGTCCCGAATGACTAAGAAATAAAGCGGCTGCAATAAGAGAGATGATTCGTGCCATTTTATGTCACTCAATGTACCCAGTTTATACACGAGTATAATATTCTGCAATCCCTGGGCAGCTTGAACAAAATAACTGAGATGACTTAGAGGCCCCTGCTGTCGAGGAGGATTGTGGTTCCTTTAACTTGTGCATTTCAATGGCCCATGGAAACTCTGACATGCACTCTTTTCTCTGTCCTATAAAAAGAGGGAGATATTCAGAAGATTTACATTTACATTTTCCAATGAAATGAGTAGAGCTGCAGATACAATATCTTTTTGGCTAGTGCTCTTATGAGCATAACAACAATGATTATATTTATTCTGGTGACCGGGTCAGGCTAATAATTTTCCCCTGCCCTAACGACAATTTTTTTTTTTTCTTTTTTTAGAAAGTGAAAGTGACCGTGAAAAAAGCCAACTAATTATTCTGGTGAAAGCCATTTTTTTTTTATTACTAAACATTTAATCTTTTTTAACACCCATCGCCCACTTTATTAGGTACACCGGTTCAATTGCTTGGTAACACAAATTACAAATCAGCCAATTACATGGCAGCAACTCAATGCATTTAGGCATCTAGATGTGGTGAAGATGACTTGAAGTTCAAACCGAGCATCAGAATGGGGAAGAAATGGGATTTAAGTGACTGTGGAATGTTTGTTGATGCCAAGTATTTCAAAAACTGCTGATCTACAGGGATTTTCATGCACAACTATCTCTAGGTTTTACAGAGAATGATCAGAAAAAGAGAAAATATCCAATGTGCAGCAGTTGTGTGGACAAAAATGCCTTGTTGATGTCAGAGGTCAGAGGAGAATGGGCAGACTGGATAGAGATGATAGAAAGGCAACAGTAACTCAAATGACCACTCGTTACAACCAAGGTATGCTCTGAACGCACAACAACCCTGAAGCAGATGGGCTACAGCAGCAGAAAACCACACATCGGGTGCTGCTACTGTCTGCTAAGAACAGGAAACGGAGAAGATTGGAAAAACATGGCCTTGTCTGATGAGTCTCGATTTCTCGAACATTTGGAGTAAAGAACATGAAACAATGGATCCATCCTGACTTGTCTCAATGGTTCAGCCTGCTGGTGGTGGTGTAATGGTTTGGTGGATATTTTCTTGGCACACTTTGGGCCCCTTAGTACCAATTGAGCATGGTCTAAACGCCACAGCCTACCTGAGTATTGTTGCTGACCATGTCCCTTTATGAAAACAGTGTACCCATCTTCTGTACCTGTAGTTTTACAATGTTAATTCCATGATGAATGGTGGTGATTTGTTTTTACTGAACAATGTTTTTCCTGGTTTCCAGATCACTGGCCTTTGTTCTGATATCTGTAGCTTTAGCAGAATTCTGCGCCCAATCTGAATGCTTCTCACAAGATTTCAGAGATCTTATTGATTCTGCGATGAATTCGACTGCTTTCTTCACTGCATCTCCCAGAGCTGTGTTTAATGATGTTACGTGAGCGTGATCAGCCCGTGACTCTGGGCTGAGCAAACAAATAGTCTACACTGCATAGCCCAAATGAGTAGCGCAGATTCGTTCCAATGTGGCTCTTGTAAATCGGTCATGATGAGAATGCAAAGGCGGTTCAATCCATTTTTGGAACCTATTGACGCATTTCCACCGCAAGAACTTTCCCCAGGAACTAGGGACTTTGGCCTGGTACTTGGTGTGTTTCCAGCGCAGGAACCAGGAACTAAATAAAGTTCCGGGTAAAAAATGCCCCTCAGAAAGTCCCTGCTGGCGAGGTGGTACTTTTTCAAAAGTTCTGGAACTTTTGGTGGCGGGACTTGGACACTAAACATCCTGATTGGTTGAGTTCACGCAGCATTGGTTGAGTTCAACAACCATTTATTCAGATAATTTTAAAAATATTACGGTTATTGTGTCATGAAATGTTATTTTATAAGTATTTCAGGCGAGAATGTAGTTGTTTAAAACTCAAATCTGTGGTTTATTTATAAAGACAGCGCCTATTTAAAAATGTTTTCTCGGAGACCGTGAGCTCCACGCAATCAGCGAGAACTCAATCCTCATGTATCCGCCGAGAGCAGCCTCACCTCAGCTAGACCTTCTGATATGTGCCGCTTCGTTTTGGGTAAATCTAACAGGTTATCTTTGGTCTGTATTCAATTTATCTACATGTTTAAAATGAAAATAAAAATGTATTTATATAATATTTCGTTTCATTGTAATGGATGTATATATATATATATATATATATATATATATATATATATATATATATATATATATATACATACATACACGCATATCCCTGAATTAAGTAAATTTCTGCAGCTGTTATTATGTTTAAATGAAAACGAAAGGAGGCAGAGGTGTTTGATATCCTATTTCGTTTTATTGTAAATATACAGTGAGGAAAATTGCAGTAGCCATGGTCAGATGACTGAAGTTATCAAGTACGCTGCTGTTTGCAGATTTACCGGATTTGCGTCGTCGCGGACATCACATGCCCGAGTCGAATGCACAAAGTCTGAACTACCGAGGATGCACATCCAAAATCAGCGCACTTTGTATTGAGAAACGCGTGCAGACCTACGTCACCAGTCTATTTGCCTAATCTTCCCGGTACTTTACACCACGTTGGAAACGCAGCAAGCAACAGGTCTGGAGGGAAAATAGTTCCTGGTGAAAAATGTTCCTGGTACAAATGTTCTGGGTAATTTCGGTGTAAACACAGCATTTCTTTGACTAAATGGGTGTTGCGATGAGGTCACGGGATACGTTTAAGCACAAAACCTGAAGCAATTACAAAAATGTGTGCACTCTTGTAAAAATTGCAAAGTTTACTTGATTTAACACAGAATTGCAAAATCCTGGAGGGACCGTATAATGCAACTATCAAACAGGCATAATTCATAAACAAATGGCATAAACTCAAAACATCAAATATATATATATATATATATATATATATATATATATATATATATATATACACACACAGCTGTGCTTATAAGTGTACATACACCTTGAAGAATATATGCAAATACCAATGTTAATAATTTTAACAAAATAAGAGGATTCATGAAACTTGCATGTTACTCTTTATTTAGTACTGACCTGAATAAGCGGTTTCACTTAACAGATGTTTATATATACACTCCACAAAAAAAAAAAAAAAAAAAAAAAAAAGATTTTATAAAAATGACCCCATTCAAAATTTTACATGCACTTGAATCTTAATACTTTGGAAATTTTTTGAAAAGAAATTATTTTGTTTATTTACATTTTTCAGGTTATCAAATGAAGGCACAAAACATTCATTTAATTTTTATTTTAATTACTGAAAATTAAGCTAACTTTATTTTTTACAATGGGGATTTATTATTAAAAATAAAACATGGAAGAAATGTTGTTTGATTATTCCTTAAAAATATTATGTTTGTTTCATTTTAGTAGTAGTAGTAGTAGTAGTGGTAGGCTATACATTCTGCTGAACGAGAGTATTACATTTCTGGCAAATACTTGTCTTTAAACTAAACTGGACTTTTATTTTGACAGGTTATCGTGAATCCCTTTACAGTTCTGTGTGTGATGTGACGCTAGTTTTACTCAAATCAAATGGTCAAATGCTCATGAAGTGACAGTGTCAGTGCAGTTCTGTCGATGTTGTTCATGTGTTTACGTCCTCATCCGCTTCCATGTGTGTAATAAACCGAGTTGCGCTTCTGTGCCCTTCATTAACACAGACATGCATAACATGCAGGATTCATATTTAAATGGACTTTTCCAACTTAATATTTACAGATACTAGTCCATATCGCGATTTGATGTACGTGCAATGACCTACTTTTGATGAATTCATTCAAAATTTGAAAAATTCTGTGACATTCCGCTTTTAACTGTAAATTCAATTTTTATGGACTGGATTCTGTGATTCGGTCCGTGTTTTATGCATCGCAGAAATCATAGGGCCCTAAGATAGTTACATGTTTCCCAGAAGACAAAAGTAAAATTTACCCTGATCTTTAAATTCAAAATGTTTTAACCCCCCGGCTCTTAATGTATGTTTTTTCCTTCTGAAGCATCAGTGAGCATTTGAAACTAAGTCCCTTAGTTCTCCTTACTGTGAAAATATGGATCTCAAAATCATACAGTCACTTTTGGAGAGGGTTCAAATATGCAGAAGATGCTGGAAAAAACAAAGAATGTTCAGGAACAGAGGGAGTTTTCTGAAGAACAGCAGGAATAATAAAAAAATAAGGAACTAAAAACTTTTTACAATCAATACATAATTAAACTGTTGAGGCACTATGGCAAGCCATTTACTTGTTGCTTCGAGGTTATGAATTCTTGATGTCAACAATTAAATTTTCACAAGTTAAAATGCTAAATTTTTATATCAGGAATTGGATGTCTAGTAACGATGGCTATTTTTGATATCAGGAATTACATTTCCACTAGTAAGAATGTTAGTTCTTGATATCAACAATGACATTTTCACTAGTGATTGTTATCAGTAATTAAATTTTAACTACAAAAAAATATATATTTATTTCTTGATGTGTGTAATTGTATTTTCACTAGTTAAATGTTACCATAGACTGCCATTCAAAAAATCAAATGTTGATTATCAAGAATTTATTTCTTACTAGTTAAAATTCCAATTGCACATATCAGAAATATTCTTACTAGTAAAGACCTTTGCTTTTGACATCAGTAATCACTAGTGCAATCTATTCTTGATATCAACAACCACTAGTAAAATTTTTCATTTTTGATATCAATGATTCAACGTCACTAGTGACAATGTTAATTTCTGATATCATGAATGTGATTGTTACTAGTAACAAAAGTCATTTTACACATCAGAAATTACTCTACTAATTACTGATATCAGAAAAAAAAATGTAGATATCAGAAGTGACAAATGCAACATGTTGAAATACATTTACAGATAGTCAAAATTAACATGATATCAATAATACATTTTTTACTAGTAACAATGTTATTATTGAGACAAAAACCTGCCTTTATTAGTAAGAACTGTATTTCTGATATGTGCAATTGGAATTAACCAGTAAGAAATCAATTCTTGATATCAACAACTGAATTTGAAAAGCAGCCAAATGGTGACATTTAACTAGTGAAAATACAATTACAGATATCAAGAATTGTATTTTTTTTACCAGTTGAAATTAAATTCCTGATATTAAGAATGAGAATTTTAACTAGTAAAAATGTAATGGTTGATATCAAGAACAAACATTGTTACTATTGGAAATGTAATTCCAGATATCAAAAATAGCCATTGTTAGTGGTAGAAATCCAATTCCTGATATCCATTATTAGAATTTTAACTAATAAAAAACTGAATTGTTGATATCAATAATTCATATTCTGTGAAGTAATAGAAGTCAAAATGGCTTGCCACAGAAGTACAATTACTTTTTATTACTGTAAAAATTACTGTTATTCATGTATTTATACAAGAATAATAAACTGCAGGAAATTCACAGTTGTTGTGTTTGAATGTTAAATTAAATAAAATTAATCATGGATCATTTGTATTATTGTTACAGTATAATGCTTTTTTAAAATGATCATAATGTCAAAAGTAAAAAAGTAAAAACTGTTCTCCATATTGGTCATCAAAAATCTGTATGATATTGGTCCTAAAAACACAACATGAAAACAATGACAGCTATCAACATCTCTAGACCAAACTGATGGAATAAATGATCATCGTATCTTGTCCTGTCTCCGGTTAAACCGATTGTGCTTTAGTTTCTCCTGCTGTGTAATGTGGACTACAGCTGGTCATTGCTAAACTTCCATTCTGGGTCATGTGACCTAGTTTGGAACCAGGATGGAATTTGTTACTGACCCCTCCTTAAACCAATCCTCCCCCTAACATACACACTTTGACACGCACATGTGTGTACGCACAAACACAAACTCACACAGACACGCAAATCGAGCTAGGTGGAGAACATACACGCTGAGACACCATGGGTGTGTGTCCACCTCTGCCATTCCAGAGTCTTACATTATAAACAATACAAACAGACTGGGAAAGAGGAGGAGAGGAACATACAAAGATAAACAGCAAAAGAACAAGACAGCGGAGGAGAGGAAAGGTAGCATCCAGCTCAGGCAGCTGTGTGCTATTACCGCTCTCCCACCCCTCCTCCCGTGGCAGGAAATGAGCAATCATTTAGTAGTGACAGGTACACGCCAAACCACGGCACCTCTCCCCTAAAACCCTGAGAATACTGCACCACAGCCGGCCAGCATTACACCTACAGTCCACCACACGTCAGCGTCTGCCTGAGTCAGATACGCGTGTTTATTTCTCGTGTTTAACAGAGAAAGACTGGAGAGAACTTGTTGAAAATGCACAAGCTCAGTGGGTCTCAAACTTTTAAACCCAAGTAGAATCTTGAGTCAGATCAGAACAAGTACTAAGTATCATCCAATCACAACATTGTTTGCACTTTTGGGCCAAAAATGTTAACCTGGGGTCTTCCTAAACCATAGTGCAAACCTGTGTAGTCAGGTTTTGGGATGTCACATTGTACATCTATAAACCCTAGGCTAAACGTATTACTGCATATTTATGAGGTCAATAACATTGATTGGACAAACACAGCTTGTGTCGGACATGACCTCTTCTAAGAACTGCTTGTCCATCTTTGAAAATGTCACCACGTGGTAAGAAAAACATAATAAACATGTACTTAATACATTTGGTGTCAATTTAAAACAGTATCACATTTCTATCGGATCCTGAAAATAAATAACGTCTGAAAGTTTCTATGAATAATGTAAGCAAGCACTATTCTGTTTCTAATTGGCTGTCTGTTATTAAACAATTAATTGTGAAGATTTTACCACCTACGGGTTTACAATACACTATAGACCCTTAGAACCGCATTTTGGTCTTAACACCATTTTATTATCTAAAAAATATACAATTCTGTTCAATAGTTTGATGTCAGTAAGATTTTTTTATGGCTTTGAAATGAGTCTCTTATACTCAAGGCTGCATTTATTAGATCAAAATAAAGTGTGCAATATTACTGCAATTTAAAATAACTTTTCTATTTTAATAATTTAAAGTGTAATTTATTCCTGTGTATTTCCAGCTATTTCTCCAGTCTAGTGTCACATGACCCTTCAGAAATCATGTTAAATTGTTGCGCAGTTCTTATTATTATGGTATTGATCCTGTACTGATATAATAGTTTTGTGGAAACCTTAATACGCTAATACAGAAAGCTATAAAGAATAGCTTTTAGTTGAAATAGAAATTCACTTGAAATAGAATTTACTGTTACATGGTCATTTTAATGCATCCCTGCTAAATAATAGTATTTAAGGGATAGTTCACCCAAAAATTATAATTCTGTCATTAATTACCCTTGTGGTATGCATGTGTTTTATTCATGAACATGCATCGACGACTGACACGGAAGAGAAGAAATTGTTGAATGAAGTAATAATTTTTTTGGTTTTCTTTGCGCATAAAAACTATTCCATTAGCTTTCTAACGTTAAGGTGTCACATGAACTATTTTAAGAATTTCCTAACTACCTTTCTGGGCCTTGAATGTGTCAGTTGCATTGCTGTCTATGCAGGGTCAGAAGAAAGCTCTCGGATTTCATCAAAAATATCTTAATTTGGGTTCCGAAGATGAACGAATGTCTTACAGGTTTGGAACGACATGAAAGGGAGTAATAAAAGAAAGAATTTTCATTTTGCAGGAACTATCCCTTTAATTTCTACCAGCTGGAGATTCATTGCGTTCCACAGTTTGAGATTCACAGCACTAGCTGAAAGTTCGTTGTTCTGTGTTTTTGAGAGATGGTGACTATGTCCAAGTCCCCAGTTGACAGTGCCAGGTCTGGAATGAATGATTTTACACACAACTGGCAAGCGAGCTGAGCTTTACTGAAAACAGCTTAACAGCTTACAACCATACTGCGTTTCCAATAGTGCAATGACATGATGAACAATCACTCTGAGATTGTCACTTTCAGGTGAACATCGAAAAAGAGAACAGGCCATAACAAAAAGTTAAACAGGACCCACGCAAATGCATTTTAATAATGTAGCTGGCAGAGAGCATTCAGACAGAAAGGCAGCCTGTCGCTTATTCATGCATGCGCCTGATGCAGAGCGACATAAATGTCCTCATTACAACAGCCATGTTGCCTCTAAACAGCCTGTGCAGACTGAACTTTATAAGAAATAGGTAAATATGTGTTTGCTGCTAGAGGAATTGTACATTCATTCATCCGAGTTTTGCACAGAATGGCTTTAGGTCTCAAGGATGATCAATTTTAGATCCGTTCACATGCTGCCTAAACCCTTATAAACAAGATCTAGTTGTATTCAACTCTGGTTTTAACTGCATTACTTTGCTTTACATTACACACAATTAGAAATGGACAGGATCAAAAATTGGTTCACCGTCATCATTACATCTATATAGAGAAGTGCTTTGTCTAGCTTCATTTAAATGCTCTTAGTATAACTTTAACAGTAAAATATTTAAAATATAAGAAAAAGGCCAACGTACAAACGAAATGCAATTAAATAAGTGCTCTTAATCATTACTGAATGGGCTAATGTGCTAAACCACCAGCTTGGCAAATCACTCCGATTACAAAGTAGTTCTTGTCAGCACTTCAGGTACCGCATACTGCAACAATTCCTCAGACATGCTGAATTCAGCACTGTAAACCCTATTTCACTGGAGAGCAAGAGACGGGTCTATCCGTAAAGAACAAAAATAAACAAAATCAGCTCCCATATTGTTTGGTCTGTAACAGACTACTCCCTCAGGCTCAGAAACCTCATCTTCTGGGACAATTAGGCCATCTAGCACAGTACAACGGTCTTATTAGAGCTGTAAATGCTTGCATTTATTCTCCAGGAACGGTCACAACATAACGTTACACCTAAATTGTCTTTGGCATGAAAGTAGATCATTTGAAATATTTCTGGACCAATGGGACAGTTTGCTACTTCACCAATTTTTGAGTGTGTGTAGTTGCATTTGTTGAGTAAAGGAAAGTGTCTATAAACTATCAAGACAAATAATTCCCAGCCTAAGGAATAGATTATTTCCTTAGCATTGTTGGATATTGCTGAAGACGAATTGATTTTAAAACAAACAACCAAATTAGCAAATAAATAAATAAATAAAAATTTCTAAATAAAATAACAATCACATAAAATGTATTAAATAAAATGTAATCACATTTAAATAAAAACAACTAAATATATAAGCTTATAAAAGGTATATAATATATATTTTTTTAAATACATAAATACATTTTCAGTTTTTATCTTAGGGCAAGAAATCTGCAGAATTCTACATAATAATGTGTCAAACTAAGCTCAATTACAACACTTTAACAGGTAGCAAAAATCCTTATAAAACATGTTATATCTACTAGGGGCTGGTAATTTACCGCGTTAATTAGATAAATTAATCATAGAGAAAAATAATGCGTTAAAATGATTGATGCATTTAATGCACTTGCCCCGCCCCAGACCCATGTGGATCATCTGTCATTCTATACAGTCGATTGATGACCAATATGAGGCAGGGCAACAACTTACTGGGTGATGGAGCCTAGAAAATGTCCCTAAAATTCAAGATATGGGGCAAAACGCCCGCTTGAGATTGTGTCTCATATTTACATCATATAGTTATAGATTATCACAATTAGGCTAAGTGAAATATCACATGAGTGCAAATGTGATACTCATCTTATACAACAGTTCATTAAGAAGTTAATATTGTGTTATTTTAGACACATTGTTGTCTGTTTTGCTCAATTTTGCGAACCAGAAGTTAAAGACAGAGCAGAACTGTTAATTTCTGAGCAACCCACAGTGGCATTTCATTTCTTAATCCACGTTTTGAATGAATTTGGTCAACCAATTGGCTCGCTGAACCATTGGCGTTTGCGTTGGTTTTGTATGTTCCTCTCCTCCTCATTCCTGAATGAATCAACCATTTGAACGAATCAAATGAATGAATAAATGACTCAATGAAGACATTTTCCACCACCTACTGGCAGTTTTAGTATATTATTTAGAACCATTAACTAAATAATTTCATATTTTCATAGTAATAATAATAAAATTAAGAAAATAAATTATTAAAGTTATAGTTCACCCAACCAAAAACGACAATTCTGTCATCATTTACTCACATGGTCCAAAAGAGTAGGCTATATGTTATACATTTTATCAAACAAAATATTTCTTGCTGAACATACTTTTTGTAATGCCTGTTTGATGTTTTACACAACAGTGACTTTAAATTATCTTTTGGGAGTCATTTATCCAAATTTGATGTGCGATTAATTCGATTAAATAATCGCCACATCATGTATTTAATTAGATTAAAAAAAATTAATCGCTTACCAGCCCTAATATTTACTAAACAAATACATTAGGGTTGTGGAATAAACAAAACTTTCTGTAGACCACTGTGTGCGACGCGTATATATATATATATATATATATATATATATATATATATATATATATTAGGGGTGTAATGATACGCGTATTCGTATTGAACCGTTCGGTATGAGGCTTTCGGTTCGGTACTTGGTACGCATTAATGTACCGAACGGTGAAATATAATGATATGCGTTCAACAAGGTAGCCCAATAACCCAAACGACGTAACAGGCAACGCCCCTGACACTCCCGAAGAAGAAAAAAACACCAACTTATATGTTTATGTTAGGCTACTCAGTCATGCGCTCACAGTTCATGCACGGTACGTGATGGCCAATGTGTTTAACAGACCAGAAATAGAAGATCCTCCAATAACCAACAGGTCTGGTGTTTGGGTGCACTTTGGATTCCTTGTAAGCTATAATGGTGATGGCAAGAGAGTGGTGGATAAAAAAACAACTGTATGTCGCATCTGCTACATGACAATAGGGTACACCAGCGGGAATACAAAAAAAAAAAAAAAAAAAAAAACACCAGCGGGAATACTTGAAACATGTCAACTCATTTACGCCGACATCACCATATTGTGTCAGTATCTGGGAAAAGACGAAAAAAAGGAGAAATATACACGCAACAAACTATCCCTGCAGCATTTAGAAAGACATTTCCAACTGACTCAAACAGGGCAAAAGACATCACCGCAGCGATTGGTAGGCTACATTTACGTTACATTTACATTATAGCCGCGAATATGAGACCTTTTACTATTTACTATTCATTCTATCATCACCATTATAGCTTACAATCCAAAGTGCACCCAAACACCAGACCTGTTGGTTATTGGAGGATCTTCTATTTCTGGTCTGTTAAATGCATTAGACATTTTGCAACGAGCCTTCAGCGCGTGCTGAGTGAGCGAGCGCCTTAGGGGCCGTTCACATATCGCACCTAAAAACGCGTGGAAAAAGCTAGGCCCGTCTTTCTTCTCCTTTCCAAAGCGCTTGAGCAGAAGCGCCCCTGAGGCGTCTGCCTTTGCTAAGCAACCATGACGTGCTCTCTCCACGAAGACGCGGAAATTTCAGCAAAGGATAAATGGATTTGCAGCTCTTAAAATCGCTTGCAGTAGGCTAACTCTGCTACTAAATTTATTTCAAAATTGCAATCCATATACAACTATGATCAGCTGTTCCTTCATCTTGACTGAGCTTTCAACATTGTTACGGGAAAGGATGAAGCTGATTGGTTAGTTCTTGTCACATGGGCCGCGGTGCGCTTGCGGCATTCTGAAAAGTTTAGATGTTTTTACATTTTGCTGTATCTAAAACGTACCGAACCGAACCGTGACATCAGTGTATCGTATCGAACCAAACCGTGAATTTTGTGAACCGTTACACCCCTAATATATATATATATATATATATATATATATATATATATATATACACACACGCGTCGCACACAGTGGTCTACAGAAAGTTTTGTGTATATATATATATATATATATATATATATATATATATATATATATATATATATATATATATACACACAGTATGGGCCTCTATATAATGGATTCAGATGCACATCATCACATGCTCTTCATTCACAGTGAAACTCTAAAGCTCACATTGTCTTTCTCTCTGTTGTACATGCACACACATAAACCTACTGGGTTCTTTAACATGCATTTATGTAATGATAAGCATCACTTTGAAAAAGCATCTTGTTGCATCATACACCATCTCTTCAAGCCACATCTGTGGCCTATAGGTCATCACAAAAATCTCCCTCACAACGGTAACTTTCAATCAATTTAATGTGGAAGGATTGGACCACGAGTTAAACAGATCCATCATTGGGGAGAAGGACAGCATTGCACAACCATTAAATGACATTACATATCTTTGACTGACCACAGAAACAGCTCTTGGTTACAGGGCACTGATAGGTGGCTGAGGGAACAGAAGTAGGTTCTAACTATGATCAAACTATTTCCTCTCTTTTAGATCTCTTCAGCTTCTTCCATCCTTGCAGAGACAGGTTACATAACCCCATGTCACGTGTGCATGAGTATGCGTAGGTTTGCGGCAGTAACGATTTACGTGTGGTTTGGGCTCAAGTCTTGAGACGGTACTCGCTCCACCACAAAACCACACTAGGAAAAAGTGAGTCACACTACAGTCACCTCCTCAGGTGGACCAGGGGAAGGAATGAGTGAGATGGAGAGACGGGGACGGATGATGACTAAAAAAAAAACATTATGTTGAATGGCACAAACATGAGAAATGGGACAAACAGAGTTGTTTGTGTCCAAGCAATTGTGTTGTGTTTGTAAAACAAGGGCATGTCACATCAAATTAATTAGAGACTTGAATCATATAGAACAGATCCTGACACGGACAAAAGCACCAGTGGGAACCGTCATTATGGTGTTTCCCCGTTTCCTTTCATTCACTCGAGTAACACTGAAAGCACCTGTAAACTAAACAGCACTTCCTTTCTGGCATCCGATTGTCATCCCAAATGGGTAAGACTGATTTTCTTTGGAAGGAGGTCATAATGTCGGAACAATATTGTTATACAAAACAAATAGTTGTGTCTTTTATTTAGTATTGGAGCAACGCAGCCAATTTCCTATAAGAGTTGAGCAACAAGGATTCTCAAATGAGCCGTATAAAGACATTCTGACTTTTCCCCCATCACAGTTCTGGCTGTTAACCTGCATGTTGAAGTTCAATCATCTCTGGCAAACATCATTATTGTGCAAGATACTTACACACTAGCTGGGAAGGTGGGCCCAGATGTGTGTAATCAACAAAAGGGATTGATTTATCTGATCAAGTTCCATATGCAACTAATCATTCACTTTTGAAAGAGAGAGAGCGAAGGATAGAGACAGACATATGGCTTGTGACTGACTGACTGCTTTTTTTTTTTACATTAATACCCAAATGTCAGTGTTCATTTGTTAACGAATTTATGTACATTACAACTGATCTGTACAACTACAAGAAATTACTGCAAAATGCAAAACATTTTTTTACACATTTTTCTTATTTCAAATAAATGGTGTTTGGGGGGAAATCGTGGCCTAATAGTTAGAGAGTTGACTCCTAACCCTAAGGTTGTGGGTTCGAGTCTTGGGACAGCAATACCATGACTTAGGTGCCCTTGAGCAAGGTACTGAACCCCCAACTGCTCCCGGGGCGCCGCAGCATAAATGGCTGCTCACTGCTCCGGGTGTGTGTTCATGGTGTGTGTGTGTGTGTGTGTGTTCATGGTGTGTGTGTGCACTTTGGATGGGTTAAAAGCCGAGCATGAATTCTGAGTATGGGTCACCATACCTGGCTGTATGTCATGTCACTTTCACTTTTTCCACTTTTTACTTTTGAATTTTTCTATTAATCAAAGAATTAATTCCATTAAATATCAAGAATCTCTCAATAATAACAATATTACAAGGATTAGAAAACTGTTACTGAAAACTGGAGAATTCAGCTTTGCCATCACAGGAATAAATTACATATTAAAATTGTATAAAGCAAGAAACAGTTATTTTATACAATATTTAAAATATTACCTTTTTACTGCATTTTTGATTAAATATCCTTGGTGAGAGAGAAGAAACGGTTTTCTAAAAAATAAAAATAAAATCTAAAAAAATTAATTCATACTGACCACAAACATTTTAACAGTACTAATATATATATATTTTTATCTTGTACATCTAAAAACATAAAAATAACAATACACATGGTACCAACATTTATTGTTTAGCCCTAAAATCAAAATGACACTTCCTAATTTGTTTCGTCTCACTGGTCCAAATCTGAGTTTGACTCTACTTCCTTCCCCTGTGGGTCCGAACCACAGTAAATTACATTTTTAGCACCACCATAAGTAATAGCACCAGATGTTTACTACAGCAGCAGTACGTAATTAGAATGAGAAGACACAAATTTAACTGTAATATAGGCATTAGGGTCGGGCCGATAGATAATGCCATCGTCCTTTCCCGATGGCTGGTAGACGTCATGATGTTGAGCCGGCATCGTGACCCCCCCCCCCACCCCCACCCCCACTTTGTACGGAAAGAAAATTATGTGTACTACGGGACCCTTAAAGGGAATAAATACTGTACTATAATGTAACAGGCAACCATTAGCAATCGTTATATTTTTTCCATGCCTTTCTAAATACAGATTCATGCTTCCCTCACCCACCCCCGAAGTATGAAAATGCAATAAACTACTATATATATTTCTGACCAGGAGTATGCAAATGAAAGTGATTTGGAAAGACGCCATCCCCACTGTGAAGCATGGTGATGGTAGCATCATGCTGTGGGGATGTCTCTCTACATCAGGCTCCCGGAAGGCTCGTGAGGTGGATGGGTGAAATAAATGTAGAAAAACACAGGGAAATCCTGGAGAAAAAAACCTGACAGAGTCTGCAAAACACCTGCGACTTGGAAGAAGATTTGTTATCCAGCAAGACAATGAACCAAAGCATAAAGCCAGTGCTACACAGGGATAGCTTATAAACAACAATATTAATATCCTGGATTGGCCAAATCCACAGTCCAGATCTCAAGCCAACTGAGAATTTATGAGCGTGCTTGAAAAAGCCTGTCCACTCATAATCTCTATGCAACCAGACAAACTCAATTCAGTCATCAAAAACGGACTGAGATCTGCCTCCAAACCTCCTTGAAATTGATGACTTCATTAGCACCCTGACAACCAAAGAATTTCTTAAAGTTTCCTACATGCCGTGGTGAGATGCAATACAGCAGCAAATGAAACATTCACTAGTCCATTACCACAGCCACTCTGCCCTCAGTCCGATGCCACCACATTCATAATTCACACTTTTATGCACTTTTCTTGTACAAGGTGTTGGCTTTTTTTTTTAATACTAAGGTGAGTTTCTGTTGCACAGACATTCTAGCATAAGCAGCATTCTTGTCACTTCAGTTTAATCCGTGTACTCTTAACTATCTCAACTACTGGCCATGATTAGTGAGGTGCTTCTCTTAATAAGAATGAAGATGATGAGAGAGAAAACTATTCAATGTAAATGAGCCACTACTGATTCAGAAGGATTTGGTTTTAAATATCTTAAATCCTCTCTTACGGATAAATGACTTTCTGCAGCAGAAAAACTATAAGTAACTATAATGATGTGATGTCATGAAGATGCAAATGTCACATGACTCCCTTGGACCATAGCACAGCACTGACTCTAAATTCCAAACAGCATAAATTGTCTTTACCTGATTATAAATTACATTTCTGACATTATTTTACTCATCCTCATGTTATCCCAAACCTGTATGTTTGTGTTATCTGTTACGTGGAAATTATGACAGAAGTTTTCAAATTTGTTCAGTAGTTTGCGTCAAAAACTCTTAAGACTACAGTTCAAAAGTTTGGGGTCGGGTTTTTAAATAAATTTCTTATGCTCACCAAAAGTGCATTAAGTTCATAAAAAATTATATAGTAAAACAGTTGATTTGTGAATTATTATTACAATTTTAAATAATTGTGCTGTTTTAATGTCACATGATCCTTCATAAATCAGTCTAACACGCTGATTTGGTGTTTAAGAAACATTTCTTCCTTTCAATGTGAAAAAGCAGTTCGGATTCTTAGTATGTTTTACATTTTTTAAAAGATTTGATTAATAGAAAAGTTCAAAAACAACATTTACTTGAAATCTTTTGAAATAATGTACAAGTATTTGCCACTTCTAATCAATCAAGCATCCTTGCTGACTAAAAGTATTAATTTCTTACTGTAATAAATTATTAAAAAGTATTCAAATCTTTCTGACCCCAATCTTTTGAACGACCTGCATTTTAAAATGTTCCTTTAGGTATCTATAAAAGCAGTAAGCTGAGTGTTTAAGCTTGTTCATGTGTTGGTTTGTGTCTAAAACTACAACAAAAAAAGTGTATTGTGAGAGAATATTAGAAATGCACTCCACAGCGTGTAAAATAAACAGGAAAGCATGAGGGTTTGCCACACATTGCTGTATGACCTCTTTGAATTCTGCATGTCAGATAACGGTGGAAATTCTGAATCTTGTGATCGCAGCAAACCTGGTCCCCTTGAACAAAGAAATGAATTACTCATAAAATATGCACGGCTCCATGTTCATATGTTTACTTTGGCTACACATCGCACCTTGCCGTGAAGCTCTGCGCTGTTACAACAAAGACATTTGTTCTGCATCTGCTCAGAACAATCCCAGTAATTACAGTGCAGTTTCCTCCGCAGTTTTGATCTCTAATTGTGGAAAGCCTTATTTCTGACCACACATGAGAACCTCACAGATAGGTGAACTCTCTCCTGCGAGTAATCACTACAAAGTCACTGACCAAGAAGTTGAAGGAGAGTTTAAGATAGCTATCTTTTTCTGGCTAGGTTTGTGTGTACGGGATAAATGTTGTATGTGTGTGCGCGCGCATGCAGTGATGTTGACATGGTTCTGATTGACCGGAAATGTTAAATAAGCATCTCTGCTATGAAAAGGGTCTCCGTCCCCCTCTCTCTCTCACCACATGTGAAACCACACAACGTCATGACAACTGCCAAAATAAACCTCAGCATCCTCCAAGAGGAGAGTGTGTGTGTGCGCTTCCCTGCCGTGCAATACGTCCGTGCAGCAGTGTATTTAATAACCTTTTGCAAAATCCCTGAAAGAATGTGTTCAGTGACACCGCAGAAATGAATTTCAACTGCCAACAGCTACACCATAACCAGCAGAAGATTCTCAACGATCCCCTAAATTTCTCTCAAGCAGTTTTAAGTTTAAAGTCAAATATTTTGATGAGGAAAAAAACGTTACTTGAGTAGAAAAGGCTTTTCTCAACTCCTATATTAAGGTTAACCCTTTCTAAACGTTTGAAAGCACTATGCCAATATTTTCCAGGAGCATACTGTGTCGTGTTACACTGTTATTAAGCATTTCTCGTCATATCTTTAACTCTGCGGCTATTAAAGTATGACTCGAAAGCTCTAAAGGGAACAGTTCATAGAAAAATGTCCAAATCTTTGTGATGTTCTGGAAAACAAAAATGTTTCAAGATTATCCTGGCCAGTAGGGCTGCACGATATTGGGAAAAATGACATTGCAATATTTTATTTTACTGCGATATATATATTGCGATATGAAATCTAATCAAATTTTTTTACAAACAAAAATCACATTCGTCAAGGGCCGGGGAGCAGCTGGCCCGTACAGTTAATGAATAACGGATCAACTACGACAGCCTGCATCGCACATCCTGCGATGTGACTATCCTGGATTCGTACATCACGATATCGATGCTTAAACGACACATCGTGCAGCCCTACTGGCCAGACTTTTCAATATAACGAAAAAGATAAGGACTAGGGCTTTCAAGTTTTAAAAAGGATGCAAAACACCATAAGTAGTGCATACAGCTAAAACACTATATTGCAAATCTTCTAATGCCAAACAGTAACTTTTTGTGATGAACAGACTGAAATCTACCTGCCGTGAAATGCTTTATCTGTCTTTCAAAAACAGGTCTTTCCATTACTGTAGTAACAAATTCATCCTTTGTACATTACATTTTACTATTCTTGTCATGTCAAATGTTTTACACTCATGTATACACTCAACATAATCATCAATTTAAAAAAGCTTGCTTACAATCCTGTACGTTATAAACCTGGCTTCCGCTGTGTTTTTCAAAACGTCTCCTGTCTGACAGAACCATATTGTACAGCTTTTGCCAGTTCAGTTCATGAGAGCCAATTCTCATCACCAAAAAGTGGCAAAAGGGTATGTGCGTGCGTTTATGAATTTAACAAATTGTGTGAGACAATTTTCCTGACACTGCTACTCATTCAGCAAACCTTGCCATTATAAACACAAGGATGTTCCACTGGAATTCCTGGGGCAAATTTCCAATCTAACGTCCATGATGATTTGTAGCTTAACTGAGAAAATATTACTCTAACATTTGGAATCCAACGTGGTTGATTTACTAGTTTGAAATGTCACTGGTCAAGCATGTATATGCAAACAAACAACCACAGATTGGTAAATTTATAGTCCAACTTTGATTTGTTGTTAGATGAGCTAGGTCTATTTCACACTGTATGAGAAAGCATAACATATTTCAGCAACAATATAAATAGGTTACAATATCCCCAAGCAATGGTACTGCATATCAGAAATGTAGGCACGAGTTGTGTTTCAGCTCTGAACCAATTTTTAAAATGTGAACCATTTAAATCTTGGTGGAAAATGCTTCCAGATTACAAATTTGCATATAGCAACATAATGCACTGCAAACTGCTCACATATTGTTTAAAAAAAGCATCTGTCTGGGTCAATGCAAGTTACATACAGTGCCAGACACAAACAACACTTTCTTGCAAATATAGTGCTGGTGTGAAAGCTTTAGCACTTACGGTTGAAACAATGTGAAACTCTGTTAAAAAGGCCTGACTTTCACATTCATTTCAGTACAAGCAATGTAAATCACTATTAAAAGAGTAAATATGACTTATAGCTCCTCATTTAAAAGGCTGGCTTATGAGATTTACAAACTGACAGCTAAGATCAGACTATTATACACAATATTACATTATGATAAAAACAGTTTACCAAAGTCTAATAATGCATTAGGTAAGTAACATAAATACCCAAAGCAAACATTATGACCTAGCTTCAAATCTACGCAAAAGGTGGGTATAACATACACAAACAATCACAACACCATGCACTGAGTTGCATCATCATCATCACAAAAATATTAATAAATGTATCGGTGTTATTACTATTCTGTTAAAACAATGTCACTTTTAAACCGTTATTGCACGAGAACTGTTAACTATGCACCGAGATAAGAATCCTCACATTGCGAATATGAACGGCAATGGTTTTTAAGAACGTGTCGTTGTACTTTAGGTGCTACAGCTCTGTTTTTATGAATTGTGTTGCTCACTGTTGTTTTATTCTGCATAAACACATCCTTGAAGGCCCTGGCCTGTAATCCTTCTGGTATTCCTATTGGCTGAAAATAAAGTCGTAACGACTGCATGGAGAACCCATTGCGTTCCTCTTTTCTGCACGGAATAACGGAACATCTTGTGCCTCACCTTCCAGAAATGTCCTCCAGCTCGATCAGAGGACTCTTGGTTAATTTGAAGCACGCGCCACATTAATTAGGTGAGTAGATCGACACATCTTCATAACTGTTTCTCCACAGCCATTTTTGGGCGAGACCTCAAGTCCCAAACGGTGGCTCTTACAAAGTGGAAGTAAGGGGTATTTATCTTATGCGCAATATAGAGAATCCGAAATCATACATTTCAAAATAAAATCCAATCGTTTTTGTTGTAAAGCGCGACATTTAAGCAAACACCATCTATATTCGCCTATAATCAAATAACAACGTTCAACGTCCACCCCTTTAAAGAAAAATGGTACGGCTCAGTCAACACTAGTTTACTTCTGTGAATACAGCCAATCAGAGACGACTACATTGTCACTCTCCAATCAGAGCACCGCCTACTTTATGACGAGCGCACAGTCGGCGTTTTTTTTATCAGATTCAAGGAACTGCGGGAAATCTGAGGAAGACGACGTTGTCACTTGTCAATTGAACAGGGATTATTGCACCCAAACAACACCAGTGCAAGACTAGCTATATAGGTTTTCAGCGGTTATAGAGAGCGTTGTATGTGTAGCCTACATATTTAACTAGCATAACATTAGGCTATAATTAAACTAGAAACTAGATGAAGTTGGAACTGCTGAGAGAGTAAAAGTGAAGGCTTGCGCAATAAAAGACTACAGGTAAACAAACGACTAGTGGCGGATTTAGCAGTCTCATCAGCTCTCACTCTGGTGTTTGGTACACTGTCTGTACAGCACAGTTTGTTCTGTGTATCCAGACAATTGACTAAGTGACATGCCACTAAAAATGAAAATACTGTTGCTGTTCTACTTACTATGACATAAAATTGTTGCTTAGCAGAATGTCCAAGCTTCATTTTTCTATACACCAGTGGGATACAAAATCTAAGACGGCTGTATAATTTAGATTATTAATTAATTATATTTTTCTTTCGCTTTTATAGTTTTAAAAATATATATATAATTTCAAACTTGTATTACAATAATTTTGCTAAATTAACATGAATTAGTATTTGATTTATCTTCAAATAAGTTTACATGGTCGGTGTCACATTTTTTACATGCATTAAATTATTTTATGCCATTATGTTTTTTTCTTAAAGCTAAACATTTCGATTCCAATTCTCTATGTGATGATAAACTGAAATGAGCAGAATATTTTGGTTTATCCAGCTATTTTTCAGTTTGTCATAGTCATGCTCTAATGTACTAATATGCACCCTTCAGGGGTAAAGCTGTCCCTTTGAGTGACAAAGTGACAAGCTGTTATACACTTGTTATACTATCATACATTTTGCATATTTTTTTCTGATAGCATATGCATAATATTTAGACGGAACTTTCCACTTGTTTCAAAATGTAAAGATATATATTTGGCCTTTTGGCTTTATTGGGACAGTGCAAGTGTAAGAAAGCATTAGGAGATGTAAAAGAGGAACAGAGTTTGGGAAAACCCTTTAGTTGGAGACTTAAACTTGGGTTACCCCAAAGCACTGCAAAATATAAGAGTACTTCCCACAAAGCTATGACTCTGACTCAGGGTGGAACAAAAACACTTACGTGCTTTAGATTAAAAAAAGGAATATATCTGAATAAATTACAAATTGGTATTTAGACTGCAAAGTAACCTTGAAAGTAAAATGTAATTTGTCAAGACCCATTCAGACAATTGTATTTATATAGGAGTGGCTCACGGTCACAGCCTTCTCCCTTTTTAAACATAGTAGAAGGTTACATGTGGCCTTGCAAAAAACATTCAGAAAAAGATCTCTCCAGCATCTTCAAATTATTGTTAATCCAATGCTTTTATTGTGTGCCCTCAGAAAACAGACACGTGGCCCAAAATATTTTTCATGAGCAATGGCAAATTTTGCCTTGTGCATTTTAAAGTGTACTGTATTATTACTGACTAAACTTGCAACCTTGAAGTGCTTGAACCTTAATGTAATTTCAGTAAAAATCTTTCTTAACATCAGACTGAGAGAATGTGAGTTTCATAGGCTTAGGCTGCTGGAGTATAAACATAGAGAGAATCAATGACACTCCTTCTGTTGTAAACAATGAAATGGACTCACCCGCCCTCATTCTACATCTCCTTAAGAAATGAAGCACTTGTGCATTCAAGCCGAAGGGCATCCAGATGGCAATAACTTGTGTTTACAAAAAGAAAAAGCATCAGTAAGAAGTCAGATAAAAATAAATGGTTCTCTTAAGCTAGTTTGTTTATAGTTCATAGTCTTTCCCTCATCCCTCACTTGTCTCAGGCATATATGTAATGGTTTATGGATGTCTGTTCTGTAACAGGAGCCATTTGAATGTTTTGTCTGTGAAATCTGTCATGGTCATTAGAAAGGCAGAGAAAAGGTGAGTCAGTGAATTGTTCCACTGGGGCTAGCAAGTGTGATGGCCTGGCTGTTTATCAGTCGTTGAGCATAAAACCGAAAGCTTACGGGATTCTTTTTCACTCGGGTTGATTTCAAGGAAACTTGCCTTTTGGCTGCTTCTGAAAAGCTCTAAATGCCACATTGAAAGTGGTAGTGGAGAGCTTCCTCAAATAGTTATTTTGCAGTTTCCAACTTTGCCCTCTCCCATAGCAGAAGTACACCTGACATAGCTTTTCAGTTACATAACATCAACCAGGGTTTTTTCTATTTCGGTTATGTCTTTTGACGTTTGTCCTTAGGAACCACAAAGTTGACATGGGCTAGTCAATTGCATGTAGTGAAAAAAGCAGTGAGAGTCTTGTCATTTATTTGGCATGCTTTCCTTCATTTCTTTTCTCTCTCTGTACACATTGTAAGTTACTATGGGTTGAGACTGAGAGGCTAAATTTGTAGCTAGTTGCAGCTTTCATGACCTCTAGACACATATGTCTTGCCATTTTTGAGAGCAGATGTGTGTGTAAATACATGGTTTTTCTTGAACAGAGGCATTCTGCTTTTTCTAACTGCTGTAAAAAAGAAAATTAAGAGTTTGTTTCCAAAATGCGATAAATACCATTTAAAAAAAGTTTGAGCCAAAATCAGTAATGTTTCTGGCAGGTATTGAAAAGTAAATTTTTAAATTGTACACAAAATGCAATATCTGCCATGTTACTTTGTCATGTTTTCACCCTATCTTTCCAAACTGCGACAAACACCAGTCTCCCTTCTCTGCAGAATACGATACATCCACTTAACCAATCGCAGCGCACCATTCCACGCATTGTAGACAGTAACTGACAAGCTACGCAACATCATGTTCATAATCGCAGATTAATCACCTTCGATTAAGAACGTGATATTGTGTAGCTTGTCAGTGATCTACAGCTCTGTGAATTAAATGTGGCTCCATCTGAAAGCATATGATGGAGATTTACTACTAATCACAGAACTGGCTTTACTGACGAGATGCGCATGAAATTTGCATGTGATTTATCATGCAGCCCTAAAAAAAATGTATCATTTTGATGGCATTGATGAACCTGTGGTGGGGAAGAAACATAAGCTATTAATAAGATTAGCATTGACCAAGTTCAGAGGCTGTCATGTGGATCAACTTACTATGTTGTGTATTTTAACAGTTTCAATTTGAAAAATAACTTTAATATTGATCCAATGGATTAATTGCACTTTGGGGAAATCTTGGAAAATCTAAATCTGGATTTGAATCTTTAGGTTATTATAACCTAAAGATGCTATGTGAAAGTTTGAATCCGAAAATAGTGGTTTTCATCTCGCCACTTTCTTGGTAAAGAAAACTAATTTTTACCCAAATTAATCTAAACTGATTTATAGTGTTTTGGAACCAAACTCTTAAAATATTATGGAACAAGTAAGCCCTAATATTAATTACATGACATTACTAGTCTGTTTATAATAATTAGCCACAGGCGATATCTCTATCATCTATCGTCACAACCCTGATTTGTAGTCAATCATTGTTAATTTATTGATATTATGTTTACTTATATAATGTGAGTAGTATTCAACAGGGGCCTGTTCTTCGTACGTCGCTTATTACATCCGAGATCAAATTACACATCCAAGATGATATCATCGTGCTAATCCTGATCCGGCTAATTGGGTTCTTCGAACACACCTGTTGTGTATGATTAGTATCGCTGGATTGAGTTATGAGAGATAATTGCGCGTTCATGTGTTGTCTTAAAAGGGGATATGTATCGATACTCGAAACCATGATCAGCAGTGCAGCGATTGGCTGGTGACAAGACGGCAATGTAATGACGTCATATAATTTAAAACGACACCTGACGAAAAACTTGACAAATTTCTGGACTTTTATAAGGAAACAGCCAAGCAAACAAAACTACATAAATGTGATAATAGATACATGAGACAGATAATAGATACATGTTTTTATTTTATTAGAATTTTTTTCATTATTCCCAATTATTTAGATTCCCAATTTATAATAGTTGTGCAGTCTTACATTTTAATTTCAATGTAGAAATTATCTATTCATTTCATTTTATATTTGGACAGATTTGTTACGTGACAGCATTAATGAAAGTTTCTAAATGGTCAATATCATGATATCTGCATCTCCTGCACTCCATCAAGCCACTCTTATAATAGCAGTCATTACTCAAAATAATGCACGACTCCAGTATCTGAATAGCATGTGTGTAAGACTCTAATACAATTATGAAGTAATAATTTTATGACAAATAAATATTTCAGTGAGTAAAACTGGCTGTGTCTATAGTAGGCTGTTATGGACTACAGAACATTTTTATATTATTTTTAAATAATTTTTTTAATGATTATTATTTTAAATTATTGTCCCTGGATCTATAGGATACTCTTGTAATAAAGTAGCAGTGGTAGCAGGCATATTTTGACTATCATTTCTGGTTGAAAAGAAGAGATCTAATCCTGTTTACATGAAATAAGCCTGCTCCCGAGCAGGTTTAAGCTAACGGACTTGTTGCTATGACAGAAGCTCTGGGATGAGTTTCGAAGAACCAAATGATCCAAGATCATGCCAAATCGTCAACATTCAAATCCAGCTAACTGAGTTAGCGACGTACGAAGAACGGGCCCCAGGTCATCAACATGGGGGCCACCATGAGGCGACCCACTCCATGTAAATAACGTTTTTAATGAGGAAAAATACATAAAGTGCAGATTTAAATATCTGATATTGAAAAGAAATAAGCACCATGCTAATTCGCCAAATCTATCCACAAAATAGATTTACTAATAGATAGATAGACTAATAGATAGACTAAACACCTGCATACTAAACATGGAAATCTCTTACCGCTAATGCGATATCGGAAAACAAAAATTTGGAAATTAATAACGAGGATGTCCAAATGCCTTCTGTGGAATAAGTTCCTTCACAGAAAGCACCTGGATAATGATCGTTTCTCTCTTTCTTTCTGTTGGTTTCTCTTTTTATTTTTCCTTTTCTCTCAGGTGCATTCACATCTGCTCCTAAATGTGAAGGATTCTTCAATATTCAGAGCCTGAAGTGTGTGTATGTGTGAGTGTGGGAAGCACATGATTCTTCCTCTCAGACATGCCAGCAAAATGAACAGAAGAAATATTTTGGTTTTCCAACATACACAAAATAAATTTTAGCTGTGGTTGTGAGGTGAATTTTTTACGGAACATTTGGAATGGATCTCCAGTAAACTGCGTGACAGACTTAGCTCACCCGTACAACCTGGATGATCCAGAAAAAATCCTATCTCATACACACACGCACATTAGTGTGCTTCAACTATGGTACTGTTCTTCCTAACGCTTCCATTATAATAGACTCCTGGGCACTCAAATGTTAGATTTTGGGTCACAGATATTTTAGAATGAACAAAATATTTAAAAGTGAAATGTGAAACAATATTGTTTTTTACACATCTCTGTAATTTTAATTTAGCTGCGAAAGTTTTATGCAAGGTTTGAAATACTGCTTTTAACTACATTAATAAGCTTTATGAAACAAAATGATTTTGTGATTGGTCATGGCACACCTATAATCATGACTTCTGCATTTAAATTGCAAAAATTTTCAATGCATAAAATATTTTTGATAAGATTTCTATTGTATGTATCTATAGATCACACTTTCTGCATTAGGCATTAGGTTATAAACAGTTTGTGTTCTAAGAATCTGCTGGTTCCCTCGATGTTTTGTTTTGGGTGTGGCCAAATTGGCCTCCTGGGCGTTATTGCACAACCCTGTCCAGGGACACTCCAGAGAAGAGGAAGTGAGATCATAATGACCTTGTTCTTGGGAAGGGGGTGTGTATTGTGATTGACATCTCAATCTTGCCTTCAAAACATTCCATTGTTGGGCCCTTGAGTTTTCCTGGGCTCTTGAATGGTTTTGTCGTCATGGAATTTGTGTTTGCGTTTTCCATGAGCAGTAGTAACTTCAGCACAGTGCTAGAGAAACAAGTAAACACAGATTTTGTGGCTTTGGATTTTTCTGGACCATGTCACAAAGAATCAACTCATTTTTTGGCCACGTAACTGTTAGACTTAGAAATCACTTCAGACTCTTTTTTTACACAGATGTTTCTGCTGTGCTTGGATCAGGAAGGACAGCTTTCATTTCATTATAAATCTGTGCACTCTATGTCCAAAGTTCTCAGTCCCCTCAGAAATGTGGCTGTTAATCCATGTCAGTGAGCTTTGGGGTTATCAGTGTACTTCAGAAAGTTGATATTGATGACATATCTTGCACTCAAACGTTTATCCAAGTTTTTGCATATAATACAATGTTCTGAAGATAGAACGAGAATGTTTCTCACCCAAAACATATGGTCACAAAAGTTCATTTTCAGCTAAACTTAAAAGGCTCTTTGCCTGTTGTCAATAGTGTAGCAATATGAAGCGCATCACACAAAAGTCATTTTCAAAACAATACATTTTTTATTGGTTAACTGGTTAAGATAAATCTGCATGACTAACTTCTGTGTAGAGAAAGCTTTTGCCCTAAAAAATTCCTGATTACTTAGATTCAATTTGTAATGACTGGATTTTGCTCATGATAATTTGACAAACAACCATAAATGTGACCACACATTAATACTACCTGCAACTGACTAGCAGAGGCACACAGATAATTATGATTCTGTGAAATATTAAAATAAAATTGATGGGTTTTTATCATAAAATGCCCTTCAGTACATCCCACCCAAACTTCCTGTTTCATGTCAATACAAAATTATGCTTGTCAAGCCATTTCATGGGGTCTTCAAATCAATTTAGTATTCTGGAAAATGCCTTTTTGAGTTACCTTGATCCTTGATGGTTTGTCCCTAGTTTAAGATTATTACATTTCTGTTTACTGTCATACTGTAATGGAAGATGGCTAATGCCTCATGCCGAACGCATTCCTGAGGGTTTCTAGTTTTTATCTCCATCCATTATGATCACCACTCTTTCTTTCTTCTTTTCTTTCTTTCTTAGTCTTTAGTACATACCTGTGAGTGTCTACCATAATCGTCCATTTGTTTTATAATCTTTCTCTGTATCTCTAGTTGTACTTGCCACCTGTATTTCTCTTTCATTCCTCTCGCTTTCTGTTCCTTTCCTCTCTCACCACTTTAAATCATCCGTTTCTTCAATGTGTCTCTGTGTCAAATGAGCCTACACAAATAACTTTAAGCTGATTTTGCCAGCCTCTTTTTATGTATGTTGTCCTGTATCATTAGTAGTCCTTTGCATTTCCATTTCTCTTCCTTCCTTTTTCTCTCTCTTTCAATCCTTTACCCCCTCTAACCCCCCCCCCCCAATGCACATACACACATCTTCTCCCTTCCCCCACACAGCTGGCGCCCTGAGCTGTTAGTCCAGATGGTTAGGAGGGGAGGCAGGGGCTTGTTCTCCACGTAGCCCCACAGCAGGCTCTCTGTCCTGGGCAGCTCTGAGTCGGCTCCCCCCTGGACCAACTGGAACCCCCCACCCCCCCACCCCAAATAGCACTGCCAGCATTAATCTCCTAAATGATTCCGCCAGGAGGAGGATCAATACTCATTTACAGAGACGCGCCTGATCCCTTAATGTAGAGCAGTGAGGATAGCTTTCTACCCCCCCCCCCCCCCCCCCCATGTTGCTGTCTCTCCTTCTATCTTGTCTCTTCCTTTCGCACTCTTTCTTCCTGTCTTCATGGCCCATTCCTTCTCTTCCTCATAGCCCAGTGAAAGGAAAAGGTAAATGGGATTGGAATAGGTAACAGGTGAAGAAATGGATGTACAGTGGAAAAATGACCGGATAAATTGCTTGAAGTATGAGGTCAGTCGCTTTAATGAAAAATAAAACCTCCGTTGATGAAGTCACCACACTTCTCCTATTAAACTGCCATCCTCAGTATGCCCAGTGGATTGAAACCAGCAGCACTTGGATTGCAGATATTGTTGGGTTTTAATTTTGTCCTGTTGGGTGGTCCTGTCACCAGTAACCAGGAATAGAGGCTACTGGCTTTCAGACTGCTATTTAAATAGCATAGTGACTGAACGCTATTATACAGTTGTAATATTTGCTGTAGCATTATTTTTACTCTTTGTTTTCCATCGTTGCAAGAAAATATGACTTCATGTCGAAATGGCAGCATCCAAGGAAAATGGGAATAGACCGGACTTTCCACAGAATAATGGCCCCCGTCTTTTTCCAGTCGGTTAGCACCAGCAGAGAGTGAGCGCGTGTGTGGTTTTCAGAATGCCTCATCATTGATCTCTGATGAAGCCTGCCCTTCACTGAAATGCTTTTCTTCTTTTTCTTTTTCCCTTAGCCAGGGAACGTCTGTTTTTCACCTTCGCTCTGTCTCTGAGCTTGCCCAGCCGTAGTGGCACCTGGAGCCAACTCAGCTGGACAGCTGCTCTGGTCGCTGGCACACTGGGAGAATATAACTGGTGCCTGGTCAAAAACAAGCTAAACCATGAAATAATATTTTACCGTTTCGCTATTCCAAGTCCGCACAAAGTCAGCACAATTTCAGAGATTTCTTTCAGGACAGCACCACGTACCAGCAAAATTCCCAGTGAGGGTTCAGGAGGATGATGTTCGTTTAATCCCACCAGAAGCCGCTTACCTCACTTCTTCCAAAAAGTTTCTTTCTGCAACTCTACCTCAGCTTCCAGTTATTGCAATGGTTATGGCCAGTAGGGGAACATAGCTCAAACCCCTTCATTATGGCCAGCCAAACCTGTCCACCCTTTTCCACATGACTTTTTTCCATTATATGCACATGCAGCATGTGAATAAATATATATAGGAAGGCAGAGATGAATGCTAACTAAAATTCTATGGACATTAATGCTATTATTATCTGTTACTCTGTAAAGCCTCTGCACAACCACAGATCACTTTGTCCTGTTGAATAATTCACTGTCAGCAGCCATAGGCAGGGCGAACTGGCTTAATGATGAAGGGACAGGCACCTTACTCAGCTCTGTCTGTTGTCTGTTTGATGAAGTGAAAGAGGCCATGGGTTGGAGAGGGTTAGACAGATGACTGGGAGGGTATTTGAGGCTACTACCAGGGGCATTTCTAAACTAATGTTGGGTTTTTCTCTGCAAAGATTCCGCTATGTACTTAGAGGATATTGCTTTCAACACAGAGCTTGTCTTCTCTCTAAACATTCAAAATGAAATTGCCCTGTCATTTGTCTCCTAACCATTGTTTCATTTCCCTTTCCACTTCCTGTTCTCATGACCATAGCTCACCTGTAGAGCGTTTGCAGATTTGATTAAACATAGACGGCTTTGGAATGTTTAAGAAGGTCATAGTTCTTTTCAGACCTCATTGTCTGGGTTCGTTTTATGGAAACACTTTTCATACTGCAGTTGAAATGCAAGATGAGGACACAGGATGTTAAAAAGATAAGTCTCAAAAAAGACAATTCTGTCATTATACCTTACCTCATGTTGTTTCAAACCCATTGGACTGAGGAACACAAAAAGTTACTTATTAGAGTTCATGAGAAAAGTAGTGAATTGTTGAATAAATACCGTATGGAGGAAACATTTAGGACATATTTGAACTAACTAGACAGTCTCATTCTATCATTTAATTCTGAGAAGGACTCTAGCCTTGAAGCCTCAGAAGGACACATCTTCATTGCTTTCCTCTGTTTGAGCAGCCCCCATTGAATCAAATATGTTCTGAGCAGTGGAGGAAGGAAATACTGTTTAATTTTACAATGATTATACTGAATATTTTTCTTTGATTTGCAACATATCATAATGAGATTATATATATATATATATATATATATATATATATATATGTGTGTGTGTGTGTGTGTGTGTGTGTGTGTGTGTGTGTGTGTGTGTGTGTGTGTGTGTGTGTGTGTGTGTGTGTGTGTGTGTGTTTTCACTCAGGCAATGTGGACTGTACACTGCAGACCTATGCTAAGTACACCACACCCAGCTGAGGTCTGACAGAAACCTGATAGTCATCAGGTACAAGAATAGCGCTACCCACCACTGCTGCAGCACTTGCTTTTGTGACCTGTAACAGAGAGCGGCATACCTTCAGATCGAACCATGTTGGTACTTCAGCCTAGTGTGTCCTTGTATTCAAAGTCAAATAAATGCGCTAGCTCATGTTTTGGCTGCTGCATTCATATGTATGTACTTGACCAGATCATGTTTTACATTGGCTGTAATGGATAAAACACCTGAATATCTTTTGGATGCAATAAGGCCTGACTAAACTCAATATCTTCAACATTTACCTACATCTTTTTTTTTCATTGGCCTGAAGTTCTTTTTTATTTGGTGTCAGTTTAGCTCTCTCTGTCTTTCTCTCATGCATTCTCTCCTTAGTCAGAGTCAGAGGAGTAAACATCCCTGGGGAACAGCGAGCTCTTTCTTTGGGTGGAGGACTGAATCATTGCAGTGAGGGTCCCATGATCCTCCCTCTGCCTTGGGACACACACTGCATTCCTCCTTCCTACTCGGTCACACACACGTACACTCGAACACACATTTCCTTCATACTTTAAAGGGGTCATATGATGTTGCTAAAAATAACATTATTTGGTTTATTTGGTGTAATGCAATGTGTTTATGTGGTTTAAGGTTAAAAAAAAAACATTATTTCCCACATTATTTACATTATTGTTTCTCCTCTATGCCCCGCCTTTCTGAAATGCGTCGATTTTTACAAAGCTCATTGTTCTTAAATGTGAGGTGTGCCATGATTTGCCAGCTATCCAGTGCATTGTGATTGGCCGAATACCTGAAGTGTGTGAAGGAAATGTTACACCCCTAAACACTGTGATGCCGTGTGTGCCTGATGGGTAGGATAAAATGTCAGGACACTGGTGCGATGAGACAAAACCAATAAAACCCATTACAAACCAGGCATTGGTTGCATCCAGTGGGGACATAATTACTGATCATAATGACTTATACTGTCTTTTTACGTGTTCCATTGCATATTGTGCTACATAAACATAAAACCATGTCTGTTCTAACAGCACTCTTCACTGCTCAAAACTCACGTTTGCATCATCAGTGGCAAATCCTTTAACGTTTCATATGTAAACATACTTTCAGGCTGTGTGTCAGAAGTGCCTGACTGCAAAGTTCCTAGCAAAGTTAGAATTGCCCCACTTTATAGAAACAGAAACCCGCATTGTAGGCTACTCTCAGAGGAAACAGTCCTTGTCCTCCAGTAAAATGCGCAGCACACATCTGAATATTTGTTTGAGTACAACAGTGTTGTAAATACAACTCAACCACTGATTTAGTTGTTTCCTCTTTTGGAAGTCCAAACAAAGTAGCTTCGCTTTCACAATGAAACACAGCGCCTCCACGACATGGCGCCGGCGGCAACAGCGAGAATAAAAGTTACACCTTCTTTCTTTGCGTGAACATTTGGGCGGCGCTATGCAAATCTTCCCTCATCTTGACATAGATGTGGGGCTGTGTTAAAATATATTATTTTAGGTAGAAGTGGTTAACTCTTAACTTTTATAAAGAATATCTCTTTGGATTTGAGACTTTAGTCTTTGCAACTTTACAGATCTTCTTTATGCACCAAGAGCTTGTAACACCCCGAAGAGAAAGGAAAAACTGAGATTGCATCATATGACCCATTTAAATTAATATGAATATCCAGACCCTCCTACAAGGCTAACTAGAGGTGTTTGTGCCAGTGAACATTTTGCAAATAGCATTTTGACCTCATGTCACAGTTATTTAGTGAACTGACAAATCGTTTGCCAACTGTGAAGTGCATTAGATATGCTTATTTCACTAAAGTGTTTATTCTGTTACAATTAGTTGTGTACTCTTTAGTGATAGACCATTTTATTTTCAAACAAAACAACAACTCAGCTACATCAGCCACTGATAACATCAGTCATTTGACATGATGATTAATAATTAAAAAATGAATGGCACTGCTTTGATGTTCCTTTGAATTCAATATGGACAAAATAAAAACAGTAATATATAATTCAAAACTTATGGGGAAAACTGACTTCCATATAAAAGATTTAAATGATCTTGTCAGATCTTGTCAGTCTTTTTGGAGATTCTATCTGAAGTTAGCTGTAAGTAAAGCCTATAACAAATAAGAGATTGGGGAACAGGAACATTTTCACAATGTCTGTAAATCAGTACTGAAGTTCCAAAACAAAAGTTGAGTACCAAAACCAGTTCAATATTAGCTTAATTTTTAATTTTATCCATAAGTACACAGAAGTCACAAAATGGGAAAACAATGGTAATGTTAAACACTTTTATGATTAAAACACACCAAGTAATTAAGATTCTCTCTTTCCTATGGCTGTTCATGTTGGGGTCAAATAATTAAATAATATTAAATAGTGTTACACTTTATTTTAAGGTGTCCTTGTTACAGTGTAATTACACATTTAAGTACTGAGTAATATTAAGTAACTATATGTACTTACTGTACGGTTAAAATCAAATTAGAGTAAAGTGACAGCTAGCCAGTGCCCCCTCTATAAAAAGTTACTGTCTACTTGCTGCGACTAGTTTTATGACAAGCAGTTTTCTGCCTCGTCATAAATGAAAAAAAGTTGCAGCAGCGATTGCGTGACTGTGTATGCGTGTGCGTGCGCCATAAACAGGTGCACGCATCAAACTTTCCCCGCCCCCATCCTAACTGTAAAAAAAAAAAACACATCACGCTTTTATGTGTGATGGGCTTGGAAATGTTTGTTTTGTCCAGACACTCGTGTTTCTTTTGAACTGTCAATCAAAATAGCGTTTCCTCTCCCTGTACGTGCACAGGTTGATCAGCGAGCGTTTCGGAGCGCCGCAGGGAGCGCGTGGTGCGAGGGGCGGGAGTTGGCCAGAGACGGGGGTCTGAGCGCCAGAGAGAGAGGTATAGGAGCCAGAAGGTAATGTCGTAAAGCCGAGTGCCGTAAACCAGGTGCAGGGAGGGGAGGTGGAGTAGAAGGGAGGGAGGGGAGGTGTGGGGGCGAGAGGAGGTGACTCTCCAGCAGCATTTAGACACAGCGAAAGGATCATGGCGGATGGCCCCAGGTGTAAGCGCAGAAAGCAGGCGAACCCGAGGAGGACAAACGGTGAGTAAAAACCCTTCGCTTTGCTTGGCGACGGCTGTTTTCATTCAACTCTGGACTCCGGGCCGCTGACAGAACTTCTCGAGCCCCACAAAGTGCTGGAAAGTAGCGCCGTGTTATAGCCCCTATCTAGTGTACCGTTATACCTGCCGCGCTCGCGACTCTCTCACCGCCTAGCGGTGCACCGCGCGAGCGCGGACCGTTATACGCAGCCAGTCCCATACAAGTGACTCTCGCTTTTGTTTCCCCTTTTATTCCCCTTCGCCCTGAGTTCACATTATAAAGCTGTTGGGTTTAAAAAAATAATAATTCTATTCGAATCTGTTACTCGTCACTGTTAGATTTTCTTCTTTAGATTCAGACGAATTGAAACTTATTTCCTCGCTCTAAATGTACCTGTTTGGTCCGATGCGGGTGATCTGGTTTCGCATGAATCAGTTTGAGCGATTGAAGTGGTGGAAATGCTTTCATACATACGTGTTTGGGAATAGAGCGCTGGCTTGAGAGGATTTTGTTTTATTTTCGTTGACAACAAACTTTTATATATCTGCAGCAATGGGCTGTTCCGCTGTCTGCGTGGTAGCAGGTAGCTAGCGAAGCTAGCAGAATCCCAAAAATAACCTCTAATATTAGTTTGTATGTAAACGTTTTAGAGTAATATTTACGAATACGTGGCTTTAAATCGCCGATGTGACAGTTTGGCTTGTTTCACTATCTACAAGTCGCACTTTTGTGATATAGCTCAGAAGAAACTGCCTGATAACAGCAGCACGCTGCTCTCTCTGTTACTGCTGCATTAGAAAACAGGGGCATGTGTGCAGTTAGGGGTGATGTTTGACAGGATAGTTTCTTCTTGAACTCCGATTGAAGTTTACAAAGCAAAAAATAAGGGTGTGTTTATGTAACAGTCCTGCCAGTCCAGGCGTCCCTGCGGGATCGGGGCTCAGAGAGCTCTGGAGCACGATGCCAGTTAAAGCAACCTGTTTGTGCAGCCAGCCTGCCACATTTCTAGTTGGGTGGTAACGCTGAAGAGAAAAGGAAAGGAATCTGAAGGGCTGTCTGCTGCTAGAACAACTGCTGCAGCCTATATAAGGAATGCGTATACATCCCGAGCAGCGCACAGGGTCCTGATAAATCTCGCTGCTGCAGCTGGACTTACTGCACTGACAGTTTATTTGTTTCGGGGACTTTATGTATCCGCTTTATGTAATGCACGTGCGCAACTGTGTAGGATTCGGGTTTATGTGTGGTAAATCATTCTTGCGATTTGTTTCTTTGAATTATAACGATCTATCCGGCAAGCTGTGTCCAGGTATAGATGTGAGCCTGAGTAATTTTACTAAGGAAATCGATCGATAGCGAGAAATATGACGCGTTTTACTTCTCGCTTGCATGCGTATAGAGATAGAGACTATAAACTTGAAAATACTTTTAAAATAATGTTATTCGTCCAAACTCTCTCTCTCTTTTAGACTGAAATCCACCGTTTTTCATTTCGTCGGCTTATATGTTGTACTAAGTGTATTTTTTGTGAAGAGATGAGTGAAGAAATACACTTTTCCTCAGGCTGACGCCATGCGCGCGCCATATAGCGGATCTCTCAGCGCGCGCGTGTGTGTGAGCGACCTGTAAATATGTGCTTACCTGATCGGAGGGGAGGATAAAAATGTCACCTAGGTTTTTACGTAAATGCCATTTGACCATCTCGCTATTGTTTTTTTTTTTTTGCTACCTGAACGTTCTGACAAGGAAGGAGTCTTTCTTTTTCTCTCTCTGAGATACATTGTCTCGTTTTGAAAGCAGACGGGAGGCGTTAATCGTTCGTTGCTGCAAATGTCAACTTGTGCAGGTATAAAACAAGATATATATGTAGTGTTTTTCGCATGCCTTCTCACTCTCAGCTGCTGTTGTCGTTTGTTTGTAACTGCAGAAGGGATGGGTGCCTGTTATCATTCGGCTTACTCTTAAAAGCATCGTTTCAGTGCAAAAGAGCATCCTCTGTTCTTATAGGTGCTGGAGCATAGCTCATGATTTTTTTTCATGCGGTAAAAGCATAGGCGTGTTCTGAAATTGTTTCGAAACCTACAATGATTTGACACCGTGAGGTTTGAGGGTCATTTTGCAGCGCTTTTCTGCGGTGTTGGGTTGATATAAGTGCTTTGTCATGGGCGTTTGGCACTGCTCACCGCACTGCAGGTATCTGAACGCGGAGACGCACCTGCTTGTACTTATTTGATCATATTAACACCTCCAGATATAACTTTCGATGACATTGTACTTAATTTAATTTTAAACTCAGTCCTTCTCTGTTAAATAAAGGTGGTTTTCTAATTTTAAACCCACATTCATTTAAGTGTGTTCTTACGCTTTGCGTCCTTACCGTTCATTATTTGAAGTCACGGACTGACCTCGGAGCGCTCCTGGTGCGTGATGAACGCTCCCTGCGTCATTAACATACGCCCCTCCCCCTCCGCGCGGCCGTGAGGAGTGTTGATCAGACCGTGTATAATTGGAATGTGGCCGCTTGAGTGCTTCACCGTTTGGTGTAAAGGACAACAGTAAATGTCCACTGGATGCAAACTGTCTTCTAGATGGATTCACCAAGTGTTTACCAGACGTACCTACACTTTAATTACCATAATCATGATGAATGGAATGTTTTTCATTTCAACTCACCTACTTTAGAACTATTTTGAATCAGCCACAGAAGGCTTAAACACTATAAATTATCTTGGAAAGTTATGTGATATGAGCGGTACTAAACTGTTTGCTCATAACATCTTCAGATCTTATTATAATTCACACAACCTTCATCGACTTAACAATCACACATAATTAAAATCTCCCTCAGGTCTTCTGTGATTGTGGCTGTTAATAGAAGGCCTAATTGTTGGCAACATAGCTGGCCTGATAAAACACACATGGAGACAGTTTCCAGCAATAAGACAAAGCAATACAAATTTCCCAGTTTGTATTCATATGAAAATTTCAAATTGTGTTTAAAAAGAATATAATAGCTCATTAAGGCAACATTATTTGAGAACTGCATTTGTATTTTTATGATGCTCTTAATTGGTCACCTGACTTGCATATACAGATTAGTGTGAGATGAAGCAGTAAATATGGAAATACCTATACCATTCTACTAATCTTTCTTTTTTTGGCTATCAATAAAATGTTCTTTACTCTCACTCATGAGTCAGTCATATTGCAGTAATATAGCCTACCTTCATTTGAAGCATTTGTAAAGGTTACAGTGGTTTCTACACAGGGGCTGAGGGGGAAGGTAAAGTTTTTTTTTTTTTTTTATCTGGTGCTGAAGCTTTTACCAGACACTTTGACCATGTGACAGCAGCACTTCACCATCAGGTGAAAAATATGTGACTTGCCTGTTGCTTTGACTAAAGGCAGGGTGTTAACCCTGAGATGAGCTGTTGGGCAGGTGAAGAATGTTTTACAAGCTAGAGAATTCATTAATTCTCTCTGACTTTTAACCCTAGGCTGACTGAATGGCCTACCCTGGAAACAAAATATGCCAAAATTCTATAGAGATACAGAAAATTGTACTTTTTTTCATCATTGGGTAAGTCTGTAGTTAGTTAAACTGAGTAAACTTGAGGCCCAGGGAACAACCCACAGATTTTGACTCTCCGTCTTGGATTGGAATGCTAAATAGTCAACAGTTTTTCAGAGTATTTAAAGCCGTCTCAGGTGAAGTTATCTGCAGAATGCGAGGAAGGTGAACTGTGTCTAAACATCTTGAAAACGATGTTGCTGTGCAGTAAAGCCCTAATCAATCTTATTTAAAAACACAACTTGCTTATATCACCAACAGCTCCAAAGGCCGACAGAGTGCATTTCGAGTATGCCACTTCTGAACATACGTATTCCCAAAACACTTCTATTGATAGAGCTAAGAAGATGCTTTAACTGTGTGCCAGTCTGTCTTTTTTCACCTTTTCGCATGAGACTGGTTCTAGCAACATTCCCAGCCACTTGGGGTTCTCGTGGCACGTAACATGAAGGCGATCAGGGGCTTGAGCTGTAAACGTGAAGGTGCTAATAGTCCGCAAGACGACAGGTGTTGTTCACAGGGCAGCTCTCCTTCTGTCCCTTCCTCCTTTGGCTCTTTCCGAGAGTACTGGAGGGCAATTTGAAACCTCCCAGTTTGGGAATAGAGGAATGTGGCTGACCGGTATTAGCATGGCTAAGAAAATAAACATGGCAGCGGCTGTTGGGCGTGCTGTGCTTTGTAGTGGCTTTCTAAAATGGAGGTTACGTTTCAAAAGAACCTTAGCAAGACTGTATTTATATTCCGAGACCTTTTAGGGGAAGGATTTACACCTCTGAAATGAGCAGAACCCACAAAGTTTTACCCAACTGCATTTATATAAATACACCCAATGAATGATGAGAAATATTTAGCTTGTTTACTGTCATTACCTTTGGAGAGCTATGGCCAACGTCAGGCTACTGCCAGCGCTGTGATAAAATGGGTGTAGCGGAATTTATTTGGCTGATAAAACTTTAATTACTGCGCTAGGTTAGTGTCACACCCCGTACCAGACTTTCTAGGGGTTTGAAGCAATAAACACACATGCTTGTTTTTCTCTCACTCATGCACATTAAGTTGACACTTTATAGTTAGGAAACTGTGAAGTATTTTTTAAATGTATTTGTTTTTCTGTAGGTATATGTGAGTTAGGAGGACCGCTTTTCTGCAGGACATGCTGTGAGGGCATTTTAAAAGCCATCTGCTAACATTTAGGGTCTCTCCCTGGTGCGCTAGGTTCAGCCGAGGAGGAAATTTTCATTTATCCGTCATGCTTTCATTGACTTCCTCCAAAAGTCCATCTGAAATGCTCTCTCCGCTCTTCTACGTCCATTTACTTTTTTTACTTTTTCTCTAAGACACAGTAGCAGGGTGATGTTTAGTGACCTCTGCCATGGGCGCCCATGCATTGCCTCAAGTATGACTTCACCCCCCCACCCCCACCCCCGCCATTGTGAGGTGTCCAGCGTAACAAATTGGCTGTGTGTTAAAGCCCCCAACACACACACACACAAATACACATGCTCTGAATAGATCTCTAGGTAACAAAGCTCAGAAGCAGCCCTTGTTTTTTCGTCTTGCCCCCATTCCCTTTCAGTCTGCCCCCCGTGTGGAGGTCACGTGGGGGAGGGATTTGTTGAAGATGGGGGTCAGTGTTTTGGAGGCCTGCTGAGGTGACAGTGAAGGACTGTTGTAAACTGGCAAGATAGCTGCTCTTCTCTCCCTTCCTGTGCTTTGCATAACAAACATGGCCTTCTTGTCAAGGGCCGGTGTGTGAATGTGTGTTTAAAGCACGTCGAAAACACTGTATGTGACTGAGAACTTGTAGACAGAGCATGGTGGTGCATTTCTATTTGATCGAGGTCCAGTTTGTGTTTTCTCTTTCATTGAACACATTTGTCCGCTTCTCTTTAGAGGGATCAGAGAAGGAAATTGGTCCTTTTGTTTTGTTGATTAGGTGAATGAAAAGGAAAGAAAGGGAAATGGGACTCAATTATAGGCGATGGTGATAGCCACTCAGGCCACTCATGACAATACGAACGACACAAGACAAGCATGCACAACTTCATGTGTAGTGTGACTTACACCACCCTTCAAAAGTTTTTAGAACTGCTCTCCAAGGCTGCATTTATTCTGTGAAGTATTATTACAAAATTGAAAATAACTGTTTCTATTTCAATATATTTTAAATATACAAATTTGTTCCTGTGATGATATGCAGTTAGTATGCTGATTTTGTGCTGCAGAAGCAGTTATGTTGCTTTATATCTTAATTATATTTTCAGGATCCACTGATAAATTGAAAGTTTTAAAAGAACAGCATTTTTTTTTTAAATATAAATTTTTTGTAAAATTATAAAAGTTTTACTTCAATGTCTTTTTTTATCAAATCGATGTATCCTTACTGAATAAACTATTTATTTATTTAAATAATAAACAAAAAAATTATAAAAAATTTAAGTGTTGAACAGTGTTTTGTTGTTTGCTGAGTGAAAATTTAATTTTCAATAGGAAATAATGTGGGGTGGCACTTTTTAAGCTCAAACTTAGACTGCATTGTTATTGGCGATTGACATTGCTAAATAATATTTTTTCCCTGCCAATACAGCCTTACTAACTATTAATAACCAAAATGTTTTTTCTTTATTATAATACTATTATTTATAGTAAAGAGTGTCAATTATAGTTTAATTTTGTCTTTAAGAAGATTCTCATTGGAATTAACCATCCATCCTGGAAAGAACTGAAATCCGTACACGGTTCATTTCAGGTGCCGCTTAATTCCTGCGGCCCTGTCCAAATTTGGCTCTCAGCAAACAGGCCTCCAAACATCTCTGTGCTTTTACAAACGGGGATTAATGATCAGGCCGCTCACTGGTCCCACGGAAGGAGAGGAAGCATTACTCCTAAAGAAAAACCTTCTCTTTATTTCTGTCTCCTTCATCTCTCCCTCGTTTCCATTCTCCTCAGAAGAGCCCAGGTTTCAGGGACCCCCTTTTTAGACGTGCACGGTTGTACTTTATTGGTTGGTTTGTGTGTGTATTTGTGTGTGTGTGCATGCTTAAGTGAGCTATTGTGTTTTAAAGCTTCAGCGAGGGGGAGAAAAGGGGTTTTGCTACCTATGCAGCAGGCCACTATCGGGCATAGAGAGGCTTAGCGGCAGAAGAAAAGGACTATTGAAAGAGTGCAGAGAGGGAGGGAACACTCTTTCTCCCGCTGCCTGTGGGAAACTACTGCCCATGCGGAGACACTCATTTGCATATGACCCTTTCTTCTCCGAGAGGAAGATGAGATGTGGAGGAATCCTTGTCTCTCTGCATGTCAGTGTGTAGGAGGAGCGTTTGTCGCTTGTGATGGAGAGGTGTGATAGAGGAACAAGTGTTAGAGCGAACGGGTGTCAACAGCGCTAGTCCACGGACTAAAATATCCTAAAGGTGTCTGAGTGGTGAGGAAAGACACGTGGTCAAAAACACATCTCAGTAACACTTAAAGACTGAGTTTCGTTTCGATACCCAAATAACATATGATAAGTTCACATCATGTACCACTTTATATATGCCCCTCCCTCACCCTCCACCTAAAAGGAAGCTTTTTGTAGAATATAAAATATTGAGGAATACACAATATGCTCTATGTTGGGCATGGTTCATTCTTGAAACAAGTCACACATTTATTTACATGATCAAACAGGATTTTCTCAAATGTTGTTCATCAGTCCATTCTGCAGACAATTTTGTCTTCACAGTAAAGGAAAGCCACACACGAACACACTTACAGCTCAGCCCTGGAATAGCAACAGCCAGTTAGGATCATTCACAAGTATTGTGCTGTCTGGACACAGCAGCACACATTCCACAATGAGTGTGTGTGTGTGTGTGTGTGTGAATGTTTCCTATCAGTCCTATTTTTCTGCTGTATGTCAGTGTGTTGTGTTGATCTCATCTAATAGAGTGTGTATGAAATAGATTCTCTGGAGATAAACACTTCTCCGCAGATCTCTTGTCAGCGTGAGTCATATGAACAGGTGTGTGAGGTGTATGACCTCATCTAATACAATCATCTATTCCATAGTGTGTGTGTGTGTGTGTGTGTGCAGGCATGGTGGGAAGGTCGCTGCCACATCACACAGGAAATTAAGACACCACCCCCCCCCTTCTCTTCTCCTTTACTCTTTGGGGATATTATGTTTGTGTGTACACCTGTCCAAAAGACTCTGATCGGAGCCTGACAACTTAAGTGGCTTGCTCTTTAGGGATAAGTCTACGAGTTTGTGTCTATGAGTGTGTGCACCTGTTAGGGTTTCTTCAGTGCACCTGAGAATATGAGTGCTCGTAATTGGCTTGTGTGGGGGCTAATTTTGTGTGTCTGTTGTGCTGATACATTTATTGTTTTTAATAATATGACTTGGACATCTCTTAAGGGGCTAGGATAGTCATTGGCATCTCTCTCCGTCTCTCCCTCTCTCTCTCTTTCATGCTTCTCCTGGCCTTAATCCTAAAGTTTGTGTTTAACTGTTTACACAATATAGGCCTGCTGGACTTTTCCTGGACAGATTCATGGTGTAATCTAGTAGTTAAAGATCTTGGCTGGTAACCAAAAGGTTGCAAGCTTAAATCCCTGAGGAGCGATCCATGAACGAACACCATTGTGCTCTGGAGCGAGCCACTTAACCTGAGGTTTCTCCAGGAGGTTTGTTCCTGTGACTTAACATGCAATTACAGCGGTTTTCAAAGTTTCTGATGCCATGGAGGAGCTCTAAAAATATGTTGATCCCCTTGTGACGGATCACCTCACTAAAACATAAATGCAGCTATATATTTTCATGAATGTGCTCTTTTCACATTTCCGAGGTTCTAAGAAGCAGAAGTTGTCTTACTTAAGAAAACGTTTACAACAAATATCATTTTTGCTTTCCCACTTGCCCCAATTGCAAAAGTAAAAAAATCAATAATAGCATTTCTGTCGTTCCAAAAGAGGAAAAAAATGTAGAACGATTGATTACAGCGGAGAGTAAAATGTCAAATTTTTCGTGTCTCCCTCTGCCATTGTATTAGAAACACTCGTACAACCAGTTCTCTGTAAAAATGCCAATGGAAACACACAGGCCTAGTGTTAAATGTACATTACATTTCTTAAAAATGTATTAAAAAAGAAAAAAACTAGATTTAATATTTAATATCTGTGGAAACTGATGAAAAGGGTCCATGAAGGCCCACTTACTTTTTTATCAAACAAAACTTTTGGGGGAAATAGTTTACAGAGTTTAGACTCTCACAGCGACAGGTATGATATCTGTCAGAAAAATATAAAAACCCCCCCCAGAAAATAAAAGCTGAAGCTTTAACATGGTGTCATTCTATGTTGTTCTGTTCAGTGTGTAATATGGACACAGCAAAGGATAAGCAGTGGAAGTCTTATCACTGCTTAGTGTTTTTCTTATCGGATTCGTCACCCCCTGTGTATAAAGAACCTCTGCTAAAAGCGAAAAGCTGTATTTTTCATTTTTTTAATCTTACCAGCTTCACGCTCACATCCAATCCCAGCATCCCCATATTGCATCCGTAATAGGCAACAACCTGCAATATCTCCTGATTGATCCACGACGCACGGCAGTCTCTTTGGGACAGAAACAGCTCCTAAAGAGCATCAACACACCTTCAGCCGTCACCGTTCCTTTTTCAACATTTGCAGCCCTGTTGCATCAGAAAGCGAAATTACAGCTAGAAGTAATGCATCCTCATTTAATGCTTTCAGCCCTTATCGCATCAAAACAATGCTAAGAAGGTAATGATGAATATGCCATATACTTTTGTCAGCTCGTAGGCTCGCGCGGCCTTATGAATACTGTTCTTATGCCAGCGAGCGGCTGCACTGATAAGGTGATCTATCAGAGTGATGTATGAAATGTCAGGGATGCTGGGAGGCAGCGTGAGATCTCTGTTCTCTGAGGTTCTGAGGAGCTCTGCAAGGGTTTGATGCGCTATGATTTGAGGGGGTACTCATCGTAATGCGTCTCTATCCACGGCCCCCTGGAGATGTGTGTGTGTGTGCGTGTGTGTCCTTGTCCATCTGAACTCCCTAGAGAAGTGATTGTATAAGTAGGATGTTAGGTCATACTATGAGTGTGTGTATTAGTCACGTTGTGAAAGGCTTTACGCCAGAGCGACCGTCAAGACTGCTAAACATCTTTTTCCCCATGCGATGGGGAAAAAGTGAAGCCTTTGCTAAAAAAAAAAAACTGCTAAATTGGCCATATGTGGGCCATTCTACAGAACTGGTGCAAATTGCTGTCCCACAACCACAAAAACACATTTAAGAACCATTTAAGTATTTAAATCTTACATGTTTATTACTATGCTTCTATTATCTATTGAAACCTACAATAATGTTTCAAATATTAGTCAGCTTAATATATATAATCATCATTTTTGGGTACTTTCAGTTGGGAGGTGGCTGTCCCGAATCCTAAACCCTTATTAAAACTTATGAAAATTATATTGAAATATTTTTTTTCCCCATTGTTGTTTTTTAAAGAATCTTTCTGATTCCCTTAAAAAGTGATGTTCAAAATAATTGAGGCTTTTTGCCTTTAAAAAAATACAACAAATCTCATAAATTACTTAAAATATTTTTATAAATGTAATTGTTGTTGATTTACCTGTTAAATATTTACGGTCTAGATGTAAGCAAAATCTTAATTTGTTAATATAACTCTTCTAATGAAATTATTATTACTGTTTCGGTAGAGAGAAATATTCCAAAACCTTCTAAAAATATAATATATGAGAATTAAAATCGACAATTACTATGTATAACTTGGATGTTGTACAATTTACATATGTACACATTTTTTTGAAAAATAATTTATTTTACAGCTCTGAATTTGGACAAATTCTGTAAAATGGCCCATATGTATGTATGTATATATATATATATATATATATATATATATATATATATATATATATATATATATATATATATATATATATATATATACACATACACACACACACACACACACACACACACACAGAAAGTATATAAGTGTTCTGTTTTTAATTAATGTGATGTTATTACAGCCTCTCGTATTTGAGATGCTGTCACCCCTATTAAAATGTTTCTTAGGGGTCTATCCGATCTGTTAGCAAGCGTTAAACATGCCTATGTGTGTTTTGGCAGAAAGGCTTGTCATGTGATGATAAATATGTTTAAGCGGTGTTTAGTAAACTGTTTGTTTCTGCTCTCCAGCTCCATATGTTTGCCTCAGGTCCCCACGGGTTTCCTCTGATGTCATCTGTCCATGTGCTAAATGGCATCCCGGGAATTTCTCACCTCCTCCATTGTAATAATTATCCTGGGGTCCCGTGTGAGGGGATGTCATTGCAACATTTCCTTTTAAAACCAACCTAATGTGAACCAGATTTTGTGAACCAGATTTGGCTCCACGCTCTCCCTGTATGTGATTTGGACATCTTTAAAGCGGTGATCGTTCACCTCTGCTGGTGCTGTCAGATTCCCCCTCCCCTCCTCTGTCCGTCTGCACCTGGCACCTGATGGTATCAGATCCTCCCACTACACGCTACACCCAATCACAGCGCAAGGAGTGGTATCCCTCCTGTATTTGCAGTACACAGTATTTGGCCTTGCCAAGTTTACCTGATAGTTACCTGATACTGAACTGGGGTTAGACATCAAGATCAAATAAATGACTTGCGTAATAATCTTGCTCCATGCCTTGATCTGATCTGTGGTTCACTTTTTGGCTTTCTGCAAAGTTAAACTGAAATTATATTTGCAGTCTATTTTACATTTATAATGTGATGTATTTCTTATCTATTAGGAATTGATTGGATAGAGGCAGAGCGGTTTATTGCATTCTGATAGAAGAATACAAGCATTTTGTATTTGGAATAAAATCAGTTGCATGTAGCAAGACCGAAAGTGTGCATTCAGACAGTAAATAAGGTCAATTTGGATTTCATGTTGATTTTAAAGGGGGGGTGAAATGCTTGTTTTCACTCAATATCCTGTTAATCTTGAGTACCTATAGAGTAGTACTGCATCCTTCATAACTCCAAAAAGTCTTTAGTTTTATTATATTCATAAGAGAAAGATAGTCTGTACCGATTTTTCCCGGAAAAACACTGTATATATTTGCTTAGCGGTTTTGGAAAATGACTAAGTTCCACTTTGTTGTCTTTTTTTTTTTTTTAAGCTGTACATGTGGAAAGTGCAGTTTGATGACAACATCGCATGTTGTTTACTTGATGTGCTTACGCGCCGATAGCTAAGTTAACAACACAGAGATATTTGAAGCAGTTTTACTCTCCGCATGCGGTTCCAACACACGATCGTGACCCTTTTTCGTTGGGACTGCATTATCCTTAAGAAATAAACGATGTGCAAATCCGGCGTCAAACTGGGCCTTGTTTGTAAAACAAGCATCTTCGACAAACACAAACACTTGCACAACTCCGTTGATGCTCTGTAAAAATAAACTCCATCCACTGGTCCCTTAATGCTGTTTTTTTTTGGTAATCTGTGCAGGGTTGTCTTGCCCTGGCAACCAAAAACACACTCCTTTTGTGACATTTCGCGACGCTCTCGCTCTGATCAGGTTGTGTTCAGCCTCTCAGTGCTCTGCTCTACGGGAGCACGCACTCTTGTGGGAGAAGTGCCCTTAGGACCCATATAAGGAAATTCGGCTCCATCTAACGTCACACAGAGCCATACTCGAAAAAAACTTTCCGAAACTTGTGACAAACCGGAAGGAGTATTTTTGGAACAGAAATACTCCTTCAAACGTACAACTTAATATTTGAAACTTTGTCCATGTTTAGCATGGGAATCCAACACTTTAACAGTGTAAAAAACTCAGTATCCCCCTTAAGGATATGTTTTTGGTCCGTTTTAGTTGAATTGAGTGTATCCAGTAGATGCTACAGCATTCAGGTGCTAATGTGTTTATTTTTTCACTGTACACGATGCTCTCTGTCCAAACTGGCAGATTAAAGTCCACCTGTCTTGATTCAGGTGTGTGCAGTCAAAACAAACTCTGACCTTGCCTTGTTCACCTGTGTGCTGTGTTTATCTGGTTACAATACTGACAAGAAGTGATGACTGAATTTGGGTCTAGATATTGGCAACAAATAGGAAAGTTACTCATCAGTTTATTTTTTCTATATTTGCACTTCACTGGAAGCGCATGTTTATCTGTTTTCATTTTAGCATTGATTTAAATTTATTATTAGTATTTGTTTCAGTAACACTTGACGATATGTGACACTGGAGCACAAAACCATTCATAAGTAGCACTGGTATATTTGTAGCAAAAGCCAACAATACATGGATCAAAAATGATCGATTTTTCTTTTATGCTAAAAAGAAAAATGTGGATATTAAGTAAAGATCATGTTCTATAAAGATATTTTGTAAGTTTCCAACTGTAAATATATCAGAACTTAATTTTTGATTAGTAATATGCATTGCTAAGAACTTCATTTGGACAACTTACAAGGCGATTTTCTCTGTATTTCAATTTTTTAAGCTTCGACTATTTAAGCTTATTTATTCGGTTTTAAATGTAGTAAACAATGTTAGGTCATAATATTTGTTGCATTCATTAATTGTAATAAATTGAACCTTATTGTAAAACTTTTCTTAGTTTCATTGTTTTGAAGTATTCTTGAGCTCAGCTACATGTTTTATCCTTAAAAACTCCCTGGGTCCACTTAACATTTTCAGCACACTTTCATAATGTGTTTGAAAACGTTGTTAGACCTTTTTGTTCTCACAATGCTTTCACAGTTCTTCTGCAAGTCCCAGCCTCCCTGAACAAATCCACTACACTTTTTCAATGTCCTTTAATGTTCCCGGCCTCCCTTAACACTTAAATAACATAATCACAGTGCTTTCACAACATTTTCCTTGCTCTTACAGAGTACGGCAGCTGCCGCTCGGCTCCGCGTCCAACTACAGCAGGTGCTGCAGGCTCACAGGAATTCCGCTACATGTCTCATAAATAACACCTGACAAAAGAGAGAGAGAGGAGACATGGTACTTTTGATGATTTGGAGTGAAAGACTTCAGCAGACATGGATTCTGAATTACTTTGCTTTAAAATACAGGGAAAAGAAACAGGTCAGTGAGGCAGAGGAAAGGAACGAGACTCTTCATATTGCGCAAATGGAATGATGCATGAGGGTGTGTCTGCATAGAGAGAGAGAAAAAAAGATGCATGACATTGGCTGTGGCTAAAACCATAGACAGCTGTCCTGCTGTCCAGTTAGCCAATGACTAAACAGCAGTGTTTTTGTATGAAGGCAACTCCGAAAGAAACTGCTTTCAAAAAAGCTTCCAAGTCTTATGTCACGTGAGATGATAAAGATAGCTAAGCACATATTTAATGATTCAAATACGTATTTCTCAGAAGAAATTCAATCAAAAGTTGACAAATATACATATATATATTTATGAATTATATTGCATCTTTCAAAACCACTTGCATATGATTGTGGGATATCATAGGCAGGCATATACAGTACTTTTCAGGTTTCGAGACTGAGAAAGGTCAAAAGAAAGCTGAGATTGAAGATTTCCTGTGGATCACGTGGTCTAGTTTCAGGGGAAGTCGGCTGTTTAGTCATACGCAGAAAACTATATGTGGAAGAAATATCTTAGTTTCTATTTATCAGTTGGGTTTATGAGTCTTTATGAGCTCACCAGCGCAGTGAGAAACAGAAATCCGGTGTGAAATATCACCTTCAGACTGCATACAACCATTGAAAAAACAACTTTGTTTTCATAATCTGCCGATTTAGTATTTTAGCATGTGTCCATGTTCTCTCTCCCTTAAATCAAGCTTTTATGCTTGGTATTAACTGAAAGCATGGAGATCATAAAAAGGATTTTTTTATTTTTTTTAATCAAAGACAAATGGATGTGTTTGGTTAATGGATGCAGACGAGAATATGAAAGAGTGCTTGTGAATTCAAATCAAGTAGCGGGGAGGGCATTGTTCTCTTCTCTAGGAGTTTATAATTCCATAAAAGAAAACCGGGCGACTGTGTTAATTGCGCTGTTAAAAGCTGCTAACGTCGTCAGGAATGACATTGAATGAGTGTCTCAAAAAGTGGCGGCGTAATAATTAAGAAGTGCACATTAATCAGGTTAGATTGGGCATGAATAGACATGTGTAAAGTGATTAATTGAATCATTACTGTGCTCCTCTACCCCTGTTTTGCTTTTCTCAGAGGTTATTTATAAAAGGCTGAAGTTACTGATGCTTGGACGTGGCATATTTTTAACTAAATGAATCATTTCATCAAGCTGTCTGTAAACCCATCCTTTGCTGATGGTACCAGCTGGAATCGTATTCTGATGGGAATCTTAATTTTTGTTTAAACATGAAAGCTAGTGATTGTATTTCTCATAGAAATGAGGAATCCTCCATGCATGTCGATGCACATTTTGTGAAATGTTATTACAGTTAAAATAACTATTTTCTATTTAGATAGATTTATCAAACTGATTCAGATGGACTCAACTCAACTCTTTTTGGCATTTTAATAAGATTTATATTTGGGAAACTATTTAAATAGCCTGATTTCAGCACTCTCAAGTTCAAAGGTGATTGACTAAAACAGTTTTATATATACTGGGAATATATGTTGTATTGTCCAGCCCTAGGACCTGAACATACCCCTTTTCCTACTTTGAGTGACCCCCATCCAGGCCAATGCAAACAAAACCAGGAAGAGACAAAGACAGATTACTTACCCAGGATGTACAGCTCCAATGCCCCCTCTCAACAAAACAAAGTAACAAAAAACAAAAACAAAACAAAACAAACAAGGAAGTGCATGCAACTTTAGGATAAGTGTGCGATTGCTGCAGACGTGACAGTGGACTTTAGACTTTTAACACTGCAGAAGTTTAATTATTATTTCAGTATTAATAGAATTAGACTGATTCTCTCACAAACATAGTGTTGAAATGCTCCCGTCACACACTGGATCTCTGTTTCATCCAATTCCTCTCACTTATACCAAAGTCTTGCAACACTGCTTTTGAGGCAACACTGTGTGCATGCCAACGAGCCTCTGTCTCCTTTTGTGCTGTTTGCACTGACTGGCCTTATTCACGCGCTGGGATAAATAAGCCTCATTCATGACCGCTGAAAGCCTGAGTCTGCCCTCGCTGGCACAGACGGCCCCTCTGCATGTTCCTGCCTGGCATCCGCTCGCCTAAGTGGGCACTGCCAGCCCAGCTCACTGTCCTGCCGTCCTGATTGTGCTAAGACAATCAGTAAATGAGAAATCAAACTTTGGTAAGACTTAAAGGGATAATTCACCCAAAAAAAGAAATTCTGCCATTAATTACTGACCCTCATGTTTCAAACCTGTAAGACCTTTCATTTTATTTCTGAAGTATTCTCATAGCTTCATAAAATTAAGGTATAACCACTGCTGTCACATGGACTATTTTAACAATATCCTCACTACCTTTCTGGGCCTTGAACGTTTTAATTGCATTGCGGTCTATGCAGGATCAGAAAGCTCTTGGATTTCATCAAAAACATCAATTTGTGTTCGGATGATGAGGGTGAGTTATTAATGACATCATTTTCACTTTTGGGTGAACTATCCCTTTAAGTATCCCTATTAATGCCCATCTCAGCTAATTTTTTTGAAATATAGATAGGTTAATAAGGTAAAAAAGACGTAGCTTTTAGTTTTTGTACCATAGAGAACCACCTCAGTGACAGTGCATTAAAAAAAGATAATACACCAAAAAATAAACATTTTGGTAAATTACTCAACTTCCAAATGCCTTTTTTTCTTATGCAGAACAAGAAAAACCTGAGGTTTTGAAGAGTTTGACAACTGTATTGTTTATATAATTAAAGTAAATATCGTCCAAAACAATAATGTATTGGACAAAAAAATAGTTTAAATATTATTTTGTGCTCCACAGAAGAAAGAAATTCAGGTTTGGAACAAACAAAGAAATTATGACAGAATTGTTATTACTGTGGACTATCCCTTTAAGAATCACTTTCTACACTCTCAGTGGCAGTTTCTGCATTGCATCATGTATTTGCATAAAGATGACTATTGTTTCATAACTAATAGCTGTTTGCTTAATTACTGAAAATAAATGACTTCAGCTCTCTTTGTGACTGCAGATTGCTGTTTTGTTGCTTTAGAAGTCTCTTTTACTGTATATCTTCCATTTGACAAGGAAGTCAGTGTCTTCCAGAGTTTAATGTGTGTTATCTGAAAAGGGGAAGAGAGAACTACTATTAAGCAATGGTTGGACAGGCAGAGGACGTTAAGAAAGAGGCCAGAAGAAGAAGAGGAATGAAAGGAAGAGGGCAACAGAAAGGGTGGAGAACGGGAATGCACTCATGAGATAAGCGTGTGAGACTCACATGGTTGGCCTGTGTGTGTGTGTGTTTGTGTTTGTGTGTCTGTGTGTGGGTGGATGATTTGGTTTGTGCATGCATTCCTAACCGCCACCTGAATGCTGACCTTACTCTGAACTGGACATGCATCTTTTTTTCTAATCAAAAAACCTTGTTTACCCTGCACACCCAACACACTAATGCACATTTCTTCATAGGTATTAACATTTCTTCATATTTCTGGCTTAGATGCCCTCGGTGATAAGATTTTTTTTTTTTGGCTCAACAGGAAAAGCGCACGATGGAGGACAGGTTGGTTTGATACCAGACCCTGAAGAGAATTTACTGTTGTCTCTTTAACTCCTTTTGTCATTTTTGTGGCATCGTGTCTCCTGAGGATCTCATTTGCTGACCTTTTACAACCAACATTTTAGGTCTTGCCATGATTCTTGCCTTTATATGTGTGTGTGTGTGTGGGAGTGATTTGTAAGAGAGGAGAAGAACAAGTAAAAGAGCACTGTCAGAAAGCACAACACAAGCTGAAAATTGAACCGCTGAAAATTAAGTTTCACCAGGCTAACAACCTGATATGTCTGGGATAATGAGAGTGATTAGGGATCCCGTTAGCTGAATTGAAATCTCTGAAGAGTGGTAAAGGGGTCTGGGCTTGTGGTAAGCAGCCGATGCAGACTGTACTTACCCTTTAATTTAGCCTCTGTGCAGCCAATGTGCCCTCAGCCTGAGCTGTCATTTAGAGCTGAGCCCTCTCTCTGTCCTAATCAAATCAAAGCCTAATAAATCTATTAAATCAAGGAGAATCTCTTTAGCCCTACAGATGCTGGGAATGTCTAGACGTATATGGCCGGTATGCCATGCTGGAACTTTGGAATTCACAGCCATTCGCTCTCATCTCCTGTTTGATGTGAGGCGGTATGGAGTTGTTTCGAGAGATGCCATTGGTGGATAATATAGCTTGAATGCTGATAACAGAAGTAGTCTAGATTAAATAGACAGACAGATAACAAGTGTAACACACGTAAAATTCTACTATGTAAATATAATTAAATATGGTTTAATGTAAGTATAGTAATTATTTTTAATATATGATATATTTGATATACTTGATTATCCAATTTCATTTTATAATACTTGATTTATTGGTTTATTAATATATATATTTTTTTTATTAATTTAATATTATTTTGCATATATATGCATGTATGCAAAGTATATAAGCATTTTATGTAACCTCAGTTATTTGTCAATTATTGATTTGCTCCTGAGTTAACTAGTGTGTGTGTGTGTGTGTGTGTTTTGTGGCGCTCTCTCCGCATCTCAGTCATGCACCAGGTTGTCCCATGGAGTCGTGTAACACTGAAGCATCCCATTTATAGAGATTAATTTACAACAACACCATGTGTAATGATGATCTTGTGGCCTGGCTGGTTATTAATACGTAAATACGGTGGATTAGTCTGCTCGCAGGCTAGTGCTTGGAGACCTGGATTATGGAAAAGCGCAGGAGTTTTGCTGCATGCCGCTTGCCTCATACACACGCACATGTGCACGCAAATACGCAGACCACCTGAAGCACCCAGAGAGAGGATGATTAGTTCATGGTTAATCTTCTCTATTGAGGTTGATCTCTGTATGTCTGACGCCACCCCTCCCCCAATTACACTCAAGTACGGCTCACCAGATAACGTCCAGGTCAGACGCGCACACTCACAAACACGCTCGCAGGCTAAGCCTTTACATTAAATGGTGCCCACAGGACAGATTTCGACCATGCATCACACATGGACTCACACACACTGAACATTTAAACACCAGATGGATTGAAGGACACTGGAGGGAATCGGCATCATTTTCCTGCTTTGATAACTGAATGCTTGTTCGAATCAGCCATAGGCTTCCAAACTGGCTCACATCAAAAGCCACGTCTCTCCCGTCACATGGTCTGCACAGGAAACATGATAATAGCTCCAATCATGCTGATTCAATCACGGCTTCTCCTCGAGCATTCTGGAGCTAAATAGTTCCTTGTTGACTATATACACTCACAACTCTGCAAAAACCACAGAAAACTAGAATCTGAAGCTCTAGGCTAATGTACGAGAAACATTGGGGAACAGCAATCAGTAAAACCATACTGTATTTTCTAAGGTGTTCTTTTTGAAGACAATATTAAATCAATATTTTTTTTATTTTAATGTCAGATTGTGCACGACTGATATTGTGAAATAGTATTTGCATTTGTAAATTATTTATGTTATTTGAAGTTATATATCTTATTTTTAATAGTATTTAAATATATTTTAAATGTAATTAATTCCTCTAAAGGCAGAGCCAAGTCTTAATTTACTAGTAAACGTTCAATCTTTTGGGTTTGGCTTTAACTTTGTTGGCTGTCTTTTAAAATTTTTAGAAAAGTTTTATAGAATTTATTATAGAATTTATTTTGGTCTTAATTTACTAGAAAATAATCAACATTTTGGGTTCGGCTTTAACTTTCTTGGCAGTCTGTTTAAAATATTTGAAATTAAATCTATACAAAATTCAATAGAATTTATTCTAGAATTTAAATGTGTCTTGATTTTATAGAAAATTATCAAAATGCTGCGTTTGGCTTTGACTTTGTTGTCTAAATATTTAAAATTAAAACTATAAAAAGCTAATATATGTTTCTATATTATCTCAATCCATCTGACCAAATGATCCAGGCAAATCACGATTCATAAAATCCATTAATACAATCAGTACTCCATGGTTTCTTGTTGAATATTCTGTTTCACTTAGTAGTAGGGCACGTTATGTACATTAAGCGTGCTGCAAATGGCATTGCTTTTAAAGTTATTAAAGTTGGTAGAGTAAGTGATAATGTACAGTTGGTCATTATCACAAAATACCCAATGGTGTAATCAGGACCCCAATGCAAAAGCAGATTCGTTAATATGAGCTGAAATGATTTCATTATGTTAAAAGCAAGATCATATAATAGAGACAGCTATAGCACAGCAATGAAAGAAATCAGTGCTCAGGGACAATACTCAATATTCAATTTAGTCGCCATTATACAAAAACATTTGACTGCAACTGACCAATCAGAATCAAGCTGTGAACCAAATAATGAACCAAAATCTCTTTTATGTGCCTAATTGTCAACAGACGTAGATCTGTGTGGATCATATTTCAATCTCTTCTCATGGTAACAGATTCATTGGGGCCTTGTGGAACCCGTGGCCGTGACTCTGCTGCTGTGGGTCGGCTGTGCGATTAGTGCAGCTCAATCCATCTACGTTATGGCTGAAATAGCTCCACATGAAGTAGTAAGCACAACCTCCTGACCCAAAAATGAGGGGCTTAAGAGACCAGCTGTGTGTGTGTGTGTGTGTGTGTTTGCCTGGGAGAAAGAGAGCGCATGATTCAAAGGTTAAACCTTTATATGTGTGTGTGTGGGAGAGATTTGTAAGAGAGGAGAAGAACAGGTAAAAGTGTAGCGATAAACCCTATTTATAAATCCCTCTTCCTTTAGCATTTATCTCTCCTAATCTCTATCTCCTGTGTCTTTCCGTTCCCTTCCTTCCTCTCGCTGTGCTTCCTCTCCCTCGTTCACCAGGGCGCCTCTGCAAACATGCTTTAACTGCATTTGTGTACCTGAGTGGGGTTTTATCACCTTTTTGTCGCCATCTCGGGTCTGTTATCGTGCACGATTAATGAAGTCGCTGTATGAAATAACGCAGACTTACTGCTAACACATCTATCCACCCTATCCCATCATCACAGGGTGTGTCGTCCTGGAAGAGGACACAGAGAACAAGAGCGCAATAGTGCACCAATTAAACAAGCACTCTTCATGCTGTGTGTGTGTGTGTGTGTGTGTGTTTCCATCTACTCAAAATGTACTCATCTCCTCTTTTTTTCATTCACACTCTCACTCACACTCCCACACACTCGGGGCGGCATCATAGACAATCATCGTGTCTGAGGACATGGCACATCAAATCAGGGTTGTCTTGGAAACGGGGCCTTATTGATTAAGTGGTCATCATCGCTCAGCACATGTGGCTCAGAGGTGGACAGGGTTGTTCCTCTTTTGTTCTGTCTTTCGTTCTTCATCCATGTTGTCTTTTCCATTCTTCCTCATCCAAATCCCCACCAGGTGTTTGTTTCTCCCACATGGGTAATTTTGATTTTTAATTGTTTTGGCCTTGTTTTTAAGACTGATGTTTTTGTGTTGATATGAGTTGGTGTAATGCTCATATAACGGAATAGTTTCAGTTTAGTTTTTATTTTGCTTTTGGCATTCTTAGCATAGCATTCACATGTATTCAGTTTATTTTACTTTTTTATTTTAAACATAATCATAGACTGAAAACTATCCATAGTCCTACTGTAAGAAAATATAATGTCCATTTTCTTTAATTTTATTTATAATACTTTAAATATATAAGAATCTAAATAATACTGACAAACTTAAAACTGATACGAATGATACTGACAACTATAATGAAACAAAAATGATTACTTTTTTACTGTACTTACAATGTAGTTCTTCATCCGTTAGGTTATTTTTTTTTTTCAGTTTAATTTAGTTTTATGATTATGTTTCATTTTACTCATAAAACTATCAAAAAATAAACTAAAGCGGACAGTTGTTAAATTAAGGAATACAAACCTTGAATATTACTCTGACAAAAATAGTTGCGCCTTTTTGTATATTGTGTCAAAGGTAGTTACCCCGAAGACATGATTCTACAGTTCCTTATTTGATATTTATCTTTCTTTTTCACTTGTCATGTGCTCATGTTCACTCCCTCTGGTTCTTTCTGCTCTAAATTTTGACTGTCAGATGTCAGATGTTTTGATCTCTGTCTTGGAGCAGTGAAAAGAATGCTTTGGGAATTTACAGTAGGAAATCAGGACAGAGCCACTGTTGTTATTGCCGTCGGCTGGCAGTGTAATATTTTGAGTTTAGACAGATTAAGTCAGGGTCCACAAGTCCAAGATCCATTTAGATCCTGAAAGAGCTTTTATGGTTTATATGACTTTAGCTTCAGGCCACAGATGTGTGTGTGGCATAGGTTTTGGCCTAGAGACCAGCCAGGCTTAATAAACACATAATGTCTTAATAAAAATCTGAACATGCAGAAAGGTTTATGTTAAGGTTAGGGAATAAAAAAAAATATCTGTGTAAAAGAGAATATATTTTATTAGAAATAGAAAAGTTTAAAAGAATAGAAGTCAATGGAAGCTTATAGTGTGTAAGAAATTTAAAGGGATAGTTCACCCAATAATCAATATTCTGTCATTTCTTTAGGTGTGTAGCAACCGAGTGGCAACCTTCCAGTCTCTCTCATGAAATCAGCACGGAAGTGACTATAACTGCATTTCATCTCTGGCTCCAACAGGGAGTCATTTCCATAGAATCCCCATGTTGAAATGCTCAATTTTACAGCAGAAAAAAAATGTGTTTACAGCCTGGTACCAAAAATTTATTTTGGTCTACATAGCTAATTTTGCCCTTCATGACAACTGTGAGGGGAGTGAATTTTTTTATAAATCATCTTTTTAAAAAGTTTTAAGCCTTAAAGTTCTGCATAATTAAGGGCGTGGCCACTTGAGTGACAGGTGGGTTGCTGCTGCTGTCCACGCCGTTGAGCCAGGTGGGCGTGGTTTCAGCAACCAGCTCCCGCCTCTTTGCAGGAGTGAAGCACGGTAATGGGGAATGCAGAAACTTGTTTTAGAGGACTCAGACACTAAGGAATGTAAACACAAGAGCAAAATATACTGCTGTTATCAAAAGTAGCTGGTGTGTTTGTGTGTAAAGAGATGTTAGATGTTGCCAAGTTGCCGATAGTAGAGTTTCATTTTAAATGTATCTAAATGTATCAGCTGGGAGATCGCAAGCTTCATTGTCTGAACTCCCACCATATTTGCATAAAGTTCAACTCTGCTCAACTTTGTTGCATCCCTCCATCATGTCACCTCAAACCTCCAACACTCATTAAAAATGAATGACTTTTAGCTACACAAGTATAAACTGCCCTTAGGAGAGATTGTGTCATGTGGAGGGTAAAATTTCTGCAGCATTGGCACAGATCTACCTTGAATGACTCTATCCTAAATTGCTAAATCATTGCAAAATAAACCTTTGAAATACTCAAATTAGGCCTAAAGTTTCTTAAAATTTATAGCTATCAGATTTAGTGAGATCGTGGACCATTTCCAGATTAATCTTGCTTAATTTTAAGCTGCCATTTAGTAGCAAAGCGTGAGAACATTTGTGAAGTGAAAGTGCGCCACTCTTTTGAACAGCTGGGGAACATCACATCATGGAAAACTCAAAAGAAAAAGCGTATTGGTTCGACGCGAGTTCACCAGGAAGTTGAGGTTGTTCCTGCCAAGGTCATGACCCAGGAAGTACATTACCTCAGATAAGGGCTGGTGGGAATTCAGCCATTGTGGCAGTGTCACGAGAAGAGAGGATGTGGATAGTATGAACTGTGTGTGTGAGAGGGACGGTGTGAAGGAGAGCTAGGCTAAATAAAGTCAGACATTGGATTCTCTGTTCTCTTATATCTTGGACTCAGAAAAGTGAAGTGTGTTCATTGCTTGAAACAACATTTCATGCAAGTTTTCAAACCAAAGAGTTTGCCTCAAGTAAACAGATAATGTGATTTAACACATTAAAATAGCACATTTCTCTCAAAAAATGTGAGACACTTAAACTTCTGTTGAAAAGTTGGAGGTCGGTAAGAAGTATCTTATCAAGGCTGCATTTATTTTAGCATAAATATGATAAAAAAAAACATTACTGTTGTAAAGCATTACAATAAAAAAAATTATATCATAAATAAATAAATAAACAACCCATTGTTATACACAAATTACTTTAATAAAATGATTTAATGCTCCAGAAACTTTTATTATCAAGGTAAAAAAAAAGAGTTGTGATGCTAAATGTTTAAAAAATATATTTTTTCATGGTTCTAGAAAGGCAGGGTTCAAAAGAAAAGCATTTACTTAAAAAATAAAAAAGGATAACATATTATAAATGTCTTTACATTTTTTATCATGATGCAAAGGCCTACTGTGACTTATATGATGCATTTAATGTAAAATAATCTAAATTAAGCCTTTTAAAACAAGTATTCGCTGTGGTTCATGTTTGTTTCATGCTCCAGAAAGATATTCAAGGAGACCGAGACATGCTAAAGCTTTATTTATTTAACCCAAGCAAAGAGACCACAGTTTATCGCAATTTATTGAAACTGTGTGAACTAGTGTCACTACTTAATGTTGTTCTAAAGGCTTTTTACTTAATATCACAAAAAATGTCCTGCCCGCACTTGCCAATTTAATAGCAGAGAATGTTTTTTTTTAGAAGTGGATGAATATCTGTCGTAAAATAATCCTATGCATCTCGTGTCATATATTCCAAGCATTCTGAAGGTAAACTGAGGGTTTGGTGAGAAACAAACTGATATGGCAAGTTATCTTGCATTGCAGTCATTTGTGCACGTGCACAGCAGCTCACACCGCACACAAGTGCATATCCTTTTGAGATTTCAATTATAATACATTTTTATAAAACACAAGTAGGACACAAGTAGAATAAAAAAAAACTCTTAACAGTAGGTTATTTAATATCTGTTGTTCTCCGGGTGTCAGTCAGAATGACAGTTCTAAACATTATAGGCCTATATATATATAGGTTATAGGTTATATATATATAGGCATATTATATAAAAATTACAGGTAAATAAAGCACACCTTATTATCGATATTTTTTATTTGAGTATCGATACTTTCGATACTCGCATCAGTATCGATATATCTATACTTCAGGATTGATATGCCCATTTACAGTACGTGATCTAAATGATTCTCAGATATCTTCTTACAAGAGATGCTCAACCGCTAATATTGTAGCCTGACCTCTCTCTCTCGCTCTCTCTCACTTTGAAACTGAGACGTTGATGACTTTGGTGTGTTTTTCTTTCCTTGTCCCTCTGTTCTTTTTCTTGCTCCTTTCTTTCTCTCTCTTTCAGTTCTCTGTTCCACCCTTTTTTAATTTCTCCTGCTACATCAAAGCTCAGCCTGGTGTGTAGGCGGTTAAATATGGGCCCAATGTCAACAAGCTCTTTACTTTTTTCACTTCTCCTTCTCTCTTTCTTCTTCTTCTGAGACCTGGAGGACATGCCCTCCAGCACAAACACTACATACTTTTTTTCCCCAGTGAAACATCCATTTCAATCTTTTCGTTTAGGAAAAAATGTCACTTTCTTGTCACCATGTCATGGGAAATTATCTCAGAAGGACTAACCGTGTTCATTACCGTTCAGTTACAGAGTCAAATCACAAAGACTTCTTATGATGCCACAGAATGTCTCTGAAAACACACTCGGGCTGTCCAGATAGTCAGCGCAGTAGGTTTTGAGACAAAGTCATAATTAGAAGTCTGGGGATTTTACAGTACTGACTAGTTATAAATCATCTATTAGCACCAGATATTCCTACAAGCTTAGAGACATCACAGTTTTTCTTTATCATGGATTCGAGGCTGACTTAATAAAGCTGTCTGGGGATATAAGAGGAGGATGAGACCCAGACACAGGGAGGATTGAGGAGAGGTCTGGAGCACACCTGGTTTACACACACATAGCGCTTTAGTGTGGGTTCTGATAACTTCCATTTGTTCAGTTTCCGTTTGATTTCTTTTAAATAAGGAAAAGATGTTGTTAAAGATAGAGAAAGGAAGGGGGAAGGACTGTGAAACAGCACAGGAAATAACGTCAAAGCAACAGTTCTTGTGTGACGTGGACCTGGCCGGTGGAGACTCATGGGGAACAAATTCAACTGAATGAATAAATAACACGCATACAAGAGCACACACCTGTCGAGTTGATTCTGTCCAGAACATTTTCTTCAGTATGTCTTAACTTCTGTTTTTGTATTTGGATACATGGACACATGTTTGAGTCTGTACAGTGGCAACAAAATATTTTTTAGGCCAAAAAAAACTATGACTTTCATTTCATTACAATTTTACAAAGGGGCTTTTAAATAACAATTTTTGCTTATGATTTTTAATGAGTTTGAGTTTCAGTTCATTCAGGTGTTTGAAATAATAACCATGTTGCTAATACAGTGTATGATCCACTGTGTTCCGTTAGTGAGGAACAATGTCTTATACGTTTGCAGCTTTTGTTAGGTTTTGATTTGTTAAAACTGGTGTGTGTGTGTGTGTGTGTATGTGTTTGTGACATATCAGGACACAACTTTGTATAATGACATGTGTATGAAACAGGTATTACAAGGAGAGGGTGACTTATGAGGACATAACCCATGTCCCCATTTTTAAACGCTTGTAAATCATACAGAATGAGGTTTTTTTTTTTTTGAGAAAGTAATAAAGCTTCTGTTTCCTTTATTAGGGTTAGGGTTAGGTGTAGGGTTGGTGTAGGGCCATAGAATATACAGTTTGTACAGTATAAAAAACATATACTGTTAATATATTTCTATATATTATTACATTATATATTTTTCTAAAATGTTTCTTGTTTCTAAATATTTTGTTTCTAATGCTATAACATTTATTCAGTAACACTTTAGTATAGGGTCCAATTCACACTAATAACTAGTTGCTTATTAGCATGTCTATTATTAACATATTGGCTGTTTATTAGTGCTTATAAAGTACATATAATGCATGACATCCATAATCCTACCCAATACCCTAAACTTAAAATAAGGGGTTATTTGAGGCAAAAGTCATAGTTAATGGTTAGTTAATAGTGAGAATTGGACCCTAAAATAAAGTGTGACCAACTTTTTTTTAAATTTTTTAATTTTTTTAACTACCCACAGTAAGTGACAGTCAATGGAACATTATGTCCATTGCCCCGTCCATAAAAAGTATCATTGGTTCCAAATCTGACTCAACATATCTGTAGATTTAACATCAAATAGTTTCTAATTGGTTGTAATTATCACATGGATTTGCAGTTTCAGTAAGTGTGGACAAACGCTCCTGTATAGCTGTTTTTAGGGCAACTGTGTACCTACTGTATGTATGTTTGAGAAAATCACAGTGAAATACTGTGTTAAATGAATGCCTGGGTTGATTATGCACACTTTCTGTCTACAAAGAGAATTAGGGGTTAAAAGTGGGTGCCAGGAGGGGCAGCTTTCCCCCAAGCCTTGTGCAGTAGGGCATATAAGCCTTGTGGTAAAGCTCTCTCACACACACATCATGGTTTAGAGCACATGCTTATAATGCCGGCCTATAGTCCAGAGATCATGTCTTAGTGTAATAATCATTACGCTCACAGTCTGTGCCTGATTGTTGCTGCAAACCCACAGGTGAGTGTGTGTGTGTGACGACAGTCAAATGATTATAATCCCTTATCTCTGTTGTTTATCTGATGTGCTGTTTGTTTCTCTCAGATTAAGAGGATGTTTAGAGCTCCGGTGTTTTTGGTGTTATTATTCATTACTAATTGTGTGTGTGTTTTAGAGAGTAAAAGCATTAACACATGTGATCATTTGAGAGCACGATTAGCCTATTTGACCACTGTTGTTGTGTATGTGGTGTGTGGGTGTGTGTGAGGAGGCGTGTGATGAAGATCAGCAGATGATCTGTGTATATTTTCATAAACTGTGATCTCTCTGCTACTTTGATGATGACCAAGGCCTTCAAGCATATCAAGAATGTCTGCATGAACAAAGACCATTTGGTATTTCTTCTCGCTTTTGTGCTCATCTGCATGTGTTAATGTGTATATGTGAATGTTTTGTATTTGCTTATTTGGTCTGGCAGGTAAATGTCACGCATGGGAGTGTTGCCTAGCTACAAAAATCAAATGCCATTAGCCCAATGAGAGTGAGAGCGTGTTTCACATTCCTGACAAATAACATGTCCACAACGCCCGCCACTCATCTGCATATACACACACTTCCTGTTTCCTTTTCATTTCATCAAATAATTAAAAAGCAAATGGTGTGTCCCTTTGAACTCTTTATTGATGATGTTCTGAGTGCTTATGGAGGACTCGTGCTTTGTTGCTCGTGTTTCTGACTCTGGTTTGAGACAATGTTTATGGATTTTTGCTGCGTTCACCTCTAGTTGGAATTACTGTAATTACGAGATGATAACTCTCGTTTTTCAGAATTTACTCTGAGCTGCTTACAAGTAATTTTTGTGGCAGTTTTCATAACACCAGAATGGATCCACTGTGGCTTTGTTCTTGATGTCTTAATCACAATATTAAATCACCTCTGTATTTTATTTCAGAATATTTATGAACTAAGGGTCTGTTCACAGATTGCATTACATTTTTGCATTCGATTGTGCTGCTTTTTCATTGTTTTTTTATATATAAACATGCAGTGGATGTAAGTGTTTGACTGCATCTTGCATCTTTTTTAGCATCTCATGTATGACGCAATAATCATAATGTGATGCTCAAGCTTAAATAAATTAAAATTTCAAGAAATGTCTCTAGACCTTGCTTTTTTTCATCCCACTACCATATGTTTCACAGAAAAAAAGCATTCTGTGACATCATTATATATCTGTGATGTGTAGAGGCAACTGATGATGTCACAAAGGTTATAAAAATGTTAATTAAACTTTAAATTAAAGGGATAGTTCAGCCCAAAATGAAAATTCTGTTATTTAATTACCCTCGTGTCATTCCAAACTCTTAAGACCATTGTTCATCTTCGGAACACAAGTTTTTTGATGAAATCCGAGAGCTTTCTGACCCTGCATAGACAGCAATGCAACTGAGACGTTCAAGGCCCAGAAAGGTAGTAAGGATATCGTAATGACATCACATGGACTATTTTAACCAATGTCCCTAAGAATTTCGACAAAGATGTTAATAAGATTTAAAACTTAGTTATCGGAATTTCTACATGGTGCTTAGAGTTGCTGTTTTCTTTGTGTAAAGGCAGTGATTGTCTCATCTTTTCTCAATATTTACCTATACGTTACCTATTTACCTTTTAGATATTTACCTGAGAACAGTGATTATGTGTTTGTATGTTTTAGTATTACCATTAGTTGCTTTAAAATCCTCATAATAATCTAACAATCAAAAAACGGATTATAAAGTAGCTAACATCTTATGCCAAACTTACTCTGCACAGGTGGCCCAGAAGATGAAGCGGAATGTGCTCTAGCTGTCTTTATATAGACAGTTTAATGCTGCTCAGAGGTGGCATGAATGCATTTACACAGCAATTACAGTACTTTGATACTAATGGCTGAGATGGGTCTGAGCAGGCATAATTTAATATGGCTTTAATGTGGCATTGAGTCTTTACACTGCATTTGCTATCACTTTTAGAAACAGTATGTAAAGTTCTTGTAAGCATTTTCAATGAAGTTAAAGCTAAATTAACAGATTCGTGTCACTGACAAATGCTGCAAACAGGGAAATGTCAGTGTGATGTTAAACTAAATATCATCACTTTAGGAACACTGCTCAGCCAATCAGATTACAGGACCGGAACAAACTGTTGTATAATAGAAAACTATACAAAAAAGAGTTAACAGATGTTTCTGTTTGTTTTATTCCTAAAGTGTGCCAACACAACCAAAACTGCCTTTGGGTCTGCTTCAAAGCATTCAATCCTCTTCTTTCCTCTCATTTCTTTCGTTTTTTCCCCTTTGCACTTAAGGGGGAATCAGGGACAAACCGTCTATCAGTCACTAAACACACACACACACACACTTCTCCGCACAGCATTGCGTCACACCCTCCCATTGTGTTTATTAAAAGCTGCATATGTGAGTTTCCTGAAGTGTCAAAGGATCCGCAAAGCTTAAAGGACAAACGCGCACAAATATTCACCTTGTCTATCTTTTAAAGGTGTCCTGTGTGCATGTGATTGTGTGTGTTGAGAACTATCACAGGAAGGGTTGTGTTCAGGGTCACATTGACTAATAGAATTATTAGGTCACTGTGGGTAGTTCAATACAAACGCTCTTCTCGAATGCTCTTATGATGCTATAGGAGAACATTTAAGCTCAGTGTTGTATTATACAAGCAAATAATGAATTTGTTGCATGTGCACTTGTCTAGGTCAGAGATCCCATTAGTAAAGGTGAGAGGAAATTAGAGCTCTGTGTTGTTTTGCATTGAGCGATTTGTCAGTGTGCACATTGATTTCTGTCTGTGTATATCTTTCTCTTCCTCTCTGACACACACGCATACACAAGTCACAGACAAAGAGAAGCTTCAGTATGTCAATATGTCTGTCCCTGGTGACATCATCTATCTGCCAGGTCAGTTGTTTTATCTGTTTTACCGCAAAAGAGCCCCGTAAAAGACCCATATTCCTGTATTTATTATGCAACATTCATTGGTTTTACTTTGGTATAACCAAGCTATTCCAAAGAGAAATGTTTGTATGTGTAATCTTTTATTGCTCCTGTCCCAAACCACCTGACTTCAGTCTGGCATGTAACGCCCACTTTTTGCAATCCAAGCAATAGCCGATGGATAAAAGCCACACATGCATTACATTTTTTCTTGTTGAATATTACGTATCACTTGGAAATACAGTCCAGTATGTAACATTAGTTAAATAAAACAGGTTGAGGATATTGTTTCACGTTGACTGTAAATAGTGCTGTATGTGTGTCTGTAGGAAGGCCGTTTAAATCTTGTGATTGGTGATCAAGGTAAAAACAGGACATCTGATCCTTGTCACTTCTTGTAATTAGTGACTACACCAACATCCAATCCCTTTTTTCTCTTCTCCCTGTGCCTCTCAGCACACACACATTTACACTCTCTCATGGCTGGTTAGGTTAGATATATCTCGGCTGCCTGTAATTGTGTAAGTGATTGCTGTCCTGCCTGTTTAGTAGTGTGTAATGGAGCAGCAATGGATGGATCAGTGAGCTCCAAGAGATGGGGGCTCAACCCCACCAAACTGCCCAGGAACAAGATACCCTTCTGGGGCTCAGACAGACAATAGTTTGAAGGATCTTGGAGATTACATTTGTAATGGAGGTTTTGTTTGTTAGTGAGTAAAAATGCTTTAAATTACCATTAAAAAGTTTGTTTTTCGTAAGATAAAAAGGGATGTTTTGAAAGTAGTCTCCTAATTCTCACATAATTTGAATTTATTTGATAAAAAAATACAGTAAAAACAATAATACTGTGAAACCTTATTATGTTTCAAAATAACTAATTTCTGTTTTAATGTATTTTAACACGTCATTTCATTTAAAGAACATAGGCAGGTTTGCATTGCACAACATCAGAAAGATCAGCCCCTTTCTAACGGAGCACGCTGCACAACGTCTTGTCCGGGCCCTTGTCATTTCTAGACTGGACTACTGCAATGCTATTCTGGCTGGACTTCCATCAAGCACAATCAAACCTCTACAAATGATTCAGAATGCAGTGGCAAGACTGGTCTTCAACAAACCCAAAAGAGCATATGTCACACATCTCTTTATCTCCTTGCACTGGCTACCGGTTGTGGCTCGAATCAAGTTCAAGACACTAGCCACGTTTCCACTGTCGGGCTAAAAGCGGGCCTGCTAGTGCGTGTCAGGGCCAGTCGCGTTTCCACTGTCACTCCGGGGCTTGATCGTGCCTCATCGGGCCTCCTCGGGGCCAACGGCCAGGGTTTTTTGGCCCAAAGAAAACCTTGGGCCAAAGCGGGCCAGCTGGGGCTAGAGAAGTGGTTATGAACAAAGGGGGAGTTTCTCCACATCTTGAGAGCTCAGCACTGCAGATCATTTCAGAAAGATAACAGCTTTAACACCAGTATTAAAAACTTTTTAAAATAAGTTGAGCTCAAAACTCACTCTTAGTCAGCAGCGGGTGTTTGAAATAACTTGAGCCGATGTGGATTATAATCACAATAAAAGGCAAAAATATTTATAAGCGATGTAAAAGACTATGCCTGCTAGCCATTAACTTTACCATAGTAAACATGGTAAATATGACCGCTTGAAGAAATCAGACGTCAGCTTCTTATTCTCTATCGCGATCATGTATTTTATTTAGGAACTTATATTATCTGTCATAAGTCTTGTCTACAGAGTTTAGCTCCACGATGCCTATCATAAAAATATAATAATGTTTTTGTTTGGGAGCTTTAAAAATTGAGATATTATCATTCATCCTAAATGTGACGGATAGGCTACTGTGGCTACAAATAAACAGAAACAGACTCGACTGCATAAGCAGGCTATTTTCATAAGCGTTAAAAATAAATAAATAAAATAGAAATGAATTTTTTTCTGTGTGACTAATTCTGAGTCCTGATAAATTAATTCATTATGATCAATGTATCACTTATTCTAAAGTAAAACATTTATTCTTTTGAATTTGAATATTTAACAAAGCATGCAAACAAACGGGCACTTTTATCAGATTAACCGATCGTTTATTTGAAATTTTTCAAATTATTAGCATTCGCTAGTAAAAAACTGATATACTTAAAATACAGTTATTTCAAAATAAAGAACATATTTACTGACCTAACGCGTGGGACTTACTGATAAATAAATTATAATTAAACTTTATTTGGAGTACTACATGTGTGCACAATGCACATTTCTTAATATTAAGCCTAAAATGTGTTTTAACGTCACTATTGATGAGGACTGTATGATCTTTGAATCATAACGGTCTTTAAATGCAAGATATTTCAAGTATACCTGAAGTATACTGTACTTCAAATAGTTTAACTTTAGCACAATCAAATATACTTCAGTAGCCTATATCTTTAGTTGGACTTGAGCACTACTTCTGCACAATTTAGTCCAAAATCAGTTATTCCAATTTAGCAGACTTTAAATATAGCAGTTTAGTATACCAAAAGTACAATTGCAGGGTATTTGTATTAAGTGCATAAATATATCAATGTATTTGTAGGATACTTAGCATGAAATAAGCATTTTAGTATCTTTATTTTTCACTAGGGTCGGCCAATAATTGTGTCCACAATTTATTTACAATTATCACAAATTATTTTACTCTTTACAGTCACCAGAGAACGAGTTGCAAGGGGCTGTGAAGCAAACAGAGAGTGAAATTTGCAGATCTGAGCTGTTTCTGCGTGTGACGTGGGAGAGTTTCTGGGGTTGTTTTGTTGACTCATCCCTCTGCCTCCAGTGCGAGTCTCTGAATGTGTGTGTGTGCGCGAGTGTGTGTACGCCTGTGGCATCTCTTCACCTCTGTAAGTGTCAGGCTGTCTGAATGATCAGCTTTATGAGACCTGACCTTTAAATACAAGAGTCTGAGCAGCCCCCGCTCTCTCAGTCTTCCTCGCTCTGACCGTGTGTGACAGGATCTGCTCCGGGCGAACACTCGGTCCAAAATATAGACTTTGAATATGGACTTTGACAGCGATTCTTTGTCTTTTCAAGTCATTAACAGTTTTTTGTACCGCTGCATATACTCACAGCCCAATCTCTCACAGATCAAATGCAATTTTGACTTATTTTAGGTCTGAAAGAAAGGGACGGCTTATCTGTTTCTCCCTCCCCCATCTCCAGTGCCCCGTTAACAAGAATAGTCATCCTTGCTGCACACTTCACCTGTTCCCACAATCCAACAGCTGAGACTGTGAGTGGGCCTCCTGTCGGTCTGGACCACAGACTGGTTTAATCCGGTTTAAGGTGTTTTCAGTCTGGATGTGCTATATTAGAAAGAGAAACAGAGAGAGAAAAACACCATCCATCAGCCAATTAATCATATGATAGTATATAATTCATACTAAAATAAAATTGCATCATGGCTGGAATGCTACAATGATGAATCAGAATCTCTTTTATAAGATTATTTTAACATGATGTTCTTAATCATAACAAAATATTCTGTCCTCTTTGTCTGACTCACTTGAACTGTTTGGGAAATGCCCTGGATACACACACACACACTCTGACAAATGTATTCAGATGCTCTTAAAATGACTAATCATATCTGAGTCACTGTGTGTTGGTTTGGATTTGTGCATAAGTTAGTGTATCAGAGTGTGCTGTCCAGTGGTTTGCTCGAGTTGGTCAGTCAGACAGGCTGTTCAATGTCTCGTCTAGACACCACTAGCTCATTCACTCGTTCTTTTATTGATCATTTCATAGATTAAAACTTTCGGACAGTGTTTGTGTCCAAGAGAGTGAGCAGACACTATTACATGTCTGGAAAAACCACCAATCAGGAAGGCTTGTACCAGAGGAATATTTTATAGCTCAGAGGTTGCTCTTTTATGGCTCAGGAGAATACATAATGGTGTATGTACTTATGCTTCATTGAACTATCAACTTAGTCTCACCGGCTTTGTAAAATTCAAGACAAATAAAAGTTCTAAAAATTTGTATAAAAAAAAACAAAACAAAAAAACAATTATGTGACTCAGAACATTTGATCTTGTATGTACTGGATAAGAATTGTTTGAGTTTATATTGAAATGTATTGCATTTAGTCTAAGATGTTTGGTAAATCCAAGCACCCCATTCACCCCATCACGATGCAGTGTGATCCGATTTAAATTCCATTTAACACAATGCAATTCAATGTAATACAAAGCAATGGGAAAAAAAAAATATGATGCAATGCAATTCAAAATTTTACAGATAGTTTGCTTTATTTCTTTGGTTCAAACAGTGGCTTCTGACTCCTAACACCTCTGTGTTGTTTTATGTCGTGTTCACATAGCAGCCAACCTCCCGCTCTCTCTCGTGAAGCCAACAAGGAAGTGACTAAAGCTGCAATTCATCACTGGCTCCAAAAGGGAGTCAATCCCATAGACTCCCCATATTAAAACGCCCAACTTTACAGCAATAAAAAATGTGTTTACAGCCTGGTGCAAAAAATTATTTTGGTCTAAATAGCTAATTTTGCCCTTTATGACAATTGTGAGGGGGGTGAATTTTTTTGATGACTCATCCATTCAAATTATATTAAGCCTTAAAGTTCTGCATAATTAAGGGCGTGGCCACTTGAATGACAGGTGGATTGCTGCTGCTGTCAATGCCGTCGAGCTAGGTGGGCGTGGCTTCAGCAATGATCTGGGAGTGTCGTGCAGTGACGTGTTGTCAGATGTTGACGGCCTCCTCTCCCTACTTTGAGCTTCATACCAAAGCTTCATAGCGGTGAATCTTACCATCCCCAGTCAATACTTAAATCTATAGAGATGACAAATGAAAGATTAAAGTTTAGTTTAGTTTTTAGAATCGGTGGCTGCTGAACTCCACAGAAAGTTTCCACAGAATTTGAACACCTGTCATTCACAACATTATACATTTCATCTGCCTCTTGCATGCTTTTAACTTTGATGAATGTGATTATATTTTCTGCTACCAATAAGAGTTTACTAGTCATATGTAATCCATTTTTCCATTTAAATCACATTTTACAATTTTAAATCCATTCCACAGAATCACGCACACTTTCCCTCAAAATGGCACAGTAAGTGCAGAAGATCTGATGACCGAAATAATATATATATATATATATATATATATATATATATATATATATGTATGTGTGTGTGTGTGTGTGTGTTTGTGTGTGTGTGTGTATGTATGTATATATATATATATTTTTTTTTTTTTTTTTGTTACTGTTCCAGTCTTGGGGGAGGAGAGAAATCCCTATTTCCTGTTGACGCAGGTGTGTGGTCACGTCAGTGTGTTCTCATACAACAGTTTAGTGCTTTCTTCATTGTCAGTGTTAATTTTGGTAGTGTTACCTTGACGACTGGACTTTCCCACCCCAAACAAAGTGTGTTATGTTAGCGTCTAAATCCAGCGTGCTGACCATGGGCGGCACTGAACCTCTGTCTGATCTGCTTATGAAGACGAGTGTGAGGACAGAGCGGGAGTGGGAGGAGAGAGAGAAAGAGAAGGTAGTGAAACTGTATAAAGCAAGGTTCAGGTTAGTGAACCATATCTGCAGGTACAGGACTGACTGACTACCCAGCAGGCACAGCAGATGTTTCCTCTTTATATCTACACAATGGTGAAGCACAAACACACATGAACAGACACAAAGTCTAGCAATGCGCAGATACAGAACAGGCTCTGATAATGAATGAGTGCCTCAGCATACCGCCCATATTTTCACTAACAGGTAATGCACTGCCATGAAAAACAAACTTACTCTCAGACTCTCAAATTAGTCTTTAGCCAATCAGCACATAAATGTAAGAGCATTATTTCTGTAAAGGGGGTCAGTCTCACCTCAAACCAAAACACACTAAAGTAAGCGCTGACTAACTTGGGCAGCGTGCTTTGTTATCATAGCGCAGGTATGACCGCGCTCTGTGACCTTATTTAGAAGAACCCAGTTGCGCTGAGCAAGATTAGCTCAAAATACACTCACAGAGTCTCATGTGAAGGCCTGACACACATCATGCATGGTCAGATGTAAGTTCTCAAAGTCACCTTTGCTCAAACACACAGACACACACGTATTGCAGTATAACAGCAGCACATCACTTTTTTATCACCAACCTGCAGTCGAGCTAAGTGAACATTCGCAATGTGTTTGTGGTTGACATGCTCTTCTTCAGTGAAAAGAGAAGACAGCCTGCTGCGACTAATTAGCTTCTTAGCATTGGCTGGATAATGATGCACTTGTGAAATGACGCTCTTAGCAAGGCAAGTGGCACCGCCGCCATCTATAACACTAGCTTGTGTGCTGACTCCCTGAGGGCAGGAAGTGGGAAGAGCAAGGCGAATGAGATGTAGGAGCATGAATAGTATGTAATTCAGCATGTCAGGGCTGCACATGATTAAGATATGTTGAGCTTTTACTACAGCAACTAACTTTATTTGCTTAAGTTTTCCATAGGGACACACCATCTTGGACTATTTGTAACAGTCAGTTCTGGACATTTAATTTTAGACCCCTGTTTGTTTTGGACTTTTCCTGTCTTTTACTTTTGTACTTTAATAGAAACGTTAAAAGCTCAAGGGTTTAAATGCTTGAAAGTGAAGAATTTAAAACATAAATATTAGTATTGTAACTTGCTGTGTAAAATTAAACTTATATTTGTTGTTATAATTATTTTCAAACATTAGTTCTTTATTTTACAAAACAGTTATTTACAACAGAAATATTTGTCTGATTTTATAATTACTGTTAAAACAACAACGGCAAAAACAAAAACAATAATTATTATTATTATTATATAAAATAATATATAAACTATATAGTGTAATATAACAAATATAACAATATATAATTATAAAAAAATAAAATTAGCAAATAATAACAATAATATATAACAAAATAGCAGAGGTTTTTGTCAATTGTAAAGTCCAGTTACAATGTCAAAATAAAACACTTTTCAAATAAATATAATATTTAAAAAAAAAACTAAATAAATTATTATATATTTATAAATTTCATATATATATATAATTATATATTATAAAAATTATATATATATATATATATATATATATATATATATATATATATATATATATATATATATATTTATAAAGAATATATATATTATTTTCGGTTGTATTTCCAGTATCCCATATGAGTTTTGTCATGGATTTTTAGTACTTATAAATTTAGATTTTGACTTTATAAGCCTGTGACATCAGTTATTATCTTGTTGATGTCGGACATAATTTTCTTTCGTTTTCCCATCTCTTTTCATCTCTGACATCAGGAATGTCACATGAATGCTAAATGCTTTGCAAACTGGGCCATGCTGTGTTCCATCTGCCTCTGTTGCCTCGCTGACGTCTCCTTGGGAACAGGTTGCCCCCTACAGCCCAGAGCAGAGGGTGCAGCTCCAAGCCCAGCCTCCGAAAACAGAAACATAATGATACAGGCCGCATGTGGAACCCGAGTCTTTCTCAGGAGTGGGTTCACACACTCCCCAGACGCCCAGAGATGTGTGCGGTGACAGGCCTTTGTTTGATGTGATGGCTCTGTCTTGTTGTGGTTAGTGTGTGTGTAAGAGAAAAGAATGCTGGGTGGGGATGTGGTTTGAAGCACTGTGTTTGTGTTGGCCAGTGAAAAAAGTAGTTTGTGTGTAAAAAGGATTGCCATGTAGTCAGAGCGTGCATGCTCCAGGAGGCATTACTTCATTTTTCCAGTTCTGCGTTGTTATTTTTCAGTTTTCGAACACCTCTAGCTTTAAGATAAGAGCAGACGTGTGTGTTTGTGTGTATTGAAGCTTTGGTTTATATATAGCTCAATTCTAGCGCAGGGTGTGTCTTCATTCCTCCAACGCTGCTTCTGTGTGTTATACTTCTGTCACAAATCCAGCTATGAGTTTTATAATTATAAGAGATGCTACAGTTATAGACTTTATAAATTATTACACCCAATATTGCACCCAAATCACGTGTAGAAGTAACAGCACACCTTTCCTCATAAAAACGTATGATCTGAGGAATCGTTCAAGTCCATATTACAAATAATGAGAAACAAGTTATGCATTATGTTATTTTCCAGTTTCTTTCTTTTTTACTTTAATATACATTTGTGTATTTTTATTCTCATATGTTTTATTGTCTGTGTACTGGAAGCTTGTGACACTAAAACAAATTCCTTGAATGTGCAAACATACTTTGCAATAAAGCTCTTTCTGACGTCTGACTTCTGAAATTTTAATACTTATCTCAAAGGTTTGTCACCAAATCTGACATAAGTATGAGCAACAGTAACAGCAATGCTTCCCTTAGTAAGCACCACTAATTAGTCTTTGCAGCTGAAAAGCAACAGTGCAGTATGTGCCCGTTGTAATGAAGTAAAAAAAAAAAGCCGACACAGCAATCTGTCGTTATGGTCGAGCCACTCAGGGAGAGTGTTATGATTGGACATTCCACACATAGCTTCTCTCACCAGGGCTGCAGGAGTGAACTAGAAGCACTCGAACAAACGAACGAAAAACCCAACTATCCATTCTTACTGTAACCTCCTTCTAAAACAAACACCAGTTCTCTCGACACAAAGATAGCTTTGGGAAAAAAATGCGTACCTAAGCCCTAAAGACAACTGTGTTTGCAATGGAAACCCAATTACAGGCCATTAAGGTTTTTTTGTGGCGATCACCCACCTCGTGTTGTCATATGTTGATTCAGACAGACTTGCAGGTATACAACAAGTTACTTTCCATACAAAGGTGAAAAAAAAGACCAGCAATGCAGAGCTCAGGACTCTGGGAGGTAAACGTAATGCTGAAGAGGAAAGCCTGCTGTAATTTACCGCTCTTGTGCCCCCCTCAATATCCCTTCATTGGTGATAAATCCCATGTACAGAATCCTGAGTGAGGTATCAGTGTGCCCCAGCGATTATTTTCTTACACCATGGGCCACAATGATTAATATGTTCTGCAGAAGAGTGTTCCAGAAGAGACACTCCTGAAAGATTTAACTCACTGTTTGTCCTCTTAGCACATCTGATTCTTACTGCCTAATTCTGTGCATCTTCTTAAAATGGAAAACTATGCACAGGTCAGAAGATTTATGTTTTTAATGCATTATTAGAGATGCACACTTTATCGGTATCATGGGTGTTATTTAATGGGTATCGGTTATTATTATAACAGCCGACCAATTAAACAACACAAACAATACAAAATCTTAAAATGATATTTGGGGTTGGTAAGATTTTTTTATTGTTTTTGAAAGAAGTCTCTTATGCTCATCAAGGTTGCATTTATTTGATCAAAAATAAAGTAAAAAAAAGAAACAGTAAAAACTCTAGTATAAAAAATACAATAATTGTTTCCAAATAATTGTTTATTTTAAATAGCGCTGTCAAACGGTTAACGCGATTAATTGCATTCAAAATAAATGTTTTTCTTTACATAATAAGTGTGTGTACTGTTTCTATGTGTGTCAATGTATTATGTATGAATACACACAAGTATATTTGATATATAAACATAACATATTTCTTAAATACTGTATATACATGCATATATGCATGTTTACATAATAAATATACACAGTACACTATATTGTGTAAAGAAAACGTTTTATTTTGGATGCAATTAATCACGTTAAATTAAACACTAATTTTAAAATGCTATTCTTATTTTATCTGTTAACATTGTATACTTAATTATGCGTGGACACATTTCCTGTATTTTACATCTAGATTACCTTTGTACTCATCTTATGCTTCCTTAAAGTTAATCTTTAAGAATACTCCTAAATTAAATAAAATGTAATCCTTTTCCAAAATGAATATCCATTTTCATCCACTCTACAATATAATGCTATGACACCTAATTTCACTTGAAGCATTTAAAAAAAAAAATTGTTGTTGATTTTGATCTATAAACATCCTACACATTGTGCTTGTGCTTCAATAAGCTCTACATAGAGACTGAGAGGGCAAGTACGAGAGGAGAATGTTCTTAGTGGCAAAGTCTCATGGGAAACCTGTAGCTCACCTTCCTAAATGACAAATCAATAACTCTTGTCTGCCTCAGAGTCTCATGTGTCCTTTACCTGAGCTGGAGTTTAGATGGGTGAAGGCTCGGTTTATTATTTAAAGGTTCTATATGTGATGTACTGTATCGCTAACAAGCAATTGAGCTCTACCCATGTGAGTCACAATATATATGTGTATTGTTTAGGGATGGCTTTTAGAGGCATTTATCAGTGTGCCTTGACAGATGTCACTGGGGGGTCTCGGTTGTGTTTGCTTTAAATAGAACTTTCAGAGAACCACCTATAGTTCTGGGAATTCATACAGGTACAGAGCAGCAGATTGGAGGCCAGCTTTTGCCCAGTCAACATATCACTTCAACGGGTTGATTGTAAAATCCATCGAGAATGCATAGCTGGAAAACTGATTGACCAGTAAGAATGTAGACTCATTAGGCTAATGGTTTCATAGGCTGACTTGACATACTCATAGTGCTGTGCATGCCGACAACACACGAAAATATCATTGAAGGTTTCGGTGGAATGTCAGTGTTTGTATTTGGACAAGTGTATGAGATATTTTAGGAGATAGGAAATACATTTAGCAAGCATTTATGTAACTTAGTAATGGTAGAGCGTTGGCTTGGTGGTTAGTGCACATGCTAAAAATACAAGAAGCTTTACCCCGTCATTTTCTGTTCTGCCTCTAAACCAGGGGTGATTTAAAATTGATTTAAAACAATTCAATAAAACAAGTTTTTTGATCAATGCATCTTTGCTAAATGAATGTATTCATGTGTATTTTTTAAATAAACTTCCTAACGACTGCAAACTTTTGAACTGTGGGGTATACTGTGTGAAATAAGCTTTCCTATATTAAATTGGCTTTTTATATTGTCATTAAACTAAATCAAAAAACAAATCATTAAAATACTACCCAGAATTTTTTTTTTAATTTAAGAAATGCTTAAGTTCTGTTTAAAATCATATTTATGCACACTTTTTTGTGTAGTGGTTTTCACAGTTTCAAAGCAGCTTCATAAAGTAAAGCAGAAATTTAGTTAATTTTTTTCACAAAATTATATAAAGATTTGTTTTGCTTAGTTTTACTAAAGAGAGTAGAAATTTGTATTCCATCTCATGTTTTTAACAAATATTTAAAATATGAGTAGTAATTATTTTTTCCATTGATTTATTTACTTTAGTTTTTTCGACTGACCTCTGACTTTTCTATTTTGAGGCACAGATATTAAATGTTTCATGCCGTCTTTTAGGTGTTTTTATGTAGTACAGTTTGTTCTTCCTGTGCCTTTACACAGTTTTAGCTTACAGCTCCAGCATAATGTGAGCTATTCCTTTCTCTGTAAAGCATTTATTTAGTCACTTTTCCTGTGTGTACCTCCTGAAGGCTGTAATGAAATCTCTCATGTGGAACGGCGGAACAAGGCTCGTGGCTGTTTGTCATGGATCATTCACAGTGAGCTCACACACTCTCCGCTGTCCCTTTACTTCTGTCTTCTGCTGACTAGCCACACTGTTTGCTTCCCTTGGCTGAACAGCCTGATGGGATTGGTAGCTTCTCCTTCACAGTACACCGAATTGACTGTTGTGGTGATCCGTGCATCACTCGGATAGCTTTGACAGAACTTGTGGCTAGTGAGCGATGGGTCTATCTTTATGATTATGTGATTTTTTTTTTTTACCGTTTTGTCATAGGCAGCTTTTTTCAACCACTGCCATGTTGAGACTCTATTTCAGGTACATATATAGACACACCGCAGGTCTTTGCTGTGATCCATGACCTTAAAACTAAAGATGAAGCATGAGATAGAGAGAAAGAAAGAGGTTAAGAGGTTTGTACATGCACAGAACAGGTGGAGAATGAAAGTACAGGCCAGAGAAATAAAAGAAGATTGAGAGTGTGGGACCGAGAGAGAGAGAGAGAGAGAGAGAGAGAGAGAGAGATGGTTAAAGTGTGCAACAAAAAGCACAAAATCAGCTGAATGTAAATGTGCCAGATAAGCCCAGCAGAAGAGATATGGTGTGTGTGTGTGTGTGTGTGTGTGTGTGTGTGTGTGTGTATGGCCAGCCCCTCTGCTGACTTTGCTCCTCTCAAAGGAAAATTGATTTGGCCGGAGAGAGAGGTACTTAGATGAGTGGAAAAGAAGAATGACGGAGAGCAAGAACTGTGAGAGAAATGGAGAGAGAGGAGGAGGATGAAGAGGAAGGGTTTTCCGCACACCTATCCCTTTCCCTGCAAAAAAACGGTCAAGAAGGATTCACTCATATTACGATGATAATCGCTATCAGTCTGTAGAATTTCTTTTTACCAATTAAAGGGATAGTTCACCTTTTTGGATCAATAACTCACCTCCATGTTCATCTAAACTTGTTCTGTGGAATAAAAAAGAAGAGATTTTGAAGAATGTTTCTGCTGTTCTTGTCAATGGGATCCTAAACAGCATATGGATGAAAGAAATCCCAGGATATTTTTCAAAATTCTGTCCAGTAGAAGTAAGAACAGCACAGGGTGGATAAATAATGACGGAATTCTCATTTTTGGGTGAAATATACCTTTAAAATAAAACTGATTCCTCAGGTGGCCATAAACTCTTCAGTCCGAGGCATAAACATGTGCTGGATGCTTGTCACTGGGTTTGGAAAGGTCTCTCTTTTAGCTGAATTTATAAATCTAAACATATTCCATTCCAAAAGCTCTGCTTGATTTATGCCGGCTCCATTAGAGGCCTTGTCCTGCCAGCACTTTCCTTTAACGAAGGAGAACGTGTTAGGTGAGCTTACCACTCCGTCATCCGCTGTTTTAATAGAATGTCAAATCACACTTAGCCTAGCATGCAAACACACACATTACTAATTAAGGCCGTCTGGCCTGTTACAGAAAATCAATGGTGTTTTAGCTCAAGCTCTCCCTGTCTCTCCTTCCTGTGCTGCTTAAATGGAGGTCAACCTGTCCCACCTTTTTGTCAAAAAATAAAAGATGCATTTAATCATTACAAAACGTTGATCGCACACCTATAAGAAGATACGTTTCCAGTATTGTACGGTGTGTGATCTCATGATTACAGCAGCTTGATCCTCATTTCATGATCTGATTACACCGTCGGACTGTGTCCACACTGGACCGTTTGGCCACAAATGGTTTAAACACGAGCCGTTCTGATTTATTGATTCAATCTCGAGTGATTCTTTGCCTTGTTTCATTGGCTCACCGAAAGACGCAGGAACTGCTCCACTACTATTTGGCATTTCATTGAATTATTCCCTGAAGTATGCTTCATCTCTCTACATCTCTTCAGTCATCTCCCGCTTCAACAACTGAGCTGCAGTCTCTCGCTTTAATCTCGTCTGGCTCTATATTGTAGTCATTTTCACCAGCAGCGTCTTTCCAGATTTCAAGGGTTTCATCAAGCCTTTCTACGGTTTGCAAGCACTTCCCGTCTCCATATGTTAGCATTCTCTTTAAGCGTTGTGTTTTCTCTGTGTCTCTGCAGTGAGTAACTACAGTCATGTGCTGGAGGGCCAGTCAGACTCAGATGATGAAGATAAGCTTCACATCGTGGAGGAGGAAGGGAGTCTCCTGGACGGGGCTGACTGTGACAGTGTGGCCCCTGATGATGACCCTAACGGGACCGTTGACCCTGACAGCAGATGGGACGATGGTAAGCTCGCCCTTTTGTGAAATATCTTTATCACGGAAGCTCTGTATATTAAGTCTTAAGTTTCTCAGGAAGTGCTTACATGTTCTTGCATTCGAAAACAACTAGATAGAAGAGAATGAAGGTATCTCTGTATGCATGTTTTAAAAGTTTGACTATTTTTAAATTGACACGGCGTCTTAAAAATGCATAGCTTGTGGCAGGATGCTCCAAAAACAGAGCTTGACATGATGCAACAGCCAAAGACCTCCGTCTGAATGTGTGTGTACTGTGATGCTTTAAAAGAGATGAATTTAAATATGCAACTTCTCTGTCATCACACAGAAAAAAATTATACTTTTTTTTTTCCCCACTCTTTATATTGATCAAAAGTGACAGTAAATGCATTTATGATGTTACAAAAATGTCTAATTTAATAAATTATATATGAAAAAAATATATATCAATCTACCATATTTAACTTTGATATAAATCAAAAAAGTTTTTTGAGCACCAAATCAGCACATTAGAATGATTTCAAAAGAATCATATGACACTGAAGACTAGAGTAATGACTGCTGGAAATTCAGCTTTGTCATCACGAGAAAAAAATATTAAAGTATATATATAAAAAAAGAGTTCTATTGTAATTATATTTTACAATATTAATGTTTTTATTGTATTTTGATCAAATAGACCTAATGAAATAATGAGCGTAAGAGACCTCTTTTGAAACTTTTCAATAGTATTGCAAAACGAATTAAAGAAATTTTATATATATATATATATATATATATATATATATATATATATATACATATATATATATATATATATAAAGGTTGTACTTTAAATATCAGGGAATTTCATAAGTCTAATTTATATAATAGATCTGGAAAGTCATTAGTTTATAATAAAATTCATGACTTTTTGCAAAAAAAGAAAATTTGAATTTTTTAAGAAAAATTATTATATTGAAAAGTTCTGACTATGGTATTCAGAAAAAGCACCCTATTGAAAAACTAGTTGACTTTTCAAATCAACTATTCGATCAAAATTAACATAATAACAAAAGTTTTTTTTTTTTGTTAAGCATAATCTCTCTAACAAACACTAATTGCGACAATTCAACACCATTCCTTTGCTGCCTTTTAAGCGCAGGTATTTCCTTCAGAAAATGCAGACCTAGTTTTTATTGTGATGTTAAAATCTTGGCTCCATCTGGATAATAAAGCTTGATAAAGGGTAACTGGGATACAATGGAGCTCTTTTGCTTTTGACGAAAGGCATTTCTCCTGTTCCTGGGCTAATATGTATTGCCTGCAGTGTGGGGATTGATTATGCTGGAAGAGGTGAACGTAAAGTCTGTTGTATGTGAGCTACCAGGGTGCTATTGTGCATTAAGCTTAGTGTTGCGGGACGCAGGCATCATGGCAGGTAATATACCGCCACTATAACCACAGCAACTGCTTGCACAGCAGCCCCTTCTTCAGTTTTTTCATTCGGAACATTTTCTACTCTCTCCACTCTGTATTTCAAAGTTCGCCCCCCAAATTCAAGTCCTCTGTCATTTTAATTTCTGCCAGTATTCATTCATTCATTCCTCTCTCCTGGCTTCTCTGTCAGTTCTCTGCAGGATAGAGCTTCGGTGAAGAAGAAAGTCATTGTTTTTGGCAGCGCTCTCCAAACATTAAACACTTCACAGAAACCCGAGTTAAGAGAGAGGGACTACACACACTCTCTCTTGAACATTTCTTTTATTACCTCCATACCACCTTCATCTCTTTGCAATCCTTCTTTGTCTGCCTGTTGCTTCTTTGTTGTAACTCCGAATGAATTGTTGTTGTGAGTCTCTTATGTTTTCCCAGAATTCCTCCCTTTAACATGTTACAGCACCTGTTGCAGCACCTTTTCCTCTTCATTTCGTAGCTTTTCCCTCTCTTCATTGCCAAAGGCTTGTTTGCAGCAAGAGGCCCAGATATACGAGCAAGGTGTGTAACATAAAGAAATCGGTCTGCTGAGATGTAATGTGCATTGTTCTCTGTTCTCACATGTCGCGTTTGAGTTATATACACTTCTCTGCCTGAGCTTCCCATCATTCATAGAGCTCAGAGCTGTAAAGCAGCCACTAGCCATAATGGTTCAGCGCTATCAGTCCAACTCTGACTCTCCATTTTGGGCAACCCTGCACCTTTATTTTCTTTTCTTTCTTTGTATCTTGGCAGCAATCTCTGTATTAGAGGTCCAGCTCACTTATAAACCGTATGGCTGGCTCTCTGTGGTCTCTGGCTACAATTCTTGTACCTCAACCTCCACATTTACTTTCCCTCCATCCAAGCTATGTTTCTGTGCTTTGTTCTTCACTATCAGATGACTGGCCACTCGTTCACTGTCAGCTCTTGTGTTCACAGAGATGAAAACGCTCCTCTTGCAGTCATTTATGGGGTAAATACTCCGTAAACCAATACATGATTACTGTGGTATGGATAGTGACGTTGCGTATCCAATTCGATATGTCAAGCCACTCTGTTTCCCTGTAATTTAACCACACGTTTCTTGAACAGGCATTAGGAATCAGCCATTTACGTAATGCGGTGAGTAGAGGCACCTAGCATAATGGAACAAGAAACATGGCAAGTGGGTTTACCTCATTTTTTACTGTTAGGGAGGATTACATTCTATATTTGACTCTTAGGTTTTAAAGTGCATGAGCATATGGTGATGGAGTAATTGGTCACTGGGGAAAGTGCTGTAAGTGCCTGACTCATAATGGAAATCTCACCAGAACTTCAATCAGGAAAGGTGAAGCTGGTGGATTCTGGGAAACGTAGTGCATGCTGATGGTCTATGCTGTGAGAGGCACGCAATAATCAGAATCATATGAATCTCACAGTTTACATTCTACCTCCAAAATTTGCAGTTGGTAAGATTTATTTATTTTTACAAAAATGTAGTAAAAACAGTAATGCTGTGAAAACAGAGAGGAGGAGTACAACATACAGTGTTATTAATAGAAATCGTTATATTATGCTGACTTGGGGCTCAATAAAGATTTATTATGATCAAAGTTAAAAACAGTTGTGCTGCTTTAGATTTTTGTGGATACTGTTATAAATTTCTTTCAGGATTCTTTTGGTGAATAGAACATTTAAAAGAATAGCATTTAATTTAAATAGAAATATTTGTGACATTATAATTGTATTAACTGTCAATACACAATACAATTCTATATAAATGCCTCATTCATACTGTCATTTTAATGCATCATTGCTGAATAAAATTACTGACATCAAACTTTTGACTATTGTCTATGTATAGCAGTATACGTAAAGATATATGTAAGCTCCACCACTGAATAATAATAATAATTATTATTATAATTAATAATTAATTCTGACTTTTTCCTCAAAATTACGTGATAAAAATTCACAATTCTGACTTTTTCCTCAAAATTACTTGATACAAACTCGCAATTCTGAATTTTTCTTCAAAATTGTGTGATACAAACTCACAATTCTGACTTTTTCCTCAAAATTACGTGATACAAACTCACAATTCTGATTTTTTTATTACTCAACCGTGAGATGTAAACTTGCAATTGCACGTTATAAAGTCAGAATTTTATTAAAAAAAAACTATACAGTATATATATATCAAATTCTGAGAAAAAAGGTCAGATTTTCAAGATAAAAACTCGCAATTAAATTTTATCCTCTACCTATCTACCTAATCCTCTACCTGTTTACTTCTAATGGACATGCTATGATGTTTTACAAGCAAAAATCAGTTTAGGAGTGTTCTCTGTCCAAACCAGTATCTGATACAGGCTACATTTGAAGGGTCATGTGAGCAACCTCACAGAAAAATCCGATTTTAGCAGAAAATCAGATTTGGGCCACATTCAGCCTCGGTGAGAATGCCATAGTCATCCGTAACTGTTTTGTTAGTGGGTTTAATGGATAGTGGAACCACACTTAGAGTACCTCACAAGATTTTATGTACATATGTCTTCATTTTCTCTACTTAATCATCCAAGTTAGAGTAAATCCATGAACTGGCTGAGCTTTTAGACTCATGTGACCCAGCTCTGGCACGCTAATAGCACGTCATTGTCAAATCAAACCAAGCCCGTCACAGAACACTCATGCACTTTATCTGACCTTCACCCTTAATGTCTTTAACAAGGTCAGGATGTCATATATAATCATGCACATGTGTTAGCTACTTCCCTGAGCTTAGACTACAACAGTATCTTATTTGTTTCTCTTCAAAGAAAATTTAGGTTGTTGTACAATCACAAGACAATATCTGCTTCTGTCAACTTGTTTTATTGTAAGGCATGAGGGAATATTGTTCCTCACAGGACTTTAATAATGTAGCATAATAAAGTGTTTGGGCTTAGTTTGTGAACGATTCTTGGAAACGCTGTAGTGTACAACTCTGTGTAGAGTGAGGAATGAGACTCTGTTGTCCAGCCCCACTAACATTCATGTCTCTATCTCTGGCCCACTTATAATGTGAGACTGTCATGGCTACAGTTGTGTTGTGATGTCCTAACAACAGCGTGCTGTGATGGCTGTGTAGTGCAGGGCAAAGCTCTGGTAATCATCTGTTCCTTCACTAGTGGAACATCTCACACCCAGATTTCAACACGATTTAAAGCTCTCAGGAACCTTCAGGAGGGACCGACTGAAACATTTGCTATCGAAATCACTGGAGATCATGATAGCCAGTCATTTCAGTGGAGTTTATCTTTTCAATGTGTTCATGTTTTTTTCTGTCAGTAAATGGCAAGAGTGTCGTTTTTTCATAATGAAAAAATAAATAAATAAAATATAATGAGACAACTATAACACAGTAACAATACATTAAAACGTTTTCAGATTTATTTGTATTTTGTTAATCTTGATTAATCCTAAATGTTGGATGAACGTAATGAATTAATAAAAGTTTGTGTTTATGGACATAAACGAAAGTCATACCACTTCAAAGTAAAATGGACTAAAATGAAAAACTAAATTAAAAAATGGACTAAAATAAAATAAATAAATTAGAATAAAAAAATGAAAAGAATCAAATTAACATGTTAATTATTAATAAATAATAAGTTATTTTTTTGTTGACTGGGTGCTTGATTTAATCAACATTTAATAGTTTTATCATAATAAAAAAAATAATACAATGAGACAACTATACCAATATATTAACAATACATTAAAATATGTTAAAATTTAATTGTATTTGGCTAATCTTGATTCATTCTAATTGTTGGATGCATGTAATGAATTAAAAGTAAAGTAAAATCATACCATTTCAATCAGAGTAAAATGGACTAAAATATTTTTATTACATTTGTATTTCATTAATATATGTTTTTTAATAAATTAAAAATAATGAAAACACTAAAATTCACATTTTACTTATTAATAAATAATTAATTCATATTAAATAATAGCTAATAACAGTAATAATAATAATAACTATTGACAATTGAATATACATTTTAAAGACAAAATTTGACAAAAAAAATGTAAAACAAAAAAGTAATAATAATAGCTTAAATAAATATAATAACACTGATGACAGGATATGTGTCATCATTGGACCAAGGACGTCCGTCTATACTCTGGTGAGAAAACCCTACATGTCAGACAAATAAACAGTGTCGGTGTGAATCAGTGTCCCTTATGAAGACATCACTGCTGACAAGGGTAGAGCGCACTACAAAAAGAGCTGCTGAGAAAGAGAGTGAGAATGAGCAAAAGAACACCGACATCAACAAAAACAAACAAAAACCCTCTTCGTTTTCTTTTTGTCCCTCACATATTGCAGGATCTCTTAAATCGTTCCGACACACAAATGCACAAATGTCCTCAGGTGTTTCCGAATGTTGTTTTGACTCGCTAGCAAATGCCATTAGTTGTAATTGCTGACATTGCGGACTCATTTTCAGCATACGCATGAGAGAGCGCATTGCTAAGGCACAGAACAGCGTGCCGCCCGAGGGCTCAGTTTCTGCCGAAGCCTTCACTTGTTCATTTGCAATCGTTAGCTGAGCCAATCTTTCGTTTGTGAGCAAAAGAGAATGAGAGTACATTTCTCAAATTAAAGAAGCTCATTTAATGGGGACGTTGAGCTCAGATTGTGCATTAAGCCCGGAATTGAATTAGCCGCACCAGAGTGATTTCTTTTTCATTTGCTTTTAATAGGTAAATGTGCAATCGAGGACTAATATGTGTTTTTGTAGGTGTACATACCCACGGACGTGAAGCTATGTATCTAAAGCTCATACCCACTCAAACTCCTCTGAGTATTTAGCTAATGTACTGTTTAATAGAGAGCCACCACTAAATATTTTAGCTGTTATTTGGTCTCATTCAAATTACACATCCTTCAAATTTTTTCCTGCATTGGGCCGTATCGTATGACTGATATTCTGTCCACAGAAACAGCAGTGAGAATCACTGTAAGTATGTGTTTGTGTGTGTTGCAGTGAAAGAAGAGTGCTTGTCGGACGAGGATGATAGGAGCAGAGATGCTTTGGTTGAGGAGATGCTCCAGCAAGGAGACACGGCCGTCATCTTCCCGGAGGCTCCAGAAGACGAACCGCGACAGGGCACACCAGAAACCAGCGGACATGATGAAAATGGTACACACACACACACACACATCACACACATTGTAAACACTTCATCAGTTAACATCACGCAAGATGAATATAAATGGTTGCTAGAATAAGTTTGAACTCTTGGATTTTGTCTTAATCATTGTTTATTTTGTTAATCTGTTGTTGTGACCGTGTTTTTGAGTAATACAGCAGAAGGCACGAGGGTTCACATATGTTTTCCAGCAACTGTATGTACTTGACATTTAAATCTCACACTTGGAGTAGCCACAATTTGAAACAATTTCAGATTTGCACAAAACCTTTGCAATTTTTATAAAATGTCGCTAAAAAACAATTGCAAAATGGCAGTGTTTCTATAAACCGATGTAACATAAACGTAATTATTTCCTTTGGCAATAAGTCGATGGATGGGTGGATGTTGGTAGGTTTACATGTATCCCAGTCACCACACTAGCTATTATTTTTTAATCAAAGGACATCATGTATGCGTGTACGGAGCAGTACGGAAAGCCACTTCTGGGATTCTTCTGAAACGTGCTGCTGGTGTAAACATAAGCGTTGACTAGAGTAGCTGTGATCATCTCTGGTGGCCGTGTTGGAACCGTAATGAGCCACAGATGTGGGCAGTTAATGCAATTAATGGCAAGGAAAGCGGCCACATATGAGGTGTTTCTTGGAGGTTATAGCACATTAAAGAATGATCATGAGATTTTTACATACACCGGGTGACCTGTAAATGCAAAACATTGCAGTTTTCTGATACAGTCCTTTTTCAAATTACCTAAAAACCTCCTCATGCAAGTGTAGAACACTTTTTGCGATTGCGCTATATGGGAGTTTTTTGCTTAATTGACATGCTTCCATTAGGCATATTTTCTATAAGCAATTTCAATTTGCACAAAAGACCTGCAACACCTGTGCAAATCTTCCATACCTGAGCTCATTTCTCACGTCCCTGTTGTTGTGTTTGTGCGAGAGAGAACGTTTCACCTGACCGGAGAGAGAAGGTTAATATATTACCTGTTAACAGGTAATATGTTACCTGTGTGAGAGCTGGACAAAAACCTGTCCAGGTGTTTCCTGCACATTTTCCACTTGACATTTGAAAATGTATATATAAGTATTATATAACATAGATAAGTGTTTCCTTGAATGTAGACATTTTATTTGAGAAATAAGACAGTGGCATATCTTAATTTGTATTCACTACAATGGTACTTCAATTAAACTTGTTAATTTCTCAATGTATGACAGCGTATGATATGTCATCCATGGCTTTATTTTTCTGCTAGTATGTGCTGTCAGATCTTCTCTAGCTTGTTATTCATGTTGCCTTTATAACAGGCTTTACCAGCATGTTGTTTCTTTGTTTCTTTTTATGAAATCCCTTGTTCATCCATGTAATTATTTGCCTTGTTGTCGTGGTATTCTTTAATTACCAAACTGCCAATCCTTGTTCTTTTTATTTTGGCTACCGTTCTTCAGCTCTTCATGCTGGAGATATTTCAGGATGGGAAGTGTAAAACATTAAAGATTTTCCCAAACTCTCATATTCTCATTTGCCAGTGCATTGATCCATGTCTACATGCGCGCACACACACTTCACAAATAAATCATCTATGCCAGAAGTGCATTCAACTGGATTCCCTTGTATTACAGTACATTAGTCTACTTGCACACCTCTTCAGATATATTTGAACAGCATAGCAAATAATTGTATGCAAATTTTCATACATTCACAATTACTGAAAGATAACAGATTTTTTCATGTTTCTAATATATGCTTTTGAGGAAAAAATACACACATGCACCTCTACCCATCTGTAATACTCTCTTCTCTCTCACTCTCAGGCACGCCAGACTCATTTTCTCAGCTCCTCACCTGTCCCTATTGCTCTCGTGGCTACAAGCGCTACACCTCACTGAAAGAACACATTAAATACAGACACGAGAAGAGCGAGGACAACTTCAGCTGCTCACTCTGCAGCTACACCTTTGCCTACCGAACACAGCTGGACAGACACATGACCGCACACAAAGCTGGCAGAGAACAGGTATTCTGTCCTTTTTCTGTAGAGTTTGTGAGAAGTGTGATTTAATGCCATATTTTTAATCTAACATGTTCAAAATAGTTTCTAAGGGACAATTCTGGGAATAAGGTTGCAATTTGAGACTATTGTGAGTTGTAGTGAAACCCAAAGATTTAAAACTCAAAATGGTTGGATTTATCACACAAGTGATAATATATCACTCATGCACTACCTAAAGAAAAGAACTAAAAACTGTAAAATGTACTGTGTTGTCGTTATGCATTTATACTACATAGCTACATTTTATACAAAGAGCTGGTTAAAAACACTTTTTGTGAGATTTTACACTTACATATAAATTATGACAGAAGTATTGTTCATCTGATTATAACACATTCTCTCTTACATTTTTAGCGGCATGTTACTCAATCAGGTGGAGGAGGGAATCGAAAGTTTAAATGCACTGAATGTGGCAAAGCCTTCAAGTACAAACACCACCTGAAAGAACACCTGCGCATCCACAGTGGTGAGGACTGCTTGAAATATGCTATGCTGCTGTATCTCTCTGTGTTTTTGTGTGTGTGTGTGTGTTTGCAAGCATGCATATGTGTGTGTGCATTTGTTTACTTCTTTGTACAAATTTGCAGGGCAATTCAGCATTCAAGTACTTCAAAGTACTTACAGTACTTACTGTCAGAGGCTACCTAAGAGAGTTTGTCCTTTAAAAACTGCACTGTAGTCCCTGTAGTTTCTTTTGAGGACCACCTATGAAGTGTTTCATTTACCTTAAGAGATTTACCCTCCATTAATTTGATCATCACAAATCTGTACCAGTTGAAGACCTCTTTATATTTATGTGAATTGTCAGTTTTCTAATTTCTTTATTGTGTGTGTTGTGTAGGAGAAAAGCCTTACGAGTGCTCCAACTGCAAGAAGCGTTTCTCTCATTCCGGTTCTTATAGTTCCCACATCAGCAGTAAGAAATGCATCGGCCTCATCTCAGTAAATGGACGGCCGCGATCTTCTCCCGCCACTGGGGCTGCCAAGACCCCGCAGTGCTCTTCCCCGTCCCTGCCAACCTCTTCCCCCACGGCACGTGTCCAAGTCAGAGACAAACTGGACAATAGTAAACCCCTTCAGGAACAGCTTCCCTTGACACAGATCAAATCTGAGCCACTGGACTTTGAGTACAAGACTGTGGTGGTGGCCCCATCTACTAGAGGAGTAAATGGCATATTACAAGGTGGGGCGGCAGCCGTACAAGCTGTTGTGCTCCCAACAGTGGGTCTGGTATCCCCAATCAGCATCAACATCGGGGACTTACAGAACATGCTGAAGGTGGCAGTGGATGGGAATGTCATCAGGCAAGTGCTGGAAAGCACACAAGCTAAGGGGCAGCAAACAGGGACAGGAATCGTTGGAGCAGGAGGGGTGGGAATTGCCCAAGCACCCCAGCAAGTCATACAGGCCTTTAGTCTTCCCATCTTGGACCAGGATGGCAGTGCTAAGATCTTCATTAATTACAGTCTAGACCCTTCACAGGCCCAAGTGGTCATTCAAAGTCCGAAGAAAGAATCGTTGGGGTTGAACACAGAAACCTGCAAGGCTCAGAAGCTGCCAGAGGACTTGACAGTCAAGATGAATAGGGACAAAACCACCATCACTGTGGACGAGAAGAGTATTTTACACAATGACACAACACTTAAGCACTGTGGTAAAGATGGACATAGGGTAAACGGGAAAAACCTTGAGGGGAAGATAGACTTGGAGGAAGGACTGTGTCCTGGTCAGCCTCCTCTGAAAAACCTTCTCTCTTTGCTCAAGGCTTACTTTGCCTTAAACAACGAGCCCACCAAGGAGGAGCTGGCAAAGATATCAGAGTCTGTTAATCTTCCGGCAGAGGTGGTGAAGAAGTGGTTTGAGAAGATGCAGTTGGGACAGATCTCTGTAGATCCCTCCTCATCCCTGGCTGAGGATGAGCAGACCACTCCTGGAGATTTGGATGGGACTAGAGGTGCATCACCCCATACAGAGCCAGATAAGCAACTGATCACAGAGGAGCAAGGAGAGAGGGACTGCTGTAGCCCAGCTGAGGGTGTAGAAGCTGGGGAGAATGGGATAGAAAGTGTCCCTACATCCCCTTCACCACTAAACCTGTCGGCCGATGGTCCTGTCCCAGCCAGGACTCTTGAGGAAGGCGAGGGACCTCTTGATCTTTCGCTACCAAAATCTGCTGCTACAGCTGCTGTGGCTAGCAGTCACGTAAACACTGTTTACTCGGCTCAAGAGGAGCCATTAAATTTGACTTGCACAAAGAAGGAACTGCTCAGCAATGCAAGCACCAATGCTGCCATATATGCCAGCCAACCAAGTGCCAATCCCATAAACATCGTGACCACTCAACTGCCCACCCTAGTGGCTATCACTGACCAGGGACAAGCGCAATGTCTTCGTGCACTTACCACCACTAAACAGACCATCCTGATCCCGCAGCTGACTTACAGTTACACCACTACATCCTCCAGCCCAGCAGGGAACGACGCTCCACAGAAGAACATTATACACGTCAATGGCATCAAGGTGAGAGCCATGCATACAAATGTACCTTGTACCATGAATCATTTTTATGCTTACAAATGTACCTTGGTTATATCAAATCAAAATGATCGTCTTTTTCTCACAATGTAGGAGGAAAAACAGGAGATGGGGTCAGAGGTCACCTCGACATTGGAAGAACAGACAGACTCAGACTCAGGGCCGACGAGAAAGAAGATGAAAAGGACGGAGAGTGGGCTGTACGCCTGTGACCTGTGTGACAAAATCTTCCAGAAGAGCAGCTCATTGCTCCGCCATAAATACGAACACACAGGTGGGATTCTCACACACAAGGGGAAAATAGTAGGCATAAGGAGTTTAGACAGTTTTTAGATGTTCCTTCATATGTAAATGGCTAGGCATTCATAGAAATATGATTTGAAGTGATACTGAAGGGGAAATTATGACAGAATACATTGTGTTGCAGTAATTTTACATATTACACAGGGAGCAGAACAGAATTTCAAGTTCCAACCGCTGTTAAATTACACGTGCTGGAGGGTGTGGTGATTTATTTTCCCTTTTCCGCTGGCCAAATACATTACCTTCCACACCGAACCCAGGCTGTTGCATCAGTTCTCTGTTAGTAATTTACACTCATCCTCCCTCTTTTGCTTTAAAAACATGAGAAGTTAGCTAAGCCAAGAGTCGGTCACCTCTCACTGTTAAAATACCTGGCCAAAAATTGAGCAGCACTCATCCAAATGACATCACAGTGCCTTGAACCACAAATTGTGCTGTCTTTTCTCTCTCACTTATTTTTTGTAAGTTTATAAACTTACAGGCCTTGGTGGAACTGGCCTGTCTTGTGCACCACAGCTTGTTTTGATTCATTGTTTGGTCTTATTATCCATGGCTACATAACAACATGTAATGCAATTCTTAATGCATTAAAGATTCAGGGTTGAACACTGGGTGTGGGGGATTTCTTAGGGTGCTTTCACACTTGGTTTGCTTGCCTGGTCCGAACCCGAGTTCAGTTGCTCCACCCTCCCCCTCCCACAAGCCAGAAGCTGTTTACCCCGTTGCTTGGTAACGACAGCGCAGGAGAAGGCAGCAAATGCATAACATTACTCTCTGCACTTTTATGTATTACGTTTTTGAACTGTTCGGATTTTTTTTATAAAGCTGCGGTACATAACGGCACTTGCGTCTGTCTTACGAATGTACTGAAAATGCTCTAAAGAACGTTGAAGACGAACATAAATGAGATGTACAGCTCTCTGCTTGCAGCGCGTCAGTCACACTCATCAGGAAATTGAGTGAAACGCACACACAAACACACATTTTTATCAAATAATTTGTCATTAAAAGCGGTTCACTTCCATGATTTGGTATGACTGCGTTCACATAAGCAGCAAAACGTACCAGAGTTCACATGAAGCGTACCCCAGACCACCGTTTTTAAGCGGTATCGGGTACAGTTTGCAGGTGCGCATCCGAGTACGGAAGACAGCCTTCACATCATCCAAACGACCCGAACTCTGACGTCAATCGAACCCGGGTGTGCACCAAAAGTGCTAGTGGGAAAGCACCCTTAGGGCTGCATGTAGAGATTACAATATATATTTTTTTGTGTTTTGGACCCTTTATTAGTTTTTTATAGCATGCATTATAGATGAAAATTTGTCTATTTAATATATAATATTGTGGTGTAATTGTGTCGATCAACTGACAAGCATTTATTTATTTATCTTTGTTCATCTTTGGAAAATATTTTTGATATTTTTTTGATGAAATCCACAAGCTTTCTGATCCTGCATAGACAGCAACAGAAATACTAGGTCCTTTCAAGGCCCAGAAAGGTAGTATGGACATTGTTAAAATACTCCATGTGACATCTGTGGTTCAACCTTAATTTTATGAAGCTACAAGAATACTTTTTGTGTGCATTGCTCTGCTTGCGCAGTGCAAGGCCCAGTGCATGTCTTCTAAGCCAGGTGGTACTTTTCGTGAACGCATGTCGAATTCTGACATGGAAGAGAATAAATTGTTTCATAAAATTACTATTTATGCTTTCTTTTCCGTACATTCATAAAATCACAGTTGAACCAATGATGTCCTTACTACCTTTTTGGGCATTGAATGTGGTAGTTCTGTTGCCATCTATGCAGGGTCAGAAAGCTCTTGGATTTCATTAGCACAATTAGCGTTCACATTACCGCAATTAGCAACACTCAAACAGAAGTCACTTTTTGACCAAGGAGTGTTCTGTTGGTCAACATGACTAATTTGCATTCTACATGGGGACCTATTACGCCCTTACCTGAAACTCCCAATTGCACAGAATAAAAGCTCAGAAATGACTGTATTTCTCTGTTTATTCTAATAATAAGTACTCCAAGATAAATATTAATTAGAGTACAACTCTTTATCTCTTACAGGAAAGAGGCCTCATGAATGTGGGATCTGCAGCAAGGCCTTCAAACACAAGCACCACCTAATAGAGCACATGCGCCTGCACTCCGGGGAAAAGCCGTACCAGTGCGACAAGTGCGGAAAACGCTTCTCCCACTCTGGCTCCTACTCGCAACACATGAACCACCGATACTCCTACTGTAAGAAAGAGGCTCAAGGCCAAGGGTTAGGCCAGGGAGTCGAGGAAGAGGACAATCCTGGGGAAGAGCAGCCTCGGACAGGCAGCACAGCGACCTCGCCACCTTCCCACCTGGACTCGGATGAGCGGGGGAGTAGTACCAGAGAGGATGAGAGTGAGGAGGATGAAGAGATGGGCTCGGGGAGCTTAGTGGATGAGGATGAGATTCAGGTGGTCAAGATCGGAGAGGAGGGAGATGAAGACGACCAGGGAGCAGATGAAGACCAGGACGGGGAGGGAGAGAGGATGGAAGGGGTGGAACAAGAAGAAGATGGCAATGAGGAAGGTGAGAGTGAGGAAAATGATGGACAAACGTTGAAAGTCATAGTGATGCAGGATGAATGTGAAGATGGAAACGAAGAGGATGAGCAAACGGCGAAGGAGGCCATGGACACAGAAACTCTTGAACACATGAAGGACATAACAGAAAAAGAGAACCCAGTGGACGATAAGAAAAAGATTGAAAATGAAGAAAACACAGCCACTATGAACGGAGACGTGAAGTGAAGCTACAGCTCTGTTTTTATGGCCCTTATTCCTTACGACGTCGTTTTACAATGTTACTAATTTGAAGGAACAAAAAAGACGTTTTCTCTCCGCAGATGTTTCTCTCTCTTCCTGAGAAGTGACTGTTAAGACAAGAATGAAGTGAGGAAGAGAGCGTGACTGCTCTTACGCTGCATCTAAACCCACTACTGTGTATAAACCCCCAGGTGTGCCTGATAATAACAAAATACTTTTTCCACATGAAGACGATTTTCAGTGTTTGAGTATGGTTTGTATAAATGCAAAGTTTCACGAAAAAAAAAAACTAAAACAAAAAAGAAAATGACGCATATACAGACTGAAAGCTACTCACGTTTTGGCTAATAATGTTTATTACTAAAACGCCTTGGGTCAATTTCTTTTATCAGTATTACTAATTTTTTGTCACTCTCGGTTTACCCTCAAAAGCTGTACAGTTGGAAGAGAGAGATTTCTATACGTTTTTATTGCCAATGAACAAAACTCAGTATTTTCTTGCATTTGAAGGAAAAAAAAAGAATCCTGTGCACTACCATATTCCCAGTTTACCTATGGAACACCTATGTGGGCCTTGTGTTGTTTAATGTCTACCTTCCAGTATTAGCACCCCTAAGCCACGCTAGTGCTCGCTAGCACAACATTTGTCTGCCGTCTCATTTCAAGAAGGACTGTGAGCCTTAAATGTCAAAATATTGATGTGGTTATGGTGGGAGGGCTTTAATGAATCCCAAAAAGCCAAGACATTAAAACCTTAGTAATCCTGGACAGCTGGTTTCAGGTGATCGCCATCAGTCCCTTCACCACCCATCATCCACCCTTATGCAAAAACATGCATGTTGGAAGTGCCATTGAACAGTGCTGTGCCGTTGCTGTGACGCCGTCGCTGAGCAGCACACTCGCGTGGGGCTCATGCTGTCTTTGATTTTGGTAGCAAAATTTTGGACCCCTGCACCTAAACCACTAGTCCTGGCTAAAGGACAAGACTGCCTCTTTTTATTATAATTTTTTTTTAATTTGTTCAATCCAGTAAGGACTACACTGCATCAAGAATTCAGGAAAGACGATCAATGAGCAAAAAGGAGAAAAAAAATAGCTCTTTTTTTCAGCCTTGAAGTATTTTTCCCCTGTTTGGTGCACTTGTTTCTCTTGTTATCTTTAGCTGCACGACACTTTTTCTTCAGGTAACAAATGTAAGCAGATACGATCAATGGAGAATTCACTTTTAGTGTTTTTTGTTTCTTTTTCGGTCAGCCTTTTTACCTGTCAGTATTAATTTTTGTCTTGTTTGAAATGAAGTTTTTTTTGTTGTTGTTTGTTTCAGTGAACATTGTGTAATTTTTTTTTTTGTTCGTTTTGTTTGGATTCTCAGTAAAGGCAGTATTACCCCTCCCATCCCTCACCATGTATAACTTTACATTTTTAGTTTTAGAGACCTTTTATATTTATGTGTCTTATTTTTGTATTTTCTTTATGGTTATTTATTACACAATGTAGTGTACAATACTGTAGTTTGTATTAATACAATAATATATTTTAGTATGAAGAATAATTTCGAAGATAAATGAAATCAAAGCTGGGGAACGAACTCTAGCATTTCAAAGTGTTTTAGAACAGGAAAAAAGAAAGTGTTATTTTCAAATTTTCAAAATGCATTGTTTGAAACAAAACAAAAAACAAAACTAAACAAAACAAAAACACCCCTAAAGTATATGAGAACTGTTAGCTTTTACATGTCACTTTCATGTTATTGTCTCTTACCCCACTATACTTTGAAGCTACTGAAAACTAATTGTATGCTATACACGCATGAGTCCTTGATGTTGCATCGAAAGATTGTCCTTCACCATGAAACTGCGCTGCCCTTTTAACAAAGCCAAAACATCATCAGTGTTGTTTATTATTATTATTTTTGGTTGTGCCAATTTGTAACTCTCTTTGTCTACATCAAGACAACAAAGTCTTTTATATGTCCCTGTTTTAACCTTTTTAGTGATAGTTTTTTGTTTGATCATTTGTTTTGTTTTTTTTAATGACTCCCCATCTCACAATAAAATACTTCAAGAATTCAACACTTACAGCTTTTCTATAATATTTCCATTACACGATATTTAGATGTTTAATTACAAGACCTAAGCATAAAAAGAGTTGTTTTTAATGAATTTAGTCTCTGTTGCCTACAGAACACAATCCCTCAGCTCCAACAAACATCATTGATTAGGATCAGGTTGCCATGCAGGTTTTTGGATGGAGAGCATGAATTATTAATGCAGCAAAACAGAAATCATAATGATCTGAAAACTGGAAACGATGTGATTCATGCACAGCCCTCTGCTGTATGCAGAAAAGACTCACTTTGTTTGTGTGTCAAACTGCCATAAATTTTTTTAAAGCAGTAGCCAGAATATTCTTAAACTCTGTGGCAGCTGGATGTTTAAAGCAGTTATATAAGGACACTCTTCCCTTCTGCAAAGCTTAATGTATACGTTCATCTGAATGATCAAACTGGGCATTCAATATCAGAATAGCTATCTCATGACCCTTCTGCCAACTTAGTATTGAGCAATCTGGAAAGCACACACTAGGCTGGAAGTGTGTGCACACAGAATGAAACGAGAGCCCTGTTTCCAGCAGTAGCTGAAAGCTGATGGACAACAGCACAGAAACAAGCCAATAGTGGAAGCAGAGAACAGAACACCCCTTGGGAAATTTAGTGGATAGCACAATCAAATACAAATAGCCTACATCTGTGCTCAAAACATTACCCTTTACTTAAAAATCATGTTCATTTAGCTGGATTTCACCGCGGGTAGGCACGAGGATTAATGCTGAATTCACAAAGTGAGAGTTCCCCATCCATATTTAACTTGGATTGTTTCAGCACACTTGATTTTAATAAACAGTTTTATAGGTGGAATATGCACAGCAGAAGTTCACATTAAGGGTCGGTGTCATTAGATGAATTCTGGTGGTTATTACATATCATGCAGAACCAAATTAAATAGTTTGCTTTTCTTTGCATTTTCTCTGTAAGCAGAATGGATGATAAACAGTGTGCTGAATACTTAAGTTATTTTATGATGATCTTTGGGTCCAATATGAGGTTCAATTTGCCAAAAGAAATTACACCCCTACTTTTGTGTTTGCATTTGTACAGTAGAGACTGAAAGCTCACCAAGAATTATTTAAAATAGTTAACACGCACACACACACACACACACACACACACACACACACACACACACACACATTTAATCATTTACGTATATCAACATACATTATTGTGTGTGTGTATGTGTGTGTCTTATACATAAAAAATTATGAAATTCTGTCAGTTTTCCATTTCTATATAATAAATAAATAAATAAATAAAGAGTGGCTTTTCCCATCTTGACATCACATGTAGTTTCATGAGGTGACTTCAATGCAGTTTGGTTGGACCACCAAAGCTGGATAAATATCCAGATGCTTTTTTTTTTTTTCAGACAATGGAGTGACAAACGATGAATTGTTTGAAAGTCATTTTAAAATGTTGCTCAAACATCAGCAAGTTTCTTCTGAGGGCCTCTTTTGATCTCAGCGTGATTTAGCCACACTCCTCAGCTGCTAAGACCAAACCTCACCACAAGTTTCTGATGTTTATACAAGGCAGTGCCCCTCCATTTACTCTCTAATGAGCTTCTAATCATTTGCACCTTTGCAACAGTGCACCTGATTTACATTTTACGCATTCGCTGGATGTGGAAATTGCATTTCTGTTCATTTAAATAGTACAAATGACTGCAAAACCTTACTCTACCTTATATGACCTAACCCGGATCTTTTATTTGATTCTGATCCAGCTGAGAATACAGCAGTGAGACTGTGCAACAGGGCTGGATATTAACACTGCCCCACATGTGCTAACAAACAGAAATACACAAACACACACATATTATTATAGACTGATACAAATAACAACTATCCATTACAGTAACATGCTGTTATAGATGTTGCTGATATATATACTGTATTTGTAATATCATCGTCCTTTGGAGACTGTAAGAAGAGACAAACATCATCACTGCTGGAACATGAGCTCACTAACCGTCTGAAGAAACGGAGCATAATGCTAGCATAAAGATGATCTCCGTATCAGCTTTTTGCCTAAATTTGCAAATCTGATCATCCGCTCCTCTACAATAATTAAATGAAATTAATAAATAAATACATAATTATATCATTTTGTTTTCTTTGTAATTATTAGTTTGTATTATTTATAAAAATTCTAATGTGTAATTGCTTGAAAAAAAATTATAAATATATATATATATACACACACACACATATATACATATACACTTTATAATTTAAAAAACACTATTTATTCAAACTGCAAGTCATATTTTTGTGGAAAAATGTTTTTCAAAATCTATGAAAACAGCATGAACACTAGCCACTTTCATTTCAAATGAGATTTTTGCTTTTTATCATCTCAGACATCTTTATTTGTCACTGAAGAATAATTTATAAAATGAAAAACAGCATGAGACACCTTGGTTATTGTGTTGAGTGAACATATTCTCAGGTGAAATGAAGATAGCCTGATGATGTCGTCTGTCCTCGGTAACGCAGATGACTCGTAGTGATGATGTCAAAGACATGCTCGAGCACATAATGATTTAATTAGAATCCCCCACAGAAAGAGTAGCATGCAGTCAGTGCTTTTTAAATAAGAAATGTGAGCCCAAAACCAGATTCAAGAAGTGATCGGTGGTCTTCCACACACACACAATGAAACACACTTACTCTAAGCCAGATGGCTCAGGGTACAAAAATCAATTAGATCTCCACCTCAGGAGCAGAGGGAATTGATCCCGGCCGACCCCAGCGGCCCCTCCTCAGGTCTGCGTACAGGAGGACTGAGGCTCCCCTTCTGCCTCATCACCTCGGCTCTAATCTACTTCTCTCCGCTGCATACACACTAACTTCATTAGACGAGCGAGGGGAGGAGGGAGAGGGAGAAATAGGGCACGTTGAATATCTTGAACTGCATGAATCACCAGAGCTCCTCTAAACATAACTGGATTGCGACAGCATACTTGAGCGAGGGAGAGAGAAGAAAAGAGAGCTGTAAGGAACATCAAAATGGATTTATTTTGCATTGGCAACTCTTGCCAGCTCTGCTTTGGAGGAGAGGAGCAGAAAAAGAGGGAAGAGAACGTGTAGGTGGATTCTGGGAGAAGGATAATGTGCAATCAAAAGAAATAAGCTGACAGCAAGAATTAAGACTGTGGAAGTGCCAAAACATGATCTTCATTACACCCTAGTGTTCATGTTACAACATTACAACGGGATGAATTCATGGCCGCAGTGTTCATCTGACAAGAACTCATGAAGCTTAATGAACAATCAGGCTAATCGTGTACAAAGTATTAGCATGAGCTAACCCAGAGGTTTAATTAGTCTTCACATCATTACTCGCTCTGATTTAGTTCCACATGACAATTCTTGCATGGTCCTGGCCAAGAAATTACACTGAATAGTACATTAAATTGACTGTATGTGATCCGTGCGATTTATTTGCTAGTCTTCAAAAGTCATGCGAAAGCTTAGTGTGACGATCAGACTTACATTTATTATTTTCTCCTTATGTGAGCTATAAAAAGCTTTAAGTAATTCAATTAAACAAATCAGTTCGAGGTGTAAAAAGTACTCTTCTTTTGTAATCCAGTTAAACAAATTAACCGGGGAAAAAAATATTATTTCAGGAATTGGACACCGCTTTTTCTTTTGTGAAGACAGGGCAGATCTGAAGATCGTCAGTTTCTCCACTTGGAATACACTTTGTGATATTTCAGAAATTGTAACAACAGTCAGTCAGTACTGACTCGGGCCCATTCGCTGTCGATTTCAAAATGATATTTTCACAAATTTTTTGTTTGTTTCGCGAAGGTTTCTTTTTTTCACATACAAACTTCAAAAGAACATTGCAGGCTTACATTTGTAAGAGAACCAACAACAAAAGTACAAACAAATTAAAATGTTTAAAGTTCACCCAAATATTCTAATTCTGGTGTCATTTACTCTCCCACAATTTGTTCCAAACAAGTTTCTTTCTCCTGTTAAACATACAATATTGTAACCAAACAGTAGCTGTATAGCCACTGACTTCCATAGTACAGAAAAAAAACCTAAATAAATAAAAAGTATTTATTTATGTTATTAAAATCAACAGCTAATAGCAATTGTTTGGTTGCACATTCTTCAAAATATCAAATTTTGTATTGAGCAGGAGATTAAAAAAAATAGTTTAAAACATCATGAGGGTGAGTAAATGATGACCATTTTAATTTTTGGGTGATATCCTTTTTTTCCAACAACATTAAGGTGATTAAATACCTGCATGCATTTGAGACAAGACTGTCTGAATAAACACCGTCACGTCCCCTTCAGTGTCAAGGATGGTTCGCCCTGTTTAAGCATAAAAATTCCAAAGGGAAATGCTGCATGTATGAGTAGGCAACAACCTAATTGATGTTTAACATTACATGCCTGTATCTCTGAAACTGCTGCACCCCAGATCATAAATCATCAAGAGAAAGGTGTGAAGAGTGTGTGAGTGTGTGTTCTTGTTAGGGAAAGTGTGTGAGGTAAACTCAGGGGAGCAGCAGTCAAAGCACCAGTGCGAACACCCCTCATTTATCATGCGCTCACACACGCTCACACATCAAGCCTATGATTTCATAGACCTTAATTAAAAAGCACACAGCACTATTTATAAGTGTGATCATCACTTAGTAGCACTAATAAGGATGTTCGTTGAAGAAACACATATTATTAAGCCTTAGGAGTAGCGGGGGCTCTGCTATAGGCACACATGCTAATAAGCTGCTGACGGGGTCTAACACCACTCCACGGGCCTGAACAAGATTAATCAGCCTGTAAAAGAGACCCACCACACGGCTTCCTGCAAGGACACCGAGGCCAAATCAGCAGTTGGAGACAAACTAATTAACGGGTAGAGAGAGACCGAATCACTTGAGACTAGTGAAGAGGGGCATTGCTTTTAAATTACTGTCAGTCTTACTCACAAGATGCCTGGCTTTAAAGGGTTTCACTGTCTTTACTCAGGGTGTGTTTGAGCTGATGTATGAGAAATTTTTAAAGCAGCGCTCTTTGCTTCTCATTAAACTTTCGAATTCAACTCCTGTCTACACTTGTCTTTTTTTAAGACATGACTGTCCTATTAAAAATGCAGTGAATATAGAAATGTGAGTCATTTGTATACTTCATATAGGCCTGCATGTTTCCTCTTAGAAAACTGGTGTGAAACTGTCACTGGGGTGGTGCCCTTTCAAATGGTACAAATACAGCATGTACACCTTAGACACTAATATGAACTTATTAAAATATGAATGTGTTTTGAAGTACTAATGTGTAATTTATAGTACTATGTACCATTTAGGTGTAAAAAAAGGTGCAAAGATGTAACTGGGATGGTTCCACTGAAAAAGGTATGCCTTTGTACCTTGATTACCCCTAAAGAGTGTATATTAGCACCTTAAAATATATTAGTACATACTTTGTACATTTTAGTACCTTTTGAAAAGGCACTGCCCCACAGACATGTTTTTTTTTTTTTTTTTTACCACCCCAGTGGCAGCTTTATACCTTTTCTTGTGTGGGGGGAATGAATGTGTAAAGCTTTACTTGTGCTGCTGTGAAATATTTTCTAAAAACATTAGAAAACTTTTAAATATTTATTATATTTTATTATGGAGCCCTCCACATAGCAGGAAATAAACATATAGGAAAAAATAGTTTGCTAAATCGTGCGTTCCCTCAATTTATAAATTGTGGGCACGATTTACTCTTTCATTCCCTAAATTTTTTTAAATTGTGCACACAATTTACTATTTCATTCCCTCAATTTATAGTGCACGGTTTACTATTTCATACCCTCAATTTATAAATTGTGTGCACGGTTTACTATTTCATTCCCTCAATTTATAAATTGTGTGCACGGTTTACTATTTCATTCCCTCAATTTATAAATTGTGCCCACCATAAACTATTTCATTCCCTCAATTTATAAATTGTGCGCACCATAAACTATTTCACCATAAACTATTTTGTTCCCTCAGTTTATAAATTGTACACACGATTTACTATTTCGTTCCCTCAAATTAGTAAATTGCACGTTTTAGTACATTGATGGAACAAATAAGTAAATCATGCGCAATTTACTTTTTCTTGCATTCCATGTGCGGTTCTCCGTAATTTGATAATTTAGTTAAATAATTATATAAATACCTTTAAATACTATTTTTTAAATACTTTTGTCTTTTTAATGCCTTATCAAATATGCACATTTCTATGTGAACAAAAGTTTAGAAATAAAAGCCAGCATTTTGATGTTTTCTTATTACTTTTTTATTTAATTTGACATTTATAAAAATACTTCCTTATAGTTGTGCATTAACCCTTTCATGCTCTTTCCAATGTTAAAGTAATAAACTAAAATCTCTTTTTATGATTTTGTTCAGTAAACGCTTTATAATTGATATTTGCGAGAATATCGGTGTTTCATTTTCTAAGAAGCACTGTGTTGTTTTCAAGACTTCAAGAATGTCATATTTAATAGCTGTTACTTTTAAGGCATAATTTGGCAAAGCAATCATTTATCTACAGATGGCACAGTGCATATTTGAACACTTAAATATTATGTGTCGGACAGAATTTTGAAAATCTTGCAAAAAAGGAACTTCTTGTCTGGCACTCTGGAAGAGGCGCCAATTTTGTATAATGACCCTTATTTGCATATTGGCACACACACTCTATAAAACTCCAGGCAGGGTTCTTCAGGTGTTCTCTGCTGCAAAATTTACAAGCTCTTAATGCTGGGTCAGATGATAGAGTATGGATAAACCAATCAGGCTTCACCCAGGATGAGTAAATGGACAAGCAGAGGGGTCCATTATCTGTCAGGCTCGTATCATACAGCAGCTCCATATTTACGGCCTACTTAATGGGGTTGATTCTATTAGTGCATGAGAAGAGGGAACGGCCCTATTGCAGACATAGTATTTCCAGCTTTGTGCAATTACCTTATGTAAATCCCACAAGCAGGCGTCTATTTAAAATGCATTGAATTTCCCAATGCAAAACCATCAAGTCCAACCATCCAAACTTCATTAATACCAAAGCATGGGCAGATAACATTTTAAGCACTCCTATGATTACTTTAGCCATTGCCGGTACGCATTTTGGGCTCATTTTAAAGGATACTTGGGTTGGTATTTGAAAAGATTCTGTAAATGGAGCATTTAAGCACAGGAGCCACAAAAGTGTCTCAAGTGAGGAACAAGCAAAACTTTGCATGAAAGTACCATCAATATTTACGCAATTGCCTTATAAAAGCCAGTTAGGGAAAGGAAATGGATTTCAACAACATGTTTGCCCTGTTTCCGGCGTGGTTTACATCTCCATGCAATATTTGCATCAATGGTCAATTATTTCACATAAGAGGTATCTTGAACACTGATAATATCACTTAAAGCTTAGTAAGTAACAGCAGACACATGCTTATCAGCTGCTAGAACATTCCTATAAATGTCATTCAGCCTGCATGCATACAGATATACAGCCCACAAAACAGTTCACATTTATATGCAGCCCTATAAAAGTAGTTACCCTGTCAAATAAAATGATTTAATCTGCCCTCCTCATACATGCAAATTAAGTTGAGGTGCTGTCAGAGATTTGGCTTATTCTTTTCCTCTTGATCTGAGACTCATTCGGGAGAGTTTAACAAGCAGCACTTTTTTTTATTCATATCAGAGCGGTTGCACAGAGCAGCAAATGTGCAAAATTTATTTTATTTTTTTTTAATGAACACGATTACTCAGTTTAGTTGGGGCTCCAAAACACAGATATGAAAATGGATCCCTGAAGAAGCAAACTCAATTATCGTTTATGAAAGTCTTCAGTCATACATGTTTTAGGCACACAAACATGTTCTTGGTCAGAGTCTGTCACTCACACTGAGCAAGACGCAACCAAAAATTATAGACAAATAGAGGAAAAAAGAAGAGTCCAAGTCATGAATGTTTTATGGGTCATAATGGCTTGCTCAAATGTCCTCACCAAACTTAGGCCTACACGGACACACAAGACCAGGGGCTTTCCCTGGCACCTCTGCCCCACAGACACGCAGCAGCATATGGTGTGACATCTCTGGGGCCCCAGCTGCAGCAGAGTGTGGTCAGAGCTATGAATTATGGATATGAGCTAATTGTTTTCTCTTTTTAGCCTTTACAGCTCATGGTTTCAAGCAGGTGTTTGATTTGATCTCCACCCAGTCACTATTCTGTCATTTTCCATGTCACTTTTTCATAGATTCCTGTCTAGAAACACAGAGCGAGTTATATAAAGCTAAACTAAACACCATAAATGTAAGGAAATTAATATTTTGGTAAAGGGTGTTTTGGATTAAACCAATTACTACAGCGTTTTAATAAGGCTCCTGAATAAATGTTTAAAAATACAAGTGCTGTGCAATCTGCTCTCCTCAAATAAACAGGATTTATTTTTTTTTTCTTTTAAATCACTGTAATAAAAGAAGGCAACGGCTGATAGTTCCCTGCGTCTTTCCATATTCTCAGTTCGTGTAATATCGAAATAAATGGCGACACGTGCACAATGAAAATAAACACTAGACTAATAACTCGAGCATTATCACTTTAATATTATCCATGAGTTTTTGTCTTTTTAATTAGGATTAGGCGTCAATTTCAGAAACAGCAGTTAGTCTGAAAATTACATTCACAATGTGCAGTTCACAAATCGGTGATGACATCACCCCTCCCCCGTCCCATCTAATACTCATTACCTTCATCCATACATCAACAAAATTAGATCTTTTCCATTTGTTACTGACACACAACTTCAAGCCATCACACTTCTTTTTTTTTTTTTACAACAAGTTCAAGTATTCTGTACACATGTTTTCATATTTTGTTAAAAACGAGACAGAGAAGGCATTTCTCATGCGTACCTTCAGTGAAGACTAACTGCAGCACTATTTCCAGTACCATCCTGTCAATTTGTTATCAAGCTCCTTTCCATCCAGAGGCAGAGCCGGAAACAGTAGATGAATATTCTGTATTGATCTGAAACCGTGTAAGGCCTAAATGCCGATCTAAGCAGCTCACTTTTCTTTTTCCAGTAAGCCTAGAGAGATACAAGGGCGAGAGATGAGACCTCGGACTGTTTTTGAGAGCTCTTCTGGAGAGATCTGGTTCGTACTGTTACACAATTCAGCACAACACCGTCCGTTTCTTCCAAGGAAACAACACAGGTTTGATCTCAAAAGCGTGAAAACCTGGATATTTCATTGAAGGTAGGGTCTTTTCATTAAAAGGAAGTTTTTCTATTGGATGACATAACTGCGTGAAGAGCATGTCTGTTATCCAGTAGCATGAGGCGCACAACTTTTCCAGTAAACTTAAGGGAGGTGTGGATGGAGGGCAAACATGGCTGGATACAGAAAAAACAAGAATTTTCCCAATATGAAACAGGAATCCTGTCCTAATACTGATTATTAATCATTGTCCAACCCCACTATCCGTAGGTCAGTAGTCATTGTTAAATAATACTGTCTCCTAATACAGCGCACTTTCAGCTTATTCCACAGGAAAAAAATGAAGAAAACTAAACCTCTGAGCCCTGCAAGAGCCCAGATACAAGTCAAAATCAGAATTTCTTTTAAACATTTCACTGCAAAGACTTGAAAGTGTCCACTCAAGCAGTTTTCATACTAGTCGTCAATACTGGCTAAGACAAAGTCCGTTCCAGTGTCCAACTAAGAAAAGTATTCCCATTTCTCAAAAAAAAGAGTGCATAATGGAGACTAGTGACCATCCATAATTGTCCAAAAGTCCATCCAGCTTATTCTGAGCCAAGGAATGACGATCCAAATGAAAAAAAAAGTGTGTATATCCTCAGAACTGCAAAAAATATTAAGTGCATAAAGAATCTTCCTGTAGTCATTTTCTTTGCTTATATCCAGTCATATGTCACAGTAAATCCACTCACGTTTGTTTATATACTCCATTAAGCAGTGGTATGTTTTTGTGCGATGGATATGAGATGTTAAACTGGCGCTGTGTTCTCTGAATTGATTCTACCTGCCAAAAATGTTGTCATACTCTAGAAGGATGAGTTCTACAATCTGGTTCTGATAGACCATGTGAACCGCCATATTGCCCGTCTCGACCTCTGGCCGCAGCAGGGTCGGGCCGAACACGATAGCCACGCTCTGGGTAGTCATCCTGTTCACCTCGCCATGATCTATCACTCTGAAAAAGAAAGAGAGAACAAGTGTTTTGTTTTGTTTTCCTTGTAAATTGGGAGAAAAACTAACCATCAATCAACAGCAGAGCTCATATTTTGTGAATAAAGAGCTTCCGTTTGTCTGACAAACAAATAGTGAAAGGTGAATTTGTGGCAGGTAAATGCATTTCTTTTTCTTAACCACATGCAAACCAATCTACTCCACATTAAAATGCCAAATCTTCCCAACGCTGGTGATTTTGCATTTAAAAAAAATGCTTGGGTGTTGTGCTTAAATTACATAAATACAGATGCCTTTTCTTTGCAACAGCAAAATGTCAAACCATAATTTTTCTGGAACGCTATGCCTCTGTCCTCCATTTTGAGTTACAGTGGACCAAGAGCCATTTAAATGCAAATGGAGGCAAAGGCAAATGTCATTGTGCGTGTTTGATATAGCAATTACGATTGAGACTCAATACCGGTCTCGAATTGCATTCAGAATTACCCAGTAAAGCACAGTCTGGTACAACAACATGGGGAAATGATTCACTCTATATGTAGAGCGAAAATAGAGTTTTCTTTGTTTATGTCCCACTTCATTTGAACCTGGAGTTGCTGAAGGTGTCAAGGTGATGTCCCTAAAAACACATTTAAATTTGTCTTAAAATGATGTGCATGCACGGACAAGTGTCATTTCATAATGTCATTTCAGATTTACAAAAGATTATAGCAAATCTCTAAGAGAGGAAGAAATGGACACTTCATGTGCCTGAGAGCAAAATTAAGGTGGAATACTGTAGAAATGATCAGACCTCACAAGACTGAACAAGACAACTCCCTAAAGAAAGCCCAGAGTGATTAAAGATTCATGGGACTCTCACCTGCCACCGAGGAAGCAGCTTTATAGCTCATGATTATTTTAAGGGTTGGAATGGATGTGATAACAGAGGTACAGTTAACAATTTATGCTTATAAAAAGCTGCTTCATAAACCTAAATCTACAAGAAAAAAAAAGTAGTTTTAGTAGGGACTCTTCAATCTCCTTTCAGGTAAATCACACAGTAGTTGTTTTACCAGTCAGTGGGTCTTAAATCAAAACTAAAAATACTCTACTAATTGATGTGAGATTATATACACTAATGTTAAAAAATATATTTTTCGAAATATTAACGGTCTTATTCAGGAAAGACACAACTGATGAATAGTGAAAGTACATAAATTCATAATAAATCCTGCAAATTCACTAAATCAGCATATTAAAATGATTTCTGAAAGATCATGTGACCCTGAAGGCTGGAGTAATGACTGCTAAAACTTCAGCTTTGCATTACAAAAATATTTAATATATATATATATAAATATATACATATACATACATACATATACATATATTTATATATACATATACATATATATATATATAGAGAGAGAGAGAGAGAACTGTGATTTAAATTTGTAATAATATTTCACAATATTACTGTATTTCTGATTTAAAAAAAGCATCCTTTGTGAGCATAAGAGGTTTCTTTTAACAACAAAAAACCCTCCAAACTTTTAAACAGTAATGCAATTACGTTATTTATTAATTTATTAAATACAACTAAAAGAGACAGCATCTTAATTTAGTATTGGCCAATATTTTAATGTCAGTGCAATTTGAGCGCTCATTTTAAATGTCAGTCAGTCTCTTCCTGTCTAAATGGATGGGTCTTTGCCAGAAAGAGGAAAACACTAAACAACATCTACTAATCAGCATCAGCAACATAACAGTTGCGTTCTCCACATCTGCCGCTTCCTGTGAAGCTCCCAAGGTTGATGTCACAGTCAAAGCTCTTAACTAATTGAATTAAATTCCTACTGCATCACAATCACGGGCCGCCACGCCTGAATAAACTACGGCACCTCACGCTCACACTTTCCTCCATACAGCCCTTCATGTTGTCTCTCCATCACTGTCTTCTGCTCTCAATATTTCTCAAGACTCACTCTTTCTCTCTCTGTGGCTCGTGCATCACACCCAGTGCCAATGGCAATGCATCAGTAGGATGTGGTGTACACTCTTCCTCCAGACTCTGTCCTGCTCCTCATAATGATGTAGTTGGCCAGTCTCCAGGTCTGTCCCAGTAATGGATACAGTGAGATAACTCGATAGAGGCTTGCTGTGCAGAGCACTGACCACACCCTCCTCACCTCTAACCATCACACACACACCAGCATGGCCCTAAATCAAGAATGAATGATGATGGTTTGGAAAGGGAAGCTTATTAACTCAAAATGACAAATCCATCCTGGGCCTGTGCATAATATACTAATGTTCCGTTTAAAACAAGGACGGGACCAATTCCTTACCTTTTCAGGTGTCTGAATAACACTTTCATTGTTTCCTGATTGGGTTTTGGCAACTGTTTGATCAAGTCTTTTATGGACTGGACTCGCTGCTTGTAATCGGAGGGCTCTGAAAAGCAAGCAAATTGAAAAAAAGCAGGATTAGGGTATGGTCAAGATGATCCAAGCCTAGGAACGGGAGGAAAAACTATTCCCAAGTCAAACTGCTCCCTCTTGTGGTTGATGCTTTCTTAGTATGCTGGGTGTGTAATAATAAAATCAATGTCCATTCTATGGACATCCCCTTATTAAAAAAAAAAGAACATTTTGTACACCGCAAAAGGGGGTAATAAGATTATTTCTGAAATTATGTAACAGTTTCCACAAAAACATGCAGCACAACATTAATAAAATGTTTCTTGATCACCAAATTAGTTTTTACATAGCAATTTAGTTATGTAAAAATTTAGTTTTTACATAAAAATAAAAAACTGTGCTTTTAAATTGTATTAATATTTCAGAATATTATAGTTTACATTCAAAAACATTTACCACAAACTTTAAAACAGCAGAACATCTGAACGAAGAAGTTCACATGATAAGCATCACAAACTCATAAGGAACTCACTAATGGCTTCGACAAAGTCATTAAAGGATGCGTAAGTGAACAGAGGCTCTGGAAGCTCCCGGAAAAACATCTTGAGAGCACCTGTAGTCACGTGGATATCCTCCCACTTATTGTCTTCCAGATTCACCTTCTCATCTGCAGACATAAACACATCCTTCACACCGATTCAAACCAAAGCTGCTGACCCACAATAACAAAATCTGACTGTTTGACCTTTCAGGGTGTGAGATGTGCATGACAGTACTATTTCACTATCATTTACAGTATATACTACCATAAAATGTATTCAAATGTTGAATTAGCTTTTGTTTTAACAACATCTTGTATATTTTATATACATTTTAGGTATATGTTCAAGTAACTTGATGTGCTTTTCTCATTTCAATTCGTTGTTTCAGTTAGATAATTAGTAAGCTTTTCAAGTTTAAGTTGTACCATTTAATATTTCATTTTATTTCAGCTTTATTTCAACAGGAACAAGACTGGTGCGTGAGAACGGTTTGCGAGATTGTATCGTTTTGAAAAACTATACTCAGAACAGATCTCAAAACAGTTCTTCCCTACCGTGATTGACCGCAAAGCGCAGTTTCTGTATGACAGCCAGGTTTCCACTGACTCTATACAAGCCATCAACATTCAAGCCTGAGAAACAGATACAGAGAAACGAAACAGGAAGTGAGCGTAGTCCTAGAATAACAACTCAAAAAATGTATTCGTAATCCAACCACTGAAACAAACAGATAAATACCTGTATTCTCCACATGCTCAATGCACATCTTGACAAAATTAGGCACGGAAGTACCTTCTCTCTGACACAGGACAGTCAAACTGCAGCCAAACACCTGATCTGAGAACAGACGGAAGGGTTACCAGAGGTGTCTTCTCTTTCCTCTGTATGTAGCTCATTCACAAAAGCCCCAAAATCCAATAAAGCTGTACCTTTTATGTAGCCCTTGTCCCGGACAGCCTGTAATGTGGGTCTCCGTGTGAGGAACTTCTTCAGTTTGACTCTGGTCTTCTTCTGCTCAGACGAATCCAAACTGGGGTTCTTTACGACTGTACAAACCCACGTGTGTGTCACGACTCGACAAACTTTATGTAGCTATGATTTATTGACAAATATGTCTTCTCTACCTCTGTGTTTCTTGGAGTCTCGCGGGTCTTTCTCTTTGTCGTGTTTCTCAGCTCCTGGAGACTCCGGCATGTCCTCTTCAATGGCCTCATCAGACTCCCAAGCCTACAACACATGAATTATCATTAATACCATTAATAACATCGATGTACCCTGTGTATGCCGTTTAAGCCATCATGGGGTGTGTTGATTTGACTCACATGTGTGTTGGTGGTCTCAGAAAGCGCTCTGAACCAGTCGTTGATAACGCTGTCAATCTCAGACTGGATCAGCAACTCCGTGCCCACTCGTGTCTTCAGCTGCCGGGGTCAAAGTTCAGATCAGGTCAGTGGGAGCATATTAAATAAGAGTCAGGACAGATTCAGTTACAGTAAGAATATTTCTAGGTAATACAGGGAAACGTATATTGTATATGGATAGTTGCTATGTTCTTGGAAATCGTAAACGTACTGCAATCATAGTAATTAATTGTAATACAGAACGTTTAGCAATTTCTATTAACTAATAAACACTAAATAATTAGTAATAAAAATGATTAAATAACTAATAAAGTAGCTATTTGCTAAACACATTTGTCTTTTATTGTGATACTGTTGCCATTTTAATAAAAAGCGTGTTTTATCAAAGTAACTGTGATATCGTAATTTTGCTACAGTTAATAGAGTTCTAGACACTGTGATTACATTTTTTTTTAAACAAGTGAAAAAAATCACTGTAACTAACATTCTCTCATAGACTACTGCTTTATTCTCTTTAATTATCTTCATTATATTTACTAGGAAATTGCTCTGTATGCAAAAATGTTAAAACAAAGGGCTATTTCGCGGAAAAATGACAATTCTGTCATCATTAACAAGGTGTTCCAAACCTGTATGACTTTTATTCTTCTGTTAAGCACAAAAGAAGATTTTCTATAGCCATTGACTTCCATTGTATGGATAAAATACTGTAGAAGTCAATGGCTACCATCAACATTCCTCAAAATATCTTCCTTTGTGTTCATATTTGAGTGCGAGTAAATGACAGATGACAAAATTCTGATGACAGAATTTAGATTTTTGGGTGAACTATCCCTTTAATTGTTTCTAACAATGAGACTCCCACCTCAATGACATGTTTCTTGCTGGATTTTTCTTTGGATGCCCACTCAACCGAACCACCTCGCAGGTCCACTGTAAATTCGGGTTTAGAATGGTTGCCTCCAAACTTGAAAAACAAGGTGAATTAACTTGTTTTAAATCCTGTCACTCTCTAAGCAAATCATCAAGAGTTATTTAGGATTCTCTTTAGTCCAATGCTGTTAAACACAAGCTATATAGTGATGTTCCTGGGACTATAGCGAGTTACACTGCATTTTAAGTGTCAATTAGTTCTGGGTGCCAAAAGTACAATAATAGGTTAGACTGAAATATTAAATGCACAATGCACACACTTGATGTTTTTATCATTTAAGGCATAGGTTTGAAAATTGCATTCCCACATTTTGCGTTGCGCAATGCTAAGCTCCATTTTGTGTACAGATGCTTACGCATTCAAATAGCATAAAATCAATTCTCAAAGTCAGAATACACAGAAATGCATGCCAACAATCTTAAGGTTCTTAGTGCATCCATTTTCAATTACTAAGTCTGGTTATTTGACATGGTTAAAGTTTGAAATTCACTCTCTCTTACTGGAGGAACTAATTTCAAGCACATAGCAGGGGGCGAAAAGTGTGGTGCACAGGCAGAAAGTAGGACGTGCACAAATAAAACCGGAGACAACGTGCCCTGCTCAGCTGATCTCAAAACAGATATGCATCACACAACCTATTATTCATTTATAATTATTTAAATAATGAACTTATATTAAATGCTATTCATTTTAAACAATTTAGCCTATTTAAAGTTTTTCAACTTTAGAAAAAACTGTTCCTGGATCAGCATCGAGGGCACATTCATTTTGTCCAGAGAGGCTGCCACATACAGGAGGAGCCCGGCTGCGTCTACAGTGCGTGTAGGACACTGCAGGCCGGGGCTTAATCGAACGCTTCCAGTTACTTAGCAATGAAAGGAGGAGTTCAGGAAAGGAACCATTGCGGCAGTACGACTTTGAAGAGACAGAGAAGAGATGGAAGAAAGGAACAGAACAGAAAAGAGAGTGATGATGCATGAAATCACACTCACAACACACATGGGAGATATAAATGAAGCAGAGAGGTACAAATAGACAAGAGAGCTAACATTAATAGTCATCTGAATGCTAGTTTTTAGATAAAAGCATGTAGGTCTCTTTTTGTTTAGATTTGTTGTCGAGCACTAAATGTGAATGCAGTTTGCATGATACACTCCTGAATAAATGCAGGCAAATTTAAGGTAGACTATGGGGAATCCTGTCAGCATTCAAAGCATGTAAATTGAAATAATGCTGACTTACAGGGTTAAGAGAATAATTCCACATTTGTCCCAGATGTACAGGCCATTGTAAACTGTACGAATACATACCCAGCTGGTGCCGCTGCCCTGACCCTTTGCAAAAAGTAAAGAGTATCCCTGCAGGACAGTCCAGGTGGAGGCCCAATTCTTCCTGCAGGACAATAAAAACAACAGATGCATCTGTGACACTAATTCTAAAGATCAAGCTAAGCAAAACCTTTTTTTTTTTTTTATGACCGGTGCTTACATTTTCACTGTTAATTCTTTGAAGAATAAACAAAGACCACAACGTTTCTTTTAAGAATATATATTGCATAAATATCATAATTTTATCAAAATGTGATTAGTTTATCTATTTCCCCACACCCAATTGCAATATGTAGTGATGCAGTTTTTACCTGACTTTCTTGCCATGTTCAGTAATCTTGGTGACATTGAGAACACCACACTTTTCTGAGGGCTACAGAGAGGAGAAAAATTAGCTTAGTAAGTAAACATATATATATATATATATATATATATATATATATATATATATATATATATATATATATATATATATATATATATATATAATGATTATGATAGTATGTATTATTGTTATTTGCAGTAAAATTTTAATTCAGATGATAACATGCATTTAGATGTCAACTAAACGTTAATAGATTGAAAAGAGAATGCATAAAATCTAAACATGGGTTAGTGTGAATACTAACAGTGGAGGGGTGTTTGGGTGAAGAAGGGCAGGAGTCTGATTCAGGAGAGTTGTTTTTGGCATTTACAGACTCCTGCAAGCAGAAAAAGTGCACTGTTAAACATTCAGAATAGAGGGAGTTCGAGGATGAATACAAAACAAAGTTAGACCCATTCTGAAGGCAGTTCAGAATCTCCTAAGAGAAAAAGGCTGATTTATCTGAGTTTGCATGACAGATTATAGTCAAAATCACTGTCTTGCCATGAATGATTTGTAAGAATATGGACAAGAACTAAAAAAAGAGATGTCAGTTGTAAGTTGAGTTAATGAGGAGTTAGTATAAAGCAAGCATACAAATAAACATCACAACTAGATACATCACGAGTAAATGAAAAAGTGCAGATCTGAGCAGGTTTTGATCAACGCAAATTTGATTCCTTGATTCGCTTGAAAACTATTTTCAATTTGTGAAGGGAAGAAATCAAGAAGTCTGTAATCATATCTGATTGGTTCCAGCATAATGAGGTGACTAACTTCTCTGTACAGTGACAGGCCGAAGCCCCTGGAGAGGCGTTTAACACTGAACCATCTGCTTTTGAATGGCAGCTGGAATGAAAACCATTGTGCGACGCATGAGCAACATAATGTCAGGCTTGTTTCATTTAGTATCTTTATAGAACCAGCATAAATGATTAACAAGATAAAAACAAACCATATGCACACACACACACACACGCGCGCGCACGCGCGCATGGAAAATGCTCAAGATTAAAGACTGTTAAAAGCCTTGTGCTCTCCTAGAGGAAATATATTTGGTCTGTGTTAATCTTCAATGGCATCTTAGTGATGGAAAAAAGGACTTTGACAGCCTTTAATTGGCTTTTAGGCTGCATGCTGGTTAATTTAAGATAAATAAAGAAATAAAACAAAAATTGTATTTTGGTATGTCAGGTTCCCAACTATCCTCTGAGGGTATTTCGATTTACATTTTTGCATTTTGCAAAAACTTTTTTTCTGAGGAAATATGCATATTGCAATATGCATATTGCTAGCATCCAAAATTAAATAAATAAATAAAAATAGTTACAATACTATTTATATGATTCTTATATATATATATATATATATATATATATATATATATATATATATATATATATATATATATATATATATATATATATATATATAAAATGTTCTTATGTTTATTTTTTGTTAAAGGTTAAACATTTTCACCTATTTTTAATAATAGTGTGATTTTTGGTGAAATCCAATAAGGGTCACTCAATTTGAATTAGGGATGCACCGAAATGAAAATTCTTGGCCGAAACCGAAAACCGAAAAAGAGAAAACCAAGGCCGAAAACCGAAACCGAAACACCGAAAGAAATTATGCCAATTATTAGTACCATTGCATTTATTGCTATGACAGTGTACTAACTTTACTAAAATTAAGACATTGCAATTGCATAAATTAATATTAAAGTTTCAAAGATAATTACAATTACATAACTTATTTAAAAAAAAACATAAAAAAAACTTAATTACAAATTATGCAAATATTTATTAAGCACATTGCAACAATGCACAGTATAAAAATAAAATTCAAACAAAAAATGTATCCCACTCATGTGTATATTTAATAATAATGTACAGGCCTACTGGCCTGCAGAAAGGTTTTAAAATGAACAGTTCTCTCATAAAAACAAAGTGCATTTAGGTGAAGTGCATTTGAAATTTTTCTATGTAGGACTAGAAAGTGCATCACTTCTCCAGTTGGCAAGACTGTTATCACTTCTGGGGATGGGGACTTCAGACAGATAACCATCTAGCTGTTGAGCAGTTGAGCTTGTCATCTGCCTGACATTTGAGAAATATTTGAGAGAGTGTATTTAAATAGGACCAGGGCATAAATAAACATTTTTATCAAATTAAAGCAGAAATCTAGCAGAAAATCTAGCATAAATATGGCTACAATCTGATATTATGTATGTATATATGTTTGTGTGTGTGTGTGTGTGTGTAGTAGCCTAAGAACAAAATAGCCAACGTATTATTATTATTTGAGGCACTTTCTTGCAGAATTCCACTGAACATATCAGACAACGATGGTGCATGCCACTCATCTGGTGCAGAGACGAGTCTTTTTTCTGCGCTCTGATCAGTCTCCTGCGCTTGGCGCTTCTCCGTCTCCACGCTGGTTCTCCGCATCCAGCGAGGCCTGGATCATTTCTCGTGCGCGCTGCCTTATTTCCGCATCCAAGTAATGGTCATTATAACGCGGATCAAGCACATTCGCGATGAAGTGCAGAGGAAAAGATCTCAGTGAGACGTGTGCTAACAGACTCTATAAGACTGTACTTTTCTTTGTTTTTACTTCGTGGTCCGTCTTAATCTCTTTGTTAGGAGACGTTTTAGTGCTGCGAATAAAGGAATACGAAGAGAGAGAATGTTCTCACTGGTGTTAAGTGAATGTCGCGTGGAGCTCGTGGTCTGCGCTTTGCAGGTGCACGTGCAGGTCGCGGTTTCTGTTTGCGTCATCACAACATTTCGGCCGTGTTGTTTCGGTGATAAAAGTCTATCGGCCGAAAACCGAAAAGGCCATTTTCGGCCGAAAATTTTCGGTGGCCGAAATTTCGGTGCATCCCTAATTTGAATTATAACAAAACATAATATAAAACATAAAAAAACAAAAACAAATACAAATACAACAGATAAAATAGAAAACAGGATTTTAAATTGTAATAATATTCACAATATTAGTGTTTTTACTATATTTTGATAGACTTCTTTCAAAAATATGTTTTGGACCTTTGGAATCATATTGTATGTATTCATATTTATTGCATGATCTGTAGTGTGAAGATTAGTTGTGCTAAAGAAGATTTGTTTGTGTTTAACCTTGTCACTGATGTCCAGCACATAGGTGCTGTGTCTCCACTTGGTCAGCACAATGGGCTCCTGCTGTTTTCTTTCCAAACTGTGACTCTTAGGAGCTTCTTCAGAGATCGGAGGAGAGAGATTATACTGGGAACAAACAGGAAGAAAAAGAGAGGGAGAAAGTGACAGTTTAGTCCAATTAGTGACGCGAGAAACACAAAATACAATGCGCGTAGAGTCACCACAAAAATAACATTCAGAACATCATGTATACAAAATTCTACAGGAAAATTTGTACGATCCAATCCATCCAGTATCCAGTTAGTTTATATACAAAACAAGTATTGGTAGTTTATATAATAAAATTTAAAAAGTTACCTCTCTCCTCACCGTCCACAGCACCATGTGCGGTCAGATCCCCTACTCCGAACATAAGCCCACCCAACCCGCTCAGCCCCCCAGAGCACAACATGTGTGTGTGTGTGTGTGTGTGTGTGTGTGTGTGTGTGTGTGTGTGTGTGTGTGATAGATGGAATGAGAGTGAGAGGACAGCAGCGACTGTGGCACTAGAGACACTGATCTCAACTAACTAGATTAGAGAATCAGGTTTACTTTTAGATTTTCCCAGGAATCCTCCTACTGCCCTGGTTAACACTAAAGCTAAAACAATCAATGAACACACTTGATCTAAGGACAGAAGAAAGGCTGTCTGGGGATTTCTGAGGAAAAAAACATTAACTTACTTTTGGTAACTCCCATTCTGAGCGGGATCCGTCAGCGCTGTAGTAATACGGCCGCCCTTGTTCGTCCACATGCTTAATCCACTGCCGAAACAAGAAAAAAGTATTTGTTACTCTGGGTTTCTTTCAAAACAAAAATAGATTTCTGTATGCAAGCAGCTCTTTCCGGCACCTTCTCATTGGTGTATTCAGACACATAGAGTGTGTGGCCATGTTCGTCCAGTTCCTCAGACCAGCCTCTAGGGGGCGATCCGTACTGACTGTCCGACTGACTGGAGTGTGTGCTGAGGCAGTTCTCCTCAGAAGACAAATGCTGATGAAAACAGGAAGACAAGACAATGAGTAAAAAAGGGCAGAAATATAAGAGAAAATCAGTATGGCGTGGCAATAACGACACTAAAGTAAACTGCTTTGGATAAAAAAATTAATAAAAATAAAAATGGTATTTTTTAAAAAATATATAAATCATTATTATAAATATTAGTATGTATTTCATTATTATTATTACTATAAAAAATTATACAAAACAAATTATCAGTAATAAAAAAATATATTAATTAAAAATAATACATTTTAATAAATTAATTTATTTATTTTATTATAATTATTATATTTAAATTTTAATGTAATTATGCTTTTTTTGCTTAGTTTTTATTATAGGTAAAAAAAATATATATTATTTTAAAAATAATCATGAATACATTTTTTTGGTTATTATTACTATTAATTTATTTTTAAATAAACAATGATAATAGTTTTAGTTGCACAACAATGATAAAAGTTGCAATTATATTTTTAATATATAATGACATATTATATTATTATATCTGAATTACTATTAAATATTAATAATCCACATTTACATGCATACATTATACAGTGTGTGTGTGTATATATATATATATATATATATATATATATATATATATATATATATCATTCATTAATATTACTACAATTATTATTATTATTATTTAAAACAAATTAAACATTTTAATATTGATTTAGTTCTAAGTTAAAGCATCTGTAACGTATAGAATTTAAACTGATAAACAACAAAAAAACTGCATGTCCCCCTTTTATTATGCGCACAATTTTCCACTAGATGGCAGCTATGAACAATGGAAAGAGTGAAACTTAGATTGAAACTTCAGATAAGACTAAATGAATTTGGAAAATAGGTCAAACATTGTACTCTTGTAAATACAGACATACATGTCATTGTTTACAGTAACAGTAATTATTACAGTAATAATGGTGATTTCCACAGAAAGTAAGTTGCTCCACTCTGTTCTGAGTGAAGCTGGGTCAGCGATCGGTTGAAGCTTAAATATCTGAACAGCATTTTTCAAAGGCTTAAATATAGACTGAAGACCTACTTCAACTCTGGCCTAGTTCAGACTTCCACATGCTCAAGCGTGTGGGCACAGAGTCATTAGCATCATTACATCAGTGAAAAGAAGGTATGTTTACAGATTAAATGAGATATATATTATTTACATAGCTGACCAACTAAAGCCCCTTTCACACTGCACGTCGGCCCCGGCATATTGCCGGGTCGCCTTCTGTGTGAAAGCAACCACGTCCCGGGATTGATTCCGGCACTGAACCCGGGTCGGGGACCTAGTAACATTGCCGGGTTCAACCCGGGACGAGAGCTGTGTGAACAAAAGCCAGATCTAATGCCGTGTCAAAGTGATGACGCACATTATCGCATGACTCTTTTACCAGCTGTTTTGAAGGAAGATCAACATTCGCAACGAAAAAATATTTGCAAACTGTAATGAAGCAGAGATCAGTTAGTTCCTCACTTTCTGCGCTGACGCAGAGATCGTTTGCTTGCTTCAGTGAAAGTATAACGTGCCTAATGTTTTCGGCTCGTACATTACACGTCACGCCCTGATGTCACGTGTCATTACGGGATCTTTACTGGTTGTGTGTGAAAGCACGCTCATATCCCGGGTCATCACTGGAAGTGTGAAAGTGCAAAATCGAACAACCTGGGAACAATTGCCAGAACATTTTACCCGTGTATTTGCCGGAATGGCAGTGTGAAAGGGGCTATAGACATTTTTCCAGCTGTGTTACCTCCATGTCTCCAGAGTTGGACGTGTCCCCACGAGTGAGTCCGCAGTCTCGAGAGCGGGGCGGTTTCCAGGTCCTCTCCTGAGTCATGCGGTTGTAGTAGAAGTTTCTTCCACTCGTATCTTTGTGCGTTTCCCAGTCGCCCAGGATGTGCAGAGGAGAGGAAGAGGGAACAGGTGGGAGAGACGACTGAGAGATCTTTAGCTCCTGGAGGTTGGTGTAAACGGGGGACTCGGGTCGACCCTGTCCGGTGGGAGATATGCCCTGAACACAAAAAAAGAGGAAGAGGAAAATTATGGAAAAATATGTAATTTTAACGAGCTAATAAAACTTTACTTATTTTGCCAAGCATTGGAAAAACTCAAAGAGACAAAGAGATCCAAGATTCACAGGGAGCCCAAAAAACATCTGCAAATGATTTTATTGAGATGTTCTCGGTCAACAACAGGCTGGCATCTAACACGGTTCCTTTAAAAAAACGTATTTATATGAGAAGCAAGCATGACGAGAATTCGGTAAAGTTAAAAATTAAGCACAGAAATATTTGCATATGTTTTTTCAGGAAAGAGAAGCACAGATCGACAGGAGGAGCCCTTTAGACAAGTCTACATGAATAGAAATAATAATTTAAAGAAAATTTTGATTTTATGAACAATGCTATAAATGTCAAGGTCATGAGTATAACATACTACTGTATTGAGGTCGCAATGTTTTTTTCTAAATAAATACTAGTCCGACGGTTCAGAAGACCAGTACAAATGTATCGTTGGTACAAATGAAAGTAAAGAAGCTATTCAATGAAAAGCTGTATGAAAGAGTTATTTTAGAAAGTGTCTCTACCTTGTTACGGTTAGACAGACCACGTCCTCATAGCTGAAGGCGCTGTTATTTTCGTGTAACCCATTGTGAGCTTCACCATGATGAAAACAAGCCACACAATACAAATGAACACACAAGCAAGAGGTCAACTGAGCGACTGAAAACTCATATATACATATAGAAAGAACAGAAATAGAAGCCATTCTCTCACCTAAGCATTACAGAAAATACTGCTCCCAGAACAACAACAGAGCCACCACTGACTGCTTGACTTGACGCTCACTGTAACTGGTAATGTGGAAGTCTGTGAACGCATACGCTACTATTAAGTGACCTGCCATGGGGTTCTTAAACCTTGGACGTCACATCTGAGGACCAATCCAACAAAACAATGACCCATTTCTAACCTTTAAAAAATGACACAATTCCTGTTTTTATGAAAAGGCTGTTGGCAAAGACCTCAAATAGTCCCAGTATTTGGAAGAGAGAGAAAAAGGCCTGTTAGGTCATCCATCCTGTCATGCATGGAAACATATGGGACTTCCTGTCATACTGAAATAATAAGGTTAATCGTGATAATAGATTCGGAAATATTCCAACATTTTGTTGGAAACTGTGTGGCATTGAGCAAAACATTTCAAAAGAGAATCCGAACAATTCATTCAGCCAAATACATTTGAACTGGCAGTCAAATTATCATTTATTTGTATAATTATCACTAAACTGCACTGCACCAATTCTAAATCGAATCACTACATGCTCTTCTAGCTTACATAATAAAATGATATCAACTCAGATTAATATTTAATGTCTATCTATCTATCCATCTATCCATCTATCTGTCTATCAAAAAGTACTGTTATTTTTTATTTGGTAAGTAGTGGCAGTTTGGTTGTGAACATGACCAACTAACTGTATATCATACCTCGTAAAAAAGAAAAAAAGAAAAAAAAGAAAAACGAAGATGTTAAAACCTTAAATTTTAAAAAGGTCAGCTGCAGCAAAATACAGGATTACATTTGCAATGTTGTTATAAAAAAAGTTTTGTTTTTAAATAAACTCAAAGTGATCAAAATAATAAAAGGAATAACAAATTTTAAAACAAAAACAAAAAAGTATATATGGATATAAAGTAATATAATATAATGTAATATAGTATAATAAAGCATTTAAAAATCAAACATTAAAAACACAGTGGTAAAGTTCACCTTCTGCGTTCTGCTTGTCTCTTGAGTCGTAGGTCTCGTTCTTTTCGGTTTAATGGAGATACTGAAACTCTTCAACTCAGTATCTGCATACAAACCACAACCCTGGTTTGCATATCTACCCCACATGTACACTGTATCTGCATTTGAACAGCACACTGAGAGAAACCAGCCTACACTGGATTGTTTCATAAGAAATGTGACCCAAAAATATCTCAAAGTCTCAATGTCGCAGTGATTATAAGTTCATTTCACTCATTATATGTACAATGTTCCATACACACACAGAGAAGCACAGAGGAATGTATTCAAATCCATGCTCAGCCACATGCCTCCACATGGAAATGTGTAGCACACACCCAGGAGGAAGTGCACAACAGCAGCTGTGACTGTCCGTGAACTACAGCCCCTATGACAAAACATGAGATTTAAATAAAGACTTGTTCCAAAAATGCATTTGGTTATGAAGTGTGTTTGTATACATGTACGCAAGGTCTAACTGGTTTTATGTTATAAGAGGTCTGTCTGTCTTATCTATCTATCTATCTATCTATCTATCTATCTATCTATCTATCTATCTATCTATCTATCTATCTATCTATCCTCTGCTATTCTCTTCTTGTAATGGCCACTAGAGGTCTACATCAGACCAATAAACCCTGCACCAGAGAAGGCTTATGAGCAAACATGGTACCCTGCATTCTTTTCCCTCCTAAGCACCTCATTACTTATGACCAGTGAGAGAGAGAGAGAGAGAGAGAGAGATAGTGTGTGTGTGTGTGTGTGTGTGTGTTTGAACCGAACAGGACAAAAGCAAGGTCCTCCATAAGCATTTCTAGAGGGTCTTGGTATTGTAAATTACTTTGATTAATGCCCACTGTACATTATCCTTCTAATTACAAAAGGAATCATTTAAATGGGCATTAAATGTTGATTTGAATTGAAACAACTGTATTAGATTACATGCAGATTAAAGCTCAACAAGGTTCAGAAACTAACACAGGCACTTAGCTCTCTGAGACGATGTCCATTTATAAAGTTCGGCGATCATTATAGAACAAAACTCAATTTCTAAATGCCATTACTGACCAATCAGAAATGAGTATTTCAGAGCAGTTATGCATGCCACACACACACACACACATTCACTTAAATGCCTTTGTGTGCTGAGCTGTGACATACACTAAGACGGTTACATAACCGAATGAATGTGTGTAAGGTACAGTGCAGCGAGAGAGAGGGCGAATGAAAAGACAATTTGAAAACTTGGACAAGGTCAAAATATTGTGATGTTTCTTCATGGATGTGCTTGAATGTGTAGGACAGGGTTATTTTCTACACACAAAAAAAACGGGAAAATCCACATGACAGGAGGCAGTGCCTGTGATTGGCTGATTACCCTATCGGTGGACTAATGCCCATCTATAATGTTCATTACAAAAATTTAACTCTCTAACAGATTTCACCAGGTTTGATAACAAAAATGTAATTTTAGCAAACTGGGTGGCATTTATCTTATTCATACATTTTTGTGGGATCGGCCTATAGTCAGACCCTCCAGAAAAACGCAGATTTTTTTTGTGATTGTTGTGGGCAAAAATCCTTGATTGCGGCACGTTTTCTTAAAAAATGCGATGGAATTTGCGGGATATTTTTGCAATTTTTTTGCGATGAAATTGCGTGAACTTGCAAAAACTGCGCTTTGATGAAAAAGAGAAAAAAAGGTGATTCCCCCAACACCTTTTTCTCACTAGGCTACTACCTTAATTTAAGAGTAATTTCTTATTACTTCCTATGATAAGCGCGCAAACTAAACCACATATTTTAAGAATATTTAAGTTGAGCAATCTCTTACTGCAACGTTAATTATTTTCCATACTACTAATATAATTACAACTGTAAGTTTTTGGTACTGTTCTGTAACAAAAAAGTGCAATCTTACAACTGTAAAGTTGCATCAACTTCTGAATGAAACTACAACAGTGTTAATAGCCTAGTGAGAAGGGGGTGTTGGGGGAATCACCTTTTTTACTTTATTTCATCAAACCGCAGTTTCGCAAGTTCTCACAATATAATTTGGCTCCACTGTCATGTAACAAATCGGGCGTTCTTTTGCGCTTATTTTTGTTGGCAAATAAGAATGATTTGCGCGCTTCAAGTTTCACCCTGGTTTTACCGCGGGGTTTGCAGATGATGTTCACGTCACGTAATTACGACACTTCATAAGGTTCCCATGGCAATAGGGGGAAAATGGCGCTTTACTTGTGTGAAGTAAACGCAACATTTTTAAACTTTCTGCTAATATATATGTGAGTTTTTTGCAATGAAAATTCAGGTATTATGAAATCATGCTAGCCCTACATATTTTGCTTTCTGAAATCGGCAATTTATGCAGCAAAAGAGCGGCGTAATTGAAAAAATGCAACCCCGCATAAATATGCGGCCTTTGGCTGATTAAATCAGGCGATCGCATAATCGCGTTTTTCTGGAGGGACTGTATAGTCAGGTTTAGTTTTGGGCTTAAGGGCTGATCTTCATACATAGCTACTAAAAAAAAAAAATCATGTTTATATATATATATATATATATATATATATATATATATATATATATATATATAGGGGTGTGCCGGTTCCAGAATTGGTGATGACGGTTATGACGTGAGTCAAAAGTGACGGTCCATAACATAACCGTCGGGGGGGGGGGGGGGGGGGGGGGATTACTACATCCACTGATTGTTTTGCGATGCAATGCTTATGCTGATGCGAGCCGCAAAAAAAGCCATTGTCTGTTCTAGAAAGGATGCAGCAAAGATATTTAATGCTAATGTATGAAGCATAGGCCTACGCTGAGTTTCATTTACGATGAGATGTGCTCTAGTTCACAGTGCAGTGCAAGTGAACGCGGCGCGCTGGTGCTTCCATGTCACGGTTATCATTGTCTGCTATATTTGCTTTTTATTTATCAAAATACATGCAATTGGTTGATGAAACATTTATTAAAATTAAGATAAAATTAGTACAAAACGAAATTCGTTTTTAAGAAAGGTTTTCTACAAAGCAAAATTTTATGAAGTGGTAAATATCATGTCTGACGATTTACAAAACTTTATTAAGTGGTAAAAACCATGTCTCCCAATATATTGCGCATCTTATGATCCTATCTAAAAAATGAAAATAATTTTTGATAAAAAATGTTTGTAAAAAATATTTTAATGACACGGTTTTGGCGGTTATAGAGTTCTAATGACGGTGTTCAACTATAACCGCCGGTCTCACGGTTATATACTAACCGTCACACCCCTATATATATATATATATATATATATATATATATATATATATATATAAATGAATTACAAATTGCCATAACATTCAAAATCATCAATTTTACCTTTTCTCATGAGATAAGATTAGTTAGTTCAGCTCAATTAAATTAAAGCTTCATCTTCTTCACATCAAAAAGAAAGTAACTATTAGCAATAGCAACAACCTTTAATCGATCATATTGCTCCCTTTGTTTTTAGAGAGCAGACTCTTTTCCTGCTCTTCTTTTGTCCATCACAAACTACCCATTTCATAAACAAAGGCAAATCTCACTCTCTTCCTCCTGGACTGAGTATGGATAACCAGCGTAACCTACATTTCCATCTGACTGCCTTTAGTCAGGATGCATCCATTCAGCCACACATTAGCACATCTGTGACATATGCAGAGCCATGCAGGCACAGCCACAGTCACCTCCCCCAGAGCCCCTGGAGCCTCATGGATGTGCGCTCAACTGAACATGAGGTCTGTATCTACAGTATGAGACCACAGTATCTACTGAAAGTGTGCCACGAAGGACGCGCCCATACACACTCAAATCAATAAGTGTGGCTGCAGGAAGGCTCATTTAGTAGACAGCAAACTTTATGGGGAATTTTAGCTCTATTTCACACCTCACCGAGTTCAGCAATGCTCAAACTCTGACAGAGAGACAACCAATTAACCTTTAGGTCTTCCGCACACAGACTAATGCTGCATGATATCACACACACACACAGACTAATGTTGATGGTTTCTATAGGACTCGATGAGAATACGAAATCTCAGTCAGAGCAGCAAAATGAACAGATGCACACTTTCCTCACTGGAACAGATGCTGAATGGGTTAAAAATGCAACAAGAAAAACAGATTGATATTCTACATTTCTACACCTACATTTTTTCTAACTTGTTGAACTGTAGTGGATGAGAAACATATCCATTCATCCATCTTATAACAAGATCATTTGAAGAATGTCTTTGTTTGAATTTTCTGTCCATAAAATAACAATTTGCCGAATACAATGCTATTTTGGACTCTGCTGACTTTCAATGTATGGACAAATACATCTGAAACATTCCTTTAAATACCGTTTGTGTGGTTTTTTCTTTTTTAGAGGAAAGTAAGTCATACAGAACATTAGGGTGAGTAAATAATGACTATTTTAATAATTAGCTAGTTGGTGGGTTGTCTGAACAACTAGTTATTCTTAAAGAGATGGTTCACCCAACCCAACATCTAGCTAATTATTAAAATGATTAGATTTGCATCCGTTATAATCAGTGTATTTGGCAGTGGATATATAAGTGTTTCAGTGAGTGTGTAGAAGTGCAGAAAAGCCTGGGGGCCATGTGCTTTGATGGTAGTCCCAAATTCACTACGGCAGAAGGTGCGTCCCACAACCATGCAAATTCCTGTGTTCTTATTGGTTCCCCTAATCTCCCAAAAAACCCTATTAATTATTCAGAAATGTTAGCGAGGACTCCTAGTGAGCAACACTCTGTTCTCTCAAACCACTGCTTGTGATTAAACTCATGTCCCATATCTTCAACTTACAGTCTTTCCAGTCAACTCACACTTCAAATCTAAAGTTGGTCTATCTAACAAATTTCTGTCTTTATTGTTAGCAGTCCATGTTTTCCAGACTTTACGTTTTTGGGAAACACATTGCATATTATTGTCACATATGCATTTTTTATACATGCATTTGGCAGACACTATCCAAAGCATTCAATATATAAATTTTTTTTCAGTTCATGGAATCGAATCCAAGACATTGGCACTGTTATCAGCATGCTCTATTATTTAACCATGCATACTTTTTCTAATGCACACTTTCTAATGTCAAAACCCTATATGCATTAAACCATATAGCATTACAAATCATTATTATAGTTATAAGATGACTCGATAGACAAACACTGGCTACATATTTTTCCTATAAAAGACAAAATAGACTAGGAGAGTTAAAAATATGGAGACATTGTCACCTAAATTAGATTTAACTATGAAGTGAGTTGTGGTGAGGATGCTCCTAGACAGAAGGGCTGGATGGATGACTCTTCTTTTATCTCTCTCTCCCACCCCACTTATCCCTCTCTCTGTCCTTCTTTCTCTCTCTGAGTTCCCTCTATGTGCTGACTGATTCAAAAGCTTAAAAAACTGCACTACTGAAAAGCTTAATTGAACTGACACGCTCTGCAAGACAAGTGTAACTTTTCCACTGTTTGTATTTTTGTTGATATAACTTTTTCTAAGAATTACGATATCTACAGAAAAGCAGACTGTAGCAAAGGCAGCTTATGGGAAACTATTAATCCAGACCTGTAAAATCTCTGGACTGACCTTCAGGGATAAATTCTTCCCTCCCTTGATTCAAGTATAGAATCAAGTTAGCTCAAATACAAACATCTGTTTTTGAATAGCATAAATTTTGCATTAACATGCTATTTGTTCAAAAAGAGTTTGTTCCAAAGAATTGTGACTTTCTGTGACATTATATTGTACATGGAGCATTACAATCAACCACTTTAAGTATCCTAGTTTTGTAAGAAAATAATAGTATTATAGTAATCTTTCCAAATGGCTAACCTGACTTGAACTACTTTAAATTATGATTAGCTCCGAATGTAGGAACTCTAACATAACGCAAGGCAGCCAACAGCAATGTCATGTAAGCATGGAAAAAAACTCATGTAACACTGGAGAACATACAGATTATCTTAAATTTACTTCAAATTTCTATTCTAGTCCTGTGAGCAGTATTGAGTAATACAGTACAAACACATAATGTATGTTTAATTTATACTTTTATATTTTATATTATATAATTTGAACAGAAACTCTAAACATCCTCACCGATGTAAATATATAACTTAGAACTTAACTATTATGCAAAATTCACTTACACATGTTGCTTGGACATAAATGTGTGTTGGCAGTATGTGTACACAACCACCCTATAATGATAAAAATCCACCAACTCCTTTTTGTTTTTATCCCCATAAGTAAAAAGTTGTGTCCCCCAACTACCTGTTTTCAGCATTGCTGCTAATGTGACATCAAATTAGCCACAGGCCTCACCCACGAAAGTTGACAGACACTACTGTTTATACATAGAACTGCCCTGAGCAAGTTCACAGCTAGTTGAACACATTGCTGCACTAGAATGCACGAGAATGTTTCCCAAGTGCTTTAGGTGTTCTGTACCTGGATGTATGAATCTAAATAGCTCTCCCGAAATCTGAGCCGCTGAAGACGAGGTGGATTAATTTAGTAAAAAAAAAAAAAAATGCTTCCTCAACTGTTAAAGAAATTAATTTATGTCTGCACGAATCATTTACACGCCACTGCTTTGTGAATGAAGGTCAGTGTAAAGCAGTTTTTGCCCAAAGGTTTCTCCTGAAGGATGGAGCAGTGGCAACTGTGATCCAGCTACATTAAGTATTACGCGTTAGTTTTCCAAATTGCCTTTTTCTGACAGACCTTCTTGACACTCTGTGTGTCTGTGACGGTTGCCGCCTACTGCCACAGGCGGTAGTGCACGTGGCGTCACACAATCTGTAGCAAGCATAATACAAAGTTTTGTTTACACGGTAGTGTAATAACAGTAAATTAAATGAAAATGAAAGCAGTAATAGTTGCAAATTCTATGGTAAGTCTACGGTAATTCACAAATTACCTCAAACACCATACACAGTGTTTCCTTTAGATTGGCAGGTTTGAGTGCAGGAAAATACAGTTTATGCATTCAGCAAATTAATTTAGTGTTGGGCGATGGACCTTGTTGGGAAACCAGATACTACATCGCTATCTCCATTTATGTCACCCATCCGTGTTTGCACAAGTTCCCTTGATCGCAAACGCCTGGCTGGTCAGGTTTGGTGAGGCTTTCTCCACACTGGCCAAATACAAATGAGACCAATAAATAAAAGATTTTAACAAGAAATATGGCAACGATTCCTATTTTAAAGAGAGAGTGCAGGTGAGGAGTTAATGAGCTTGCTTGGTGGCAGAAAAGTAAACTGGATGCAACACCACCGCGTTGCAACAGGTTTAGTCTGTAGTGTCTACACTAGGGATGTCAAATTTCGATTATTTCCATGATCGATCGTCGTTTAAATTAACGATCAATTAATCGATTAATCGTTAACCATAATACTGCAAAATGCGTCTATTGCAGGCACGCAGTCAGCGGTATGACAGGATGTGCAAAAGCCACACACACACACACAAAACGCTTTCTCACTTGAATTAAAGAGGTTTTAGTCTGAATAAAATGCTAGTAGCAGGATTATAAAATGAATAGATGCGATTATGTCATGATCATTTGATAAAATGAAGAGAGCGCGCCATACTTTTGAGGTCATTTTACTTTGTTGACAGTTTCCAATCCCGCACAGAGAACGCTGAACGCGCATCTTTAAATGGTTTTGTGGTGCTCGTTGTTGTATTTTAAAGCACAATTGCAATGTTTTCAACTGACATTATTGTATAAAATTATCCGAAATGTGGAGCGCGTGTGACTGCGCTGCACATTAAGTGAACTACATCGGCGCTGCTGCACCAAAACACAGTTGCTCACATTAATTTGATCCTGCTGGATTCTGTCCTAGAAAATGTCAGATTTTTAAAAATCCGTAATCATTAAAATCATTAGATCGTGACAGTGCATGCGTGCAGACGAGGATGAGCGAGCGCGGCTTTGGCTAGATTTATTTGGAGGTTATTGCTCATGTCTCATTCGGCACAAATCGAAATGTTTCCATATTCGCAATGTATTTGAATGTTAAACTATTATTTATAATGTAAACTAGGCTTGTACTTAACACGCATTCGCATATAGACGGAAAAGATGATCCTCTTCATATGAGCAAAAACGTCCTTGGCATAACAGCAGAGTGGACCGGTATACTACGGTCTATTTAAACTGAATGCTCCAGGAATGTGTCGGTCACAGCGCCTATTAATCGCTGTTTTGAATCCAGCAATTATTTATTTAGAAATGATAAGATCTGATTATGACAAGTGTGGTATAAAAGCTTTGTTTATTAGAGGAATAATAGGTTAACTGGAAAATGTTAGATCGCGACCATGCTTTTGGACCCCATAGTCTTCATTTACGCGGCTTTGTTCTGGTTTGCCGGTTGGTCACGAATTTCCACAAATTCAGTATATTTAGGCATTGTTTCTTTTCCTAAATCTTCATAGTCTAACCCTCTAATTTCCCAGGTTTATTTTATTATCTTTCGCTTTTAATAACTGTTTTCGCATCTCTTACTGTGGTAAACATGGGAAGGGAAATTAAAGATTTCATGAATTAAGAATTCGTTCGATTTATTAATTTGTTCCCTTATTTCACTTAAATCATGGGTTATTTGGGGAACAAAATTAATCAAACATGGACAATTGCCACATTAATAATTCGTAGGAATGAATTAACAAGTTGTAGGAATGAATAGACTACCTGTCCTGTCACTGTGTCCCGCAGCCCTGCAAAGCGCACGATATAAAACAGTTATCTGATGAAATGATTAGTAACTACATTTCTATTGCATTTAATGTTGAAGAACTTTTATGTTGTTTCTATTTTAATGTACTTTAAAGTTTAAATCACATTAAAAGCTTAATTTGTACATTGTGAATGAATGATGATGCTTTTATATATCGTCACCGTCACTCACAGCCGCTCGCACGTGTTGAGTGCGCATGAGCCGCACGCAGCCCAACATTGAATCGGTTAACCGACCATCGATAGCCTTAATCGATTGCATCTCTTATCGACAATTAATCGATCATCGATTAATCGTTGACATCCCTAGTCTACACAGGACATTTGAGCTCTGTGTTAGTACCTCACAGACCGGACGGGGGATTTATCATGTTGTGTCATGCTGCATCCAGTGTAGCATCACCGATTATGATGAGTATTTTGTCGCGCTGCATCACTTGCGTCCGTTAGACAGTGTTTTTAACTTTCTTATTTAGGCTACTTTCTTGTTTAACTGTATTATTTCTTTGATATTTATTTTAGTGTTTTGCAGGCAGCGTTCACTGACGGAAGTGCTCAAATAAACTAAAATAGGGTGTGTTAGATGAGTGAGACAGTGCTGGGCTGATTTCAGAGAGATGTGTATAAATATATAATGTATATAATATAAATAAAATATATTACATGCATGCACAGTTTAAGTCAGCTTTAATCACCTTTTTGGTAATTCCATGACTTAACTGACCACAACACTGCTTGCACTAGGGCTGTGCGATATGGGGGAAATATCTAGTTGCGAAGACAGAAATTCTTACAGTTTCCATGTAAACATTACAAAATTCCAGTATTCTTTCCAATACAATTCCCGTTATAACCCTGAAATCTTTTCTGTTTTCAATTGTGTTTTAGGAGGGGTTCTATATATATATATATATATATATATATATATATATATATATATATATATATATATATATATATATTCTTTTTTTTTTTCAGCAGACAAGATTGGTATAGCTAATTTTATAGAATTAACTTAGTTACTGAATTTTACATTTAAAATGTGCTGAATGTTTCATTTCATCCAAGTGAATTTAGCAAGCAGTTAGACTGAATTTACATTTGTTATAAGCGCAGAGCCAGGCGCGAGTCGACGCAGGTTGTGCGTGTGCATCCAGCCATCCATACTGCCACAAGTCTGAATGGCACGACTCATCCGTGTGAACGGCTCGTCTGATTCACGCCGCGTGGGGAAGAGAGGAGTGAGTATGAAAAGCATTCAGAGACATAGGCTGTGTGCAGTCTTCTTAATTGGGAATAGCGAAAATGCAATAAGGGATGCTCTTGATATGCATTGTGACGCAGCTCTTGTTAATTATCTTTTTTGTTCATTGTCATGCATATGCATATGCTCTGGAAAAGAGTAATATCGCGCCCACATCGCAGGCTTTTGTGATTTGATGAGATTGATGAGTTGATTAGATTTCAAATAATCGCACAACCCTAGCTTGCACATAGTTTATTTTGTGGTTTGATATGAAAGGATATGAGCACAGGACCGTTTCCGTGCTCGCTTAACTTGCACCTGGCGCTAAAGTAAAGTAGAGTGCGTGTCTGAAACATCTCCTGTTTTCAGTCATTCTGCGACTGAATAAATTCTGGGGAATTTAACCGCTCTTTCGCGGTTGTGGCTTCAGTTGACTTCAGTGAAGTGCTGTGGTTTATGGGATGAGTAGTTCCTTCGCTCGGAAATGAAAATATTTACACAGTCTTGTACCTTTGACTTTTTTTGGATTTCCTCTTTGTTTTTTTTTACTCGAAATGATATGTTGTATGCTTATGACTTCAGCCATAGCTGGTCATCCTCAGACATGCTCTAAAACTCTTTAGATACCGATTTTTCTAAACGTCATTGGGGAAAATGAATGGGAAATTTACTTCCGGCACCTTAGCTCTCTCGGGCTGTGGGCGGGACTGTGATGCTCTATTGGTCCCTTTTAAATTGTTCCAGGAACTCCCTAATATGGATCCCTATCACAGAGCTGAATTAAATATGATATAAACACTTAACAAATATTGAATGATGTATTATTCCTCTGAGGCCAATAAATAATTAGATGTATATAACAAATAGCATGATCTTCAAGACAGACTAGTGATCTTAATGCCAAAGCATATGGACAGATGATGCCCTGACTTATGATGATGACTATAAACAAAAATAACAGATTTTCCTCACACACAGACTTTGAGACAGATAGATTCATAAGAGCAAGATTTTATTCTACTCTGACATACATTAGCAATTAACTTGCTATTATGCTAACAAAAATGTAAAAGTAGTAAAGTAACTAAAATAATATTCATATATCTAGTTTTTTTTTATAGCTAGACTTGCTGGTGATCTGAGATTCTCTGCTCAGTGTTTTTTTTTCTTCTTCTCTCTCTCTTTTCTCTACTGACAGAGAAAAACTCACCGAAACCCATTTATTTGTAACACCTAGACTTGAAGACTTACCAAAGAGCTTGATCTAAATGTTCAGAATGCAGTTTCACGAGTGCTGACTCATGCTGGACTGAGGAATCACTTAAAACCTTCAGTTTACTGGCTGCCAGAACTGATCACAAGAGCCTCCATTTTAAATGTCTTCACAATTGCACCTACATACCTCAGCAATAGGATTATCAAACATTCAAATATATTTATGGCAAAATGTGTAAAAAATTGTAGAATGGGCTGAATGAACATGCAAATTCACTCTCTGACAGTAGGTGGTGCTTGTAGAAAAGCAGAAATACAGTGGTTAGTACAGTACACAAAACAGTGCTGCACAACTTTCTATATCTAACACCACTTGTCATGAAGAAAGTTAACTCGAACATGTTTCAAACAGTCGTTCAAATTTTTGTACTCAATATGGTGTTCATCATACAACACCAAATAAAAGTGTACACAAGTCGTCCCCTTGGAATTACAAGGTTCTATCTGACATTTTTGTCAAAATTGAGTTATTCACATATTCTTATTCTGTGACAATTTATTTACATTATGTGATGTTTTATTTTACGTTTTGTACATTTTGGGATTTTTTATTGAAAAAACAAAAAGGTTCTATCTACAGAAGTCTATGGAACACAAAAATTTTGAAGCTCAATATCTCAAAACTACTGAGAACGCAGATAGAACGTTATTATTCCAAGGGGACGAAGTGTTCTGGACTTATCCTCTTATCTTGTCTTGTGTAACATCAGCGGTTCTGGGAATGTGACCAAAATGTATGAATCTTATCGACTAGCCTTTTTTCTTTGCAATGTGATGGAAAAGAGATTAGAACACCTCCACATAAAAAAGTTCTGTCACATTAACAGCAAACATATCTTCATAACAACCTAAAAAGATGTGTTAACAGATCCTTATTCAAAATATAATGTTTAAATTGCACCACAATTTTGAACTGTATATTTGTCTGGCTGTCAACTGGATTTACACTAACTTGTACCTAAAAAATAGCAGCAAAAATGGCATATTAATAACTGTTTCCTGTGGAAAAACAAGCCAATATATTTATATTGAAATACCCTTGTACAAATATAAACTTACAAATAAGTAGTTTGATTAGATTTTTAATTTGAAGTAGTTTGCACTACAGTATCACTTTACCTCCTTGGGTATGCATTACATTTTCAATAATTCAACAGTCTCACCATTTCTTTCTTTCTTGGGTTATATCTTCAGTGAAAAGGTGCTTCATAAATTAAAAATTAGCATAGCTAGAAATATTCTCCAAAGGCTCATCATGCAAAACAGGAAGTACTAAGCAATACTACATAATGTCTTTTGATCTTATCTGTCGGCATAAAGGAAATGCCTTCTACAGTAGAGAGATATTTTCCTTTTCCTCTTTCTGTCTTACACACATTTAATCACAGACTGATAATTCAGACAGAGGAGCTATATCTGAAACAGATAATCTTGTCAAGGTAAATCAAATTATTGGCAGGTCAAACATCAGCGTCGGCCAAACAACCTGACAACACACACATTCGATGCAATCATCTGTTGTTAATCTTAGCAACATCCAATAAAATAAATCCCAGGTGCGTGTCCTAAGGACCGCAGGAACCAGTAACTAAATAAAGTCCTGGGTAAAAAAAATGCCCCTCAGAAAGTCCCTTCTGGCGAGGTAGTACTTTTTCAAAGGTCAGGAAACTTTTGGGGGCGGGACTTGGGCGCTAAACATGCTGATTGGTTGAGTTGAGAATGTATTGGTTTCAAACTCAAATCTGTGGTTTATTTATAAAGACAGCGCCTATTTAAAAATGTGTTTCGCCAATTTCGGAGACGGACAGCTGCACGCGTTCAGCGATCATCAGCATGTATCCGAGAGCACTCTCTACTCGGCTTGTCCTTCGGATATGTGCCGCTGGCTCTGATGTCTCTTTAGTGGTTAAACATAAAATATAATTTGTTTTGGGTAAATCTAATCTTAGTGCAATTAATATATTAAAATGTTAAAATGAAAATAAAAAGAGTCAATACTGTTTGATATAATATTTTTCGTTTCATTGTAATGTAGGCTATATAGGCCTACACATTTTTCTGAACTACATTTCTGCGGCCATTAATATGTTTAAATGAAAACAAAAGGAAGCAGTGGTGTTTGATATCAAATATCTTCTTATTGTAAATATATACAGGGAGGAAAATTGCAGTAGCCAAGGTGAGCTGACTGATGTTATCAAATATGCTGCTGTTTGCAGAATTACCGGACTTGTGTCGTCCCATCCGTGGGACATCACACTCCCAAGTCGAACTCGCAAAGTCCGAACTACCGAGGATGCATGTCCATGCTTGCGTACTTTGTATTGAGAAACATATGCCGACCTACATCACCAGACTATTTACTTAATCTTTACGGTACTTTTGACCGTGGTAGAAATGCAGAAATCAACAGGTCTGGGGGGAAAAAGTTCCTGCGAAAAAAACGTTCCTGGTACACTTGTTCCGGGTAATTTCAGTGGCAACGTGGAACTAGACTCACATTTAGCACACGGCTTTTTAACAAAGTTACCAAGGCATTGTGGTGCAGCACTTGCTGTGAAATGTTTTTTCTCTGTGTTGGTTCATCACCCCTGTACACACAAGCACAGCAGGGTTAACGAAACGTCTTAGATGCTCATCGAACGTCTGCCATAAAGACAAAAGGAGATGACGGCTCTTGGTACAGAGAGCACAATAGCTATTCAGGGAGGACTGCCCTCAGAACAACTCAAAATGACTCAACAAACAGGAACAGAAAGATGAATAAACAGAGAGGGGCGATTCGGGACAGACAGACAGCCAGAAAGGATTTTCAAGTGTCAAAGAGGCACGGATGAGCAAAGACCTACGATTTCAGAAAGACTTCTGAAATGGTCTGAAAATATTAGGATCTGCATTGGAAATAACCTGAAACCTTTTCTTTATGGCAGTACCAAGGGATTGTGGGAAGGGAATTACACTCATGCACAATTATTAGAAAAAGACATTCCCAACACTCAACAGAGCAATCTGAGGCCATATGTTAGTGGCAGTGAACACCCATGCCTGCCCTCGACAAGACCTTTTGCTGCAGAAATAAACGCAGAACAATGCATCCTTCTCATGATGACCACAAAGCCACCGTACTGATGGAACAAAGCTTAAGTGTAAGGACACTTGTGCGAATGACATGGGTTAATCAGCAAAATGACATCAATGGCCACAGTGACGCAACCTTTACTTGCCTTGTGCTGCTCTCAGTTCAAAAAACAACTGACATCATCCTTCTCTCCTACACACTGTTCATTTCTTGTAGGTCAAGTTTTGAGAAGGGTTTCCCCACAAAAGTACAGAGTCTTCCAGTCGTGAAAAAGACAGACAGCATGTGCTATTTCTTTGTTTATTACACAATACTTCAGCAAAATAAAAATAAAAAACCATGCATACAAACACAAAGGCTGCGTTTGTTTGATCAAAAATACATGAAGATATTGTAAAAAATAAATAGGATTTAAAATAACTGTTTTATGTTTTGATATATTTGACAATTTTGTTTTGTTGTGATGGGAAAATTATATATATTTTTTAATTACTCCAGTCTTCAGTGTCACAGCAGAGTTCTATTATGATGATTGGGTTATTATTAATTTTGAAAACAGCTGTGCTGCTTTATCTTTTTGTGGAAACAAATTCTTTGATAAATAGAATGTTAAAAAGAACATCGCTAAAAAGTAGAAATCTTTTGTAAAATTATAAAATCTCTTTGCTTTCACTTTACTGCATGCTTACTGAGCAAAAGTAATATATATATATATATATATATATATATATATATACATACATACATACATACATACATATATATATATATATATATATATATATATATATATATATATATATATATATGTATGTTTGTATGTATGTATGTATGTATGTATGTATATGTATATATATATATATATATATATTAGTGCTGTCAATCGATTAAAAAAAATTAACTAATTAATCGCACAATTCGCGATTAATCGCAATTAAAAGACTGAAACTTTTTGGATATGTAAATGTAAAATGTAAATAATTAATGTAAACTCAAGACAAAGAAACTATTTAAATTCAAAATATGATTGTTTATTGGAATTTTTGTTTAACTTGTAACACAGATTTTCTAATGTAAACAACATACCTGCAATAAACCATCAATATCCTCCAAATTAACTGTTGGCTTGAAAGCCATATTTATTACAGAAATAAAAACACAGGCATGTAAGTACCATTTGAATTTCAAAACAATCAATGCCAATAAAAAACAAAAATGATTTCCATGTTGAATTCTAAGTGGACTGCAAAAAAATTCAAAAGTATAGTCATTGCCAGTGCTTTAAGTGGGCCGGTACGCACAGTTACTCAGTACCGCCACTTCCAGATATAGCTCTTGAGCGTACCGCCACCTCTCCGTGCGCCCAGAACGTGCTTGTAGCGTACCGGTACGCTCATTTGGACATCTGTTTTAATAGAGGTTTTAATCTTTTACCTGCACTGCCGATTTTCAGAGCGCCCTTCACAATGCACGTTTCCTAATTCATCCCACCCAGAGCAGTAACTACATTACCCATTCACCCTTAAGTTATACAAGTGAATAGCGCATGTGTCGCTTTTCCCACTGTTAAGTGTCAACAACTCAACGTGGCTGGAGAAGGTGTGTGAAACTCGTTGTGAGTGTACACAACGCTCGGTTCGGTTAAAAATCAAATACAGTTAACAACAACACTTAATATGTTTTCTTGGCTTCAGACTCTGACTACTGCAAGAACAAGATCAGAATCAGATGATACGCTGACTGACACCTCACCAAATTCGAATCCTATCACTGCAGGTCAGACTCAAGCTAATGAAGTAATGCAGCTCTTTCAGGAAGGGTGACCAGACGTCCCGAAATATTCGGGACAGTCCCGAAATCTAAACTGTTGTCCCGACTCCCGAATCTGGCCCTAATTGTCCCGAAAATTATACTAAAGCAAAATCTTGAGTATTTATTGTCTGATAAACATTAAAAACTGTCTGCGGAGGTTGAGTCGTCCTGCAGCCCCCGCTGGCTGTTCATTGGCTGCAGCATCTTTTTTCTAAGTTCTAAAAAAATACCGTAGACGGCAAGGCACAAATTTAGATATTCATTTATCTAATTAATCTATAGCCTATGCACAAAGACAATATGATCTTTTTGTCCCCTTTTTGTTTTAAAGCTTGATGAAGAGAGAGAGCGCAAGTTGCTGCAGCTGAGGAGGACAGTGATTCACGCGTACAGGAGTGATTGACAGTTCGCGGCACTGTGTACAAAAAATACTCCGCTACACAATTATTTCGTTATTTTCGTTTAAGCTTATTAACGTTAGCGTTACAGAAAGGTCTAATTTACGCACTGTTACAACAGTCATTGTTTTTTTTTTTTTTTTTTAAACAATGACATTTGAGTTCATGATTTTAATGTTGCTGTTTCTTGTGGCAGACTGAATGAAGAGTAATGTTTCTTGTGGCAGACTGAAGAGTAATCCGGCAGAGTTTTATACTGAAACTTTCCGTCTAAAAGTCCTTCCTTGGTCTTATCCATATTTCTTTGCACGTTGAACACACATAGGCCACAACCGGAAATAAAAAAACTGCAACCGCGTTAATTGCGTTATTTTTTTTTAACGCGTTAAATATTTCAAATTAATCGAATGCGTTAGCGCGCTAATTTTGACAGCACTAATATATATATATGTATATATATATATATATATATGTATATATATATATATATATATATATATATATATATATATATATATATATATATATATATATATATATATATATATATATATTAGGGGTGTAACGATACGCGTATTCGTATTGAACCGTTCGGTACGACGCTTTCGGTTCGGTACGCGGTACGCATTATGTATACCGAACGGTTCGTTGGAGTAATTAATTATATTTGAAAAAAAAAAAAAAAGAGAGAGAGAGAAATATAATGATATGCGTTCAACAAGGTAGCCCAATAACCCAAACAACGTAACAGGCAACGCCCCTGACACTCCCGAAGAAGAAAAAAACACCATCTTATATGTTTATGTTAGGCTACTCAGCAGGCGCTCGCTCACTCAGTACGCGCTGAAGGCTCGTTGCAAAATGGCCAATGCGTTTAACAGACTAGAAAAAGAAGATCCTCCAGTAACCAACAGGTCTGGTGTTTGGGTGCACTTTGGATTCCCTTTAAGCTATAATGGTGATGGCAAGAGAGTGGTGGATAAAAAAAACAACGGTATGTCGCATCTGCAACATGACAGGGTACACCAGCGGGAATAAAAAAAAAAAAAAAAAAAACACCAGCGGGAATATCTGGGATATATGCGTCAGTACTATCTGGGAAAAGACGAAAAAAAGGAGAAACATGCACGCAGCAAACTATCCCTGCAGCATTTAGAAACTATAGCTTACAGGGAATCCAACCCAAACACCAGACCTGTTGGTTATTTTAGGATCTTATATTTCTGGTCTGTTAAAGGCATTCGACATTTTGCAACGAGCCTTCAGCGCGTGCTGAGTGAGCGAGCGCCTTAGGGGCCGTTCACATATCGTGCCTAAAAACGCATGGAAAACGCTAAGCGCGTCTTTCTCCTCCTTTCCAAAGCGCTTGGGCAGAAGCGCTCATGAGGCGTCTGTCTTTGCTAAGCAACAATGACGTGCTCTCTCCATGAGACGCGGAAATTTCAGCGAAGGATAAATGGATTTGCAGCTCTAAAAATCGCTTGCAGTAGCTCTGCTACTAAATTTATTTCAAAATTGCAATCCATATACAACTATGATCAGCTGATCCTTCATCTTGGCTGAGCTCTCAACGTTGTTACGGGAAAGGATGAAGCTGATTGGTTAGTTCTTGTCACATGACCCGCGGTGCGCTTGCGGCATTCTGAAAAGTTGAGATGTTTTTACATTTTGCTGTATCTAAAACGTATCGAACCGAACCGAACCGAACCGTGACATCAGTGTATCGTATCGAACCGAACCGTGAATTTTGTGAACCGTTACACCCCTAATATATATATATTTTTTTTTTTTTTTTTTACTGACCATAAAATTTTTAAAAGTAGTAAATATATTATTAATAATAGTATTATTGTTACCATTACTATTATTATTATTAAATTCAAAAGTTATTATATTTATTTTTATTTTTATTTAATTAACCTTCTTTCTAGTTCCAAATCATGTCACAAATTGCAATTGTATGGACCAATGATAACACAAAGTCACACCTCTAAGCGAGAACATTATATATTGTATATCTCAGTGTTCTCATTTTCCTCAATTGGTGCTCAGGGACTCACCAGGTAATAAGGAGATAAGATAAGAGAACATGTTTTCTGTGAGACTGGGGCCAAAACAGGCCCCAGTTGAGAAAATTAAGTCCCTCTTCTAGTAAGAGTGAAATAAAGCGATACGGAGAGGGGGATGAAAGAAATAAGGAATCCAAGACAATCATGGCTTTACAACCCAAAGCAACAAAAAAGGCTGGGACAAGGTGCTTAAAGAGAGCATCTTAGGGAGTTAAATATAGAAGCAGTGGAGTTCTCTTTAAATAGGTTCACTCGTTAGGACACTGGCGAGGGAGAGAGTAAAGCAACCGCTCAGAGAAAGCAGGATATGGTGCCCCTGTAAGCTTAAGGTCTGCCAGCAGAGGTCAGAGGTCATGGCACTAGAGATCAATGGAGATGCAGTTCACACGCTTCACAGAAGAACGGTGAGATATCAATTACCATGGTCCCTGTTCATGAGTCTGTCAGGGTCTAAATTTGAATCTCTGTTCACACTGACAGTGATTAAATCACTGGAGGTCACCAAGTTACTGAACTGTTGGATGGATGCTATTGGACATTTCAACTTGACTGCTATAACTAAATCTATCAATAGGTGGCAGTGGCATATCACATGGCCTTCGATGACTGTACTCCCATTGGTTGTCACCAATTGTATATTTCTTGTAAAATTTTAATCTGCAAAATTTTGGTCAGATTACAATTAATGGATTCTCTGTCTAAGACCCTTTAATTAAAGGTAAATAGATAATTATTTATGATGTAATACTTTCTTTGCTTTATTTTGTAACATCTACAAGTACACCACTTGTAGGTTGATTCCATTTGAAAAGTAAAAACTGCTTTCAAACCATTGCTTTATTTAAGCATCTCAACAAATCTGACATAGCAACAGTGGCTCAGCCAATAGCGCGGGTTTGAGGCAGGGCTGTCTGTTTCTTCGACCAATGGCAGATGTGGGAGATGTTTGGAAAACATGTTTAAAAACAGTCAAGGCTTGAGGTATAGCTTTGTGCAGTATGTACCAGCTTTGAGTCAGTGGTTTTGACATTTCATTGGCCGGCAATTGCCCAATGCAGGGCTTTGAATAAAGATGCGAGCCCCTTGTATGCCTGTTAAGATCTTCTGCTGATAATTTGCACATGGTCACGTCTCGCCTCGTGCCCAATACATCACACCCACTCACAACCCCACACACTGAATAATGCATACAAGCAGTGTGGCTGAGAGAGAGACTGTGGTGTTTGCAACTGTCCCTTTAGGGCAATTCTGTTGGATTAATGTTCATCTTTGCAACTTCAATGACAAACACTGCTCGATTCGATCAAAATACAGAAAAAAAACAGTAATATTGTGAAATCTCATTCCAATTTCTAATTTTGTAATATTGGTTTCCTATTTTACTATACTTTAAAATAGAATTTATTTCTGTGAAGAGACTGCTGAATTGTCAGCATCATTACTCCAGTCTTCAGTGTCACGTGATCATTCAGAAATCATTCTGATATGCTGATTTATTACGAGTGTTGCAACTGTTGTGATGCTTAATATTGTTTTGTGGAACCTGTGATACTTTTTCTTTGATTATGTGATGAAAACAAAGTTAAAAAGAACAGCACTTATTTAAAAAAGAAATTTTGTATTACAATATAAGATCCTATTCAAAAGCTTGGGGTCAGTAATTATTATTATTATTTTTAGAAACTTAATACTTTTATTCAGGAGAGAATAAATGTCATAGTAAAGACTTATATTGAAGATTTCTATAATAAACAAATGCTGTTCTTGTTTCACAATATTACTGTTTTTTTCTATATTTTTAATTAAATCAATACAGCCTGATTAGCAGAAGAAACCCCCTTTAAAAAACAAAAAATCTTACTGATCCCAAACTTTTGAGCGGCAGTGTATGTCAAATTATTACTTATATCAAAAATATATTGCCCCAGTTCACAGCAAATGCTGCTCCACATGAACTCATCTGCATATTTGTATTATTATGTGCATCTTAAAATGCAACACATGCCAACCATCTTAACAAATATGTAATGAAAAGTGCTTATAAACCGGTTGTCAACAGATAAAAAAACTCCAAGGTCTCACTCACAAAATGAAAACTTGATGGTTTAATGTTTGGAAAAAAATAAATAAAAATAGGACAGCCATAAATATTATTATTGTAATTTTCTATTATTATTTTTCTTTTTAAATATGCATTTTTATTTTACAGGCAAACACTGCAATAACAATTTTTCACATATTGTTTAATCAATTATTGTTATAATTGTCACACTGACAATTCTTTTTAACAGAAAATCAGATTTTTTTCATTTTATGGACAAATTACATAAAGTACATACATTTTTCAAAATATCACCTTCTGATTTCCCAAAAAGAAAGAAAGTCCAACAGATTTTCAACGACTTGAGGGTGAGTACATAATTTCAATTTTTGGGTGAAATATTATGGAAGCCCATTTCTGCCAGTGAAAAAAAAAATGTAAAAACCAATTGCAACATTTTATAATCGCAATTCTGACTTTTTTCCACACAACTGCAAGTTCACATCTCACAATTGACATTTTTTTCCCAGAATTGCGTGATACAAACTCACAATTCTGAGAAAAACTTCAGAATTGCATGTTTATATCTCACAATTCTGACTTTACGCAATTGCGAGTTTATATGTTGCAATTATGACTACTACTGCAATTGCGAGTTTATATCTCAGAATTGCAAGATGGACACTCGCAACTGCGAGAAACATTGTCAAAATGTTGAGCTAAAACATGCAATTAATTACTAATTTTTTATTCAGTGGCGGAAATGGGCTTCCATAAAAAAATTCCTTTAAAAAGTACTTAAAACTCTCTCACACGCTCTCATGCAGAAAGGGTCACTATGGAGATTGCAAAAATGAATCAGAGGGTGAATCAGGTTAATTAAAACTTAGACACTCTGAATGCTCATGCTTTTCTCGAACCACTCTCATTTTAAACAACAAGATAAGAAAGAGGGAAGTTTAAAGCGTGACTGACAATCTCCACAAGAATATTGTACTGAACAATTTGTGCGTGTGTTATCTCTTCTGCAGAGGTGTGTGTTACCATAGCTGTCATAATGATAAGAGACCATTAGGTCCACTAACTCAACGCTCACAGTTTAAAACTTCTCTTCCTCTCTGCTTCCATCTCTTATGCTCATCTCCTTCCACCAAGGTGACCCACATAGCACCATCCCTGTGCATTAGTGTGCAAACATATAGATGTTCTGCGTTTATGCGGTTTAAGTTTAAAAAAACTAGGAGTCTCCGATCACGATCGGCCGATCATTAATGTGCATTTCGTCAGTAAAGCCGGTTCTCGAATCAGTGGTAAATTCCATCAGGTGCATGATTTCACATAGAGCAGCTGCTACTACACAGAGCCATTGTTAACTGAGAAGCTGCGCAAATAAACGCTGAAAATGAACGTGGATTTGCGCAGCTCTATAAAAAAACATTAAAAAAAAACACATAATGTACATTATTGTTGGTCCTCTATGCCATGCCAGTGGGGACATAATTATGGATTTATAATGACTTATACTGTGTTTATACACGTTGCCTTGCGTATCACGCTGAGTACACATAAAACCATATCTGAATTTGGGATTGGAGAAATGACAAACAACAAGCGCTACTCTACACTGCTCAAAACTCACATTTGAATCATCAGTGGCAAATTCTTTAAAAATAAAAAAACGTACTTACAGGCTGTGAGTCAGAAGCGCCAGACTGTCCTTGCAAAGTTGGAACTGCCCCACTTTAAAAAAAGAACACTTTGATCACAGACCCATTGTAGGCTATACATCTGCCATCAGACGTGTGATCTGGGTTATATGAAGCGATGGGAACACTTTTTGTAAGTGAAGAAAACTAAAAGAATGACTTTATTCAATAATTCCTTTGTCAACAGTCTCCTCTGTGTCACTTCATATTGCAGTGCTGCGTATGTATGGAGCTAGATTTGTGTCTTTATTAAATGCGAGAAAATAAATGATCTGAGAGAAAAAAATAGTTTGAGAGAAAAAGTTATCACACTGATAGCAAAAAAGCATTTCATGAGAGAAAAAAAAGAATATTTGAGTGAAAAGGTTTTCAAAACAATAGCAAAAAATAATAAGAGACTAAAAAAAGTTTATTTTCTCGCATGTAATAAAGACACAAATCTAGCTCCATATGTATGCTCTTCTGTGTCCTCAGCGCCACAAGGATGCGCTGCTTCTACGTGTATTTAGCTTTGATTTTAAAAAATAAAACAGCGCATCCTTGTGGTGCGGAGGACATAGAAGAGCATACGCAGCACGGTGACATGATGTGACACAGAGGAGCAGGGCCGGCGCTCCGCACACGCACATCATGCACTGTGCGTAGGGCACCAAGTGCTTGGGGGGGCACCAAAAAATCTGGGTCGTGAAAAAATCATCACAATAGGCTACTAGTATAAATAACAAATAAAATATTTCTAAAAGCATGTTAATATACAAAAGCAATACAAAAGTAATATAGGCCTAGACCAAATTAGTCGAGAAAAAGGTGAAGCTCTGTGCCAGTCTCCCTCTGGTGCCCCCCCTTCCCCACCTCCCAGTGGTCTGTTCGATTATGCCTCAATCAATGTCAAATTTGGCAGACACCGACCTCAGACATGGCCTCGAAAAGGCACCAAGAGTCGGGGGTGGAAAAAAGAAAAAAGAAGAGACAGCGGGATGATGCTCACGCGTCGCTTGCAGGTAAGACAATGTTTTAAATAAAAATGTTAGTTTTAAAAGAACGGCGTTAGGTAACGACGTTATTTTTTCAGTAACGCGGTAATCTAACTAATTACTTTTCCCGTCGTTACAGCGCCGTTAACGTTACTGAACGTTAAATGCGTTGCGTTACTATGCATTGATTTAATAAATTATGCAATCCGAACGTACCCCTGGCTTACACAGCGAGTGAGCAGGTGGGTTGATGACGAGATAAGCGGTTGTGATTGGCTAAGGCAGAGTCATGTGTTTCATGGTAGCCAATCAGAGCCAGTGTTTTTACACACATGCCGGCACAAGCGGCTGCGCCAACGGCACCAAACACACACACACACACGCAACAGCTACACAGAGATTCGCAGCAGAGATGGCGAGATGGCGAGTCAGGAGCAATCAGATTAAAAGTTGGCATTTTCAAGGTGAAGATATAAGCACTACTTCAAATTCATTGTGGTCAAAGGCAAGAACGTGCATGTAATGTGTACATGCAATGTGTGACACACATCTACAAAGCTAGTGGCCAAAAACACCCTTTCTTACAAAGATAATACTTGAAGTGCAGGATAAAACCCTTGCTGTCTGTTGACATGCAATAAATATTGAAAGTTACACTGTTAGAAATGTCTGTAAATTTAACAGTATTTAACTGTAAAATGAACTGTATTTTACTGTAGGACAGTTATACAGCATATTACTGTATTTTAAAGTTACATTTTGGGGAATACCCTCTTGGCCACACTAAATTACAGTATTTTTAATTTACTGTAAATTTAAATACAGTAAAGAAAAAATGAGCGCGAAACCTGACCAATCCCAGATCAAGTTTTATTTCCCACTTGGAGAAAGAAGAAAACAAGACACACAGATGCGAAAAGAACCAGTCAGATGCAAAGGTGGGTACAAATATTACTTCTTTTACTTTAAATATATTATATCTTTGGTTTAACTAAAACAAAAATATAAATAAAAAAAACGCTGCCACTGTATGGCGCGCAGTCACCTCACATTTATGCTGTGAAGAGAGCTAGAGAGAGTTGTGGTGACACTGTGCAAACATTCATATTTCTTTCCTTTCTTTCCCTTTTCTGAACGTTTCACCGTCAAAATATGGACATTAACGGGTCTCTGCCTTGGGTTTGACCACTCCAGGAGCTGGTGAGTGTTCATGTGAACTGTTAGCCGAACAACAAAGCTTTCGTGGATTTAGCTTAAAGTCAGTCGGATTTTTTCCCGCTATTATCGCTTGCTGTTAACTGATTACCCCATATAAATGCACGTCATGCTTGTAGAGTAAAACCCTCAATGTTCGTGTCGTGTGCAAACACTGGCGTCTCTGTGGAGACATTATACGCCTTTATTAATCATGCCAAAGGGCATAAAAACACGGCGAATTTAAGGTTTTCGTGTGCAATTCCTGAATGCTCATACACTTTCGAAAGCCTCTCCGCCCCTCAGTCTCACATTTAACGTTACCGCAAACACATAAAGTTAAGGAAACTAAACAACCAAGAGAAAAATATGTCTACTTCAAATGTAACATTTGTTCTGTACATCAGCATCGGGAGAATAACATAATCTCGTTCGCGAAAATGCGCCGCAAATGGCACAGAACACAATGGAAATGTTTTCAGGGGACCCCAGTAAGTGACGAACCCGACTGTGTACATCCAATGCGCGATCAACGGCTGTCCGAATTCATTCACAGCTTCAAGTGAACCGTATTAGTGGACTAATGTAGAAATGAGTGAATGAGTGTTAAGGGGGCGATTTCGGATTTAGCCAACGTAATTTCCTCATTATTTTAACCTGGGATGTTCTCGTGACAAAGCAGCATGGTGTCTATCAGCTTAATAGCTGTACTTAGGACATAAATGTCTTATTATTGCTGTTAACATAACTGTTGCAAATAAATACATTTTATACAAAAAAAGTTTTCGTAATATGCTTTATCTGTGTGTGTCTCAACTTTAAAATGAGCTGTTTCATCTTTGGACCCTACATTACCTTACATTTCTTACCTATGAAACTTATTTAAACATAACATTAAATTTTTTTTACAATGTTACTAATGTATAATATCTCACCCTCATGTTCTTTTTACATTTTTTATATTGTATATAAAGTTGTATGTCATAAATATGTAATCTCTGTATTTTTTGCAAGAAAACAAAAGTAGACGTTGAGTACTAAACATGCTCCATCTGGGTTCGTCACATATTGGGTCCCCTGGAAATATTTCCGTTGTGTTCTGTGCCATTTGCAGTGCATTTCTGTATTTGGTTGTGTTGTGAGTATTTGGTTGTTTTGTTAGACATTTTTCACATCAAATGATCTAACTTTTTTTTCTGTTATGTAAAGGTTAAATGATAACCCTGACAACAGCAAGTGCTCCTCAAAGTTCCACGTCATCAAAAGAAGTGGGAAGATGGTGCAAAGGAAGAACTCTGGTCTGAACCCTCATGTATCCTCCTTCATTAAAGGGATAGTTCACCCAAAAAATTAATTCACCCATTAATAACTCACCCTCATGTCGTTCCAAACCCGTGAGACCTCCATTTATCTCCTCTCTCCCTCCATTGAAGCTGTGTGTTCGGTCTGCTGTCCATGTCCAGAAAGGTAAGAAAAACATCATCAAAGTAGTCCATGTGACATCAGAGGGTCAGTTAGAATTTTTTGAAGCATCGAAAATACGTTTTGGTCCAAAAATAGCAAAAACTACGACTTTATTCAGCATTGTCTTCTCTTCCGTGTCTGTTGTGAGAGAGAGTTCAAAACAAAGCAGTTTGTGATATCCGGTTCGCGAACGAATCACTCCATGTAATTGGATCCTTTTGAACCAGTTCACCAAATCGAACTGAATCATTTTAAACGGTTCGCAATCTCCAATACGCATTAATCCACAAATTACTTAAACTGTTAACTTTTTTAATGTGGCTGACACTTGTGAGTTCAAACAAACCAATATCCCGGAGTAATTCATTTACTCAAAAAGTACACTGACTGAACTGCTGTGAGGAGAGAACTGAAGATGAACACCGAGCTGAGCCAGATAACGAACAAAATACTGACTAGTTCACGAGTCAGCCACATTAAAAAAGTTAACAGCTTAAGTAATTTGTGAATTAATGCGTATTGGAGACGCGAACAGTATAAAACGATTCAGTTTGATTTGGTGAACTGGTTCAAAAAGATCCGGTTACATCGAATGATTCATGAACTGGATATCACAAACTGCTTTGTTTTGAACTGTCTCACAACAGACCAGGAAGAGAAGACAATGCTGAATAAAGTCGTAGTTTTTGCTATTTTTGGACCAAAATGTATTTTCGACGCTTCAAAAAATTCTAACCGACCCTGTGATGTCACATGGACTACTTTGATGATGTTTTTCTTACCTTTCTGGACATGGACAGTATACCACACACACAGCTTCAATGGAGGGACTGAGAGCTCTCGGACTAAATCTAAAATATCTTAAACTGTGTTCTGAAGATAAACGGAAGTCTCACGGGTTTGGAACGACATGAGGGTAAGTTATTAATGACCTAATTCAGATTTTTGGGTGAACTATCCCTTTAAGGAGTTTCTGGATTTCAGCTGGCAAAACTATTAAGCTACTAAGAGCAAATACATTCTACACAGGAGTTTTCTGAATTAGTAAATTTTTAAGATTGTTCTTATGACTGAATCTGTTCATGTCTGTTGTTTTAAAATGCTCTTAATATGAAACTTTTATGTATAAATGAAATGTATTCAAGTTTTTGGAAAACTGAAAGTACAATCTGCAAGAATATTAAAATGTTATTTCAAGTATTACAATTTAACTATTAAACCAATAAAAGAAGTTAAACAGTCTTTTGTTTCTTTTTATAGTTTTTACTACTGAGACATGAGACCTGTTGAAATACAATAATTTGTAAAGTTTTACAATACATAATAAAAGTGAACCAATTACAGTAAATTTCACAGTGTAAAGTAATATTTTATTGTATTAAAATATATAAAAGGAGAAAAAAAACATAATTGTGTTTTACAGTAAAAAAATATATTACTGCAAATACATTTACAGCAAGTTAAATGGTACTGTAAATATGAATACAGTATTTTTACTGTAAGTTTAATTTACAGTAAGTTACTGGCAAACTGCTGCCAGTAAGTTACTGTAATTTCTACAGGAATTTTTTTACAGTGTATGTACCTGTCTGTTCTACTCATTTCAACTGACTTGTGAAAACTGCAAAAAAAAAAAAAAAAAAGTAAAAATTCTCTGACATGTAGCAACTTTTTTCTTTTCTTTTCTTTTTTTTTTTTACAGTAACGCAAATAGTTACTTTCCCCTGGTAACGAGTTACTTTTATTATAGAGTAATTCAGTTACTAACTCTAATTAATTACTAAGTCTACTAACTAATTACTTTTTTAAAGTAACGTTCCCAACACTGCTGATAGCTGATTTTGCAGCTACGAAATGTAGGCATGTGCCTCTGTAGGGCCTCTGACAACTGATGGTAGTGAAAATGTTTGATATAGTTCTATAGAATAGCAGAATGGTCTCTTTATAGAGATGTAGTCCCTCTGTTGAGTAATTTCTACTCTGCAGTTATGCATGGTTCTTTGCAGTTTAAAATGTCGTTATTTTTGTTTTATTAGCTTACAAAAATTGTTCCCATCGCTTATAACCCAGATTGCACATCTGATGGCAGATGGAGTATTCTGATGACGACTTTCATACCTTTTTGTGACCATGACAATGTTATTTACTTGGCAGTCTATGGGACAGTCTCGAGCCTCCAGTTTTTCATCCAAAATATCTTAAATTGATTTCTAAAGGGGAACAGAGCTTTTTTTATTTTAAATTTTTTATTATAGAGTAAATTATGTTCATATGCTCATAGTCCTGCCTATATTGTACATACACTTTTACATAATCCATCTGTATAGTATGTTCATAGTACACCTATCTGTATATCATGCTCAAAATCTGTAAATTATGTTCATAATACTTATCTGTATAGTTATTGTACATATCGTAGACCTTGCATAGTCTGTACTTACTGCTTATTTCACTTCTGGTTAGATGCCAACTGCATTTCGTTGCCTTGTACCTTACATGTGCAGTGACAAAGTTGAAACTAATCTAATCTAATCTTTTATGGCATGGGGGTAAGTGATTAATGACAATTAAATTTTTTGGGTGAACTAACCCTTTAAGTATTAACTACATGTCTTACTACTGAGAGCAATTTCATTTTACTATTATTTATATACTATTATAGTATTTGTTCATATTTTTAATGGCTTTTTATATTTTCAGTTTTCATTTTCATTTATTTTTTGTTACTTTTATGGGCTTTTGTCATTTTATCAATATATATATATATATATATATATATATATATATATATATATATATATATATATATATATATATATTAGGGCCGGGACTTTAACTCGTTAATTGAGATGAATTAATTACACACAAAAAAACGCGTTAATTAAGATTAATTAGTTACAGAAAAAAATTTCCCGCATTTTTTATAACTTATTTTTGCACTACGGAACGTTTCTCACTGGATGAGTTTTGGCGGACCGATTATACTGGAGCACCAACTAGCGTTCGCATATCACCGCAGCACATGATCGAACCTCAAGTATCACCTCAACGCAAAACATATAGCAGCTAGCGTGGACTTTACACTTTATGTTGAACTATATATTATTTTGTTGGTGCAACTGGCAGTTTATGTTGAACTCTTTATTGTTTTGGCCAAGGTTATTGAGAGTTGGACATAGTATGTTGTGGCCTCTGAAGCAACAGAGAGATGTTTTCTAATAGTTATGTATTCAGTCATTATTCAATGGTATACTATAAATCCATGTGAAAAAAATTTACTTGTCACTGTTCTCAGGTCAAATATTTATGTGCGATTAAAATGCGATTAATTTCGATTAATTAATTACAAAGCCTCTAATTAATTAGATTAATTTTTTTAATCAAGTCCCGGCCCTAATATATATATATATATATATATATATATATATATATATATATATATATATATATATATATATATATATATATATATATATATTTTAGGGGTGTAACGGTTCACAAAATTCACGGTTCGGTTCGATACGATACACTGATGTCATGATTCGGTTCGGTTCATTTTAGATACAGCAAAATGTAAAAACATCTCAACTTTTCAAAATGCCTTGTCAATGCGGGTCATGTGACAAGAACTAACCAATCAGCTTCATCATTTCCCGTAACAATGTTGAAAGCTCAGGCAAGATGAAGGAACAGCTGATCATAGTTGTATATGGATTGCAATTTTTAAATAAATTTAGTAGCAGAGTTAGCCTACTGCAAGCGATTTTTAGAGCTGCAAATCCATTTATCCTTTGCTGAAATTTCCGCGTCTTCATGGAGAGAGCACGTCAGGGGCGCTTCTGTCCGAGCGCTTTGGAAAGGAGGAGATAGACGCGCCTAGTAGGGCAGGGACAACGCAAAAAATACGTAGACGCAAAATATGCGTATCGATTCGTCGACCTGTTTTTATTTCTCTAAAAAACGTTTGCGTTTTTGCAAACGTTATGTGCGCTGAATATACGCGATGGCCGGATCAACATTCTGTCCAACGTTATATAACCAATCCAGGGTTTTTTTCTGCATTGATCTTTTTTTTTTGGCGGCTGTCAAAGCCTTATTTGATCGGTGAGTGATGTAGTTGAATGACAGGGCGCGTATGAGAGAGAGCCCCTGTTGCGCGCGCACTCACAGTCTTCAAACAACACGAGCGGTTCTTGCTCTCTCTCTCCCTTGTGCATATTAAAATCATTAAACACAATAGAAAAAGGGCGAAACGCCAAAGTTTCACGCACGCTCGCGCACTCAGTCTTCAAACTTCACGAGCGCTGTCTTGCTCTCTCTCTCTCTCTCTCTCTCTCTCCCTCGTGCATATTAACCAAAATCATTAAACACAATAGAAAAAGGGAGGAACGCCAAAGTTTCACGCGCGCTCGTGCACTCACAGTCTTCAAACTACACGAGCGCTGTCTTGCTCTCTCTCTCCCTCGTGCATATTAACCAAAATCATTAAACACGATAGAAAAAGAGCGAAACGCCAAAGTTTCACGCACGCTCGCGCACTCACAGTCTTCAAACTACACGAGCGCTGTCTTGCTCTCTCTCTCTCTCCCTCGTGCATATTAACCAAAATCATTAAACACGATAGAAAAAGGGAGGAACGCCAAAGTTTCACGCGCGCTCGCGCACTCACAGTCTTCAAACTACACGAGCGCTGTCTTGCTCTCTCTCTCTCTCTCTCTCATGCATATTAACCAAAATCATTAAACACGATAGAAAAAGGGAGGAACGCCAAAGTTTCACGTGGAGCATTCGGAGATATATATATTTTTTTTTTTGGAAAAGTACTCTCTGTATTAGCTTAAAAACCTCAAGTTTACATTGGTTACTGTATTCTTTCAATTGCTCTAAACAAGTATTTTGGGTGACCTTTTTTATTGAATGCTAGAGATCAAGTTGTTGTTATTTTCATCTGAAAGAAGAACTTTTTTTCAGTAAACTAGGCCCTATGTGTTCAGTAAGCTTGTTTCAGTAAGCTATGTGTTTTCAAGGCTTCAAGGTTTTATTGAATGCCATCTCTATACAAGTGCAAAGTAATGCTTTTATTTTGTAATTTTAAGAGCAATAAACATATATTGCAATGTTAAGGAATTCATGTTTTTTCATTCAGATATGTAAATCAACATGTATAAATTGCTAGTAGTCAATTAATGGTGAGATAATCGAAATTGAATCGGTCTGAAAAAATGAATCGTTAGATTAATCGATGCATCGAAAAAATAATCGCTAGATTAATCGTTTAAAAAATAATCGTTTATCCCAGCCCTTGCGCCTAGCGTTTTCCACGCGTTTTAGGCGCGAAATGTGAACAGCACCTAAGGCGCTCGCTCACTCAGCATGCACTGAAGGCTCGTTGAAAAATGTCTAATGCATTTCACAGACCAGAAATAGAAGATCCTCCAATAACCAACAGGTCTGGTGTTTGGGTGCACTTTGGATTGTAAGCTATAATAATAGTGATGATAGAATGAATGGTAAATAGTAAGGTCTCATATCCGCGGCTATAATGTAAATGTAACGTAAATGTTGCCTACCAGTCGCCGCGGTGATGTCTTTTGCCCTGTTTGAGTCAGTTGGAAATGTCTGTCTAAATGCTGCATGGATAGTTTGTTGCTTGTATGTTTCTCCTTTTTTTCGTCTTTTCCCAGATACTGACACACTAAGGTGATGTCGGCGTAAATGAGTTGACATGTTTCAAGTATTCCCGCGGGTGTTTTTTTTTTTTTTTTATTCCCGCTGGTGTACCCTATTGTCATGTAGCAGATGCAACATACCGTTGTTTTTTTATCCACCACTCTCTTGCCATCACCATTATAGCTTACAGGGAATCCAAAGTGCACCCAAACACCAGACCTGTTGGTTATTGGAGGATCTTCTATTTCTGGTCTGTTAAACGCATTGGCCATTTTGCAACGAGCCTTCAGCGCGTACTGAGTGAGCGAGCGCCTGACTGAGTAGCCTAACATTAACATATAAGTTGGTGCTTTTTTCTTCTTCGGGGGTGTCAGGGGCATTGCCTGTTACGTCGTTTGGGTTATTGGGCTACCTTGTTGAACGCATATCATTATATTTCACTTTTTTTTAATATATATAATTAATTCGTTATAATTATAATTATTAGAACGAACCGTTCTGTACATAATGCGTACCGCGCACCGAACCGAAAGCCTCGTACCGAACGGTTCAATATGAATACGCGTATCGTTACACCCCTAATATATATATATATATATATATATATATATATATATATATATATATATATATATATATATATATATATATATATATATATATATATACACTAAACAAAATTATAACAACACTTTTGTCTTTGCCCCCATTTTTCATGAGCTGAACTCAAAGATCTAAGACTTTTTCTATGTACACACAAGACCTATTTCTCTCAAATATTGTTCACAAATCTGTCTAAATCTGTGTTGGTGAGCACTTCTCCTTTGCCGAGATAATCCATCCACCTCACAGGTGTGGCATATCAAGATACTGATTAGAGAGCATGATTATTGCACAGGTGTGCCTTTGGCTGGACACGATAAATGGCCATATATATATATAAATATATATATAGTGGTAGTACTTCAACTTATTATTTTTATTAAGTCAAGTTTATGACCCAGTGTTATGTTAAGAGAGAGAAAGAGTGAAAGCATCATCACAAGCAAAGACAAGCCTCAAAATGCTCAAGCAGAGGAAATAATACCACTGTGAGGAACAAAAAGGCAGACAAGGACAGGAAATGAAGTCAGACAGAGGTGTTGTCTGGGGTACAAGTGAGAGAAGGCTGCTCAAGAAAACTAAACAGATTAAAAAAGCCTAAACAACACAGATTTTATCTCAGGATTTACATTTATTCATTTAGCAGGATTTACATTTATTCATTTTTATCTTAAAACTTTTCTAACTGTGTCTGGCTGCTTTGCATGTTGGATGTCACTTCCGGTCTAAGTGGGTGATTTTGGACCAGAAAAAAAAAAAGAGAGAGATGAGAAAACAGATAGAGACAGCTGGAAGTGGCAGTGCGTTTGTTCTGTTTGGTTAACAGACAGATAATGGACATCTCTTGCAGAGCACCCAACATCTTTACTCTAGACCTGAAAATTTGGTTAATAGAGAAAAACAAGAGGAAAGGAGGTAAGAGAGAGACACCCACTAGAAATCTTTGGCATTAGCTGTCATGTAGCTGTCATGTAGCTTATAGTCCCCCTATGATGACATACTGGTTTTGGTGTGTTTTAGAAGCCAGCAGAGAGTTTATTGACAACACATTAATATCACTAAGCACTTCCATGAACCCTTGTAATGGTACATTACTTTGCTCAAGTGTGATGTCCAGATAGTTTCACTTCAAATTCAAATCCTAAAGGTCAAGTCAAGCCTGTTTGCCATCATTCTTACTCTTTCTACATTCTACAGCCAACTACTATGTAAGAACAAAAATCATTTCTCCAGAACCATGAGTTACGTAAACAAGGGACAATGTTGTCTGGATTATGGATTTAAAATACGATTTCCCTTTTGGAGAATGACCTGTTAATCTGCCAAACCACCACAACAAATCAAGACATGTTCTTATTTATCTAGAAACATCTCTTTCTGACTCACGGTTTTGAATCACTAGAGGAACAGAATAAAATTAAGATTACAGGAAGCCTGCTTAGACAATTTATAGCCATGAACTTTCAGGTCTGAGCCTCACAGAGCATGGACTGCAGACTATCTTTACGAGAAATATCTTTACAAGAAAATGCTGATCATGTAAATAGGAAACAGTTGTTGGTCATTTTACAGTCAGTAAGACAGTTTCTTCCTGTCTTGGAGGATGGCAAAATAAGCAGCAAAATATGAAAATATTTTTTGAGACCAAGTACGCTCCAACTAGTTATCAACCAATATACCAGCAGATAAATTAGAACGTATTTGGTAATTTAATTAATTAATAACTAGGGGTGCACCAAATGTTCAGCAAACAAAATCATTCGGCTGAAAGTAGAAAAAAAGCTCTTTTGATTAAAAGACCAAATAAATTGTAACAAACAATGACGGGATCAAACAGAGATGCACGCTAAAGCAGCAAACATGCCGGCAGAGTGGAAGCATTTAAATCTGTCCGAGAAAACCGCAAAAATCATTACAAGCACCGACAGCAAGAGACGTTTAGTGCTGCATCCCATGTCTTCGATGAAAAGAGGAAGGGGTGGTTGTCGCTGGTTACTGTATGAAGATTGAATTCATGAAATTGCCTTAAACGATTAGTAATAAACTGCAGAATGTTATGTTTTGTAATACACAAACGAATTGCATGTTTCCAAACAGTGCTGCACAAGCTCGCAGCGGCATTAATATTACAATAAATAAGAAACATAATATCATTAACAAATAAGAATAATATTCCTGTGATGAAACCTGAATTTCCAGTATACAGTGTTACATTAGGTCTCAAATTTCTTCTGTAACTTTTGATAAACTGAATGCATCCTTGCTGAATAAAAGTGTTAATGTTTTAAAAAATAATTATAACATACATAACATACAAGAGATTCAGATGCAAAAACCGCAACATCATCATCTATCAAATATCACAAAATTAAATTACTGCTATATCCAACATTTTTCTAATAGGTCTCAACCACAAATAATAAAATGTGTAGTTCCTGTGTACGTGTCTGTTTCAGAACCTCATGTGGTGTTCTCAAACATCCTCTTGTTCACTTTTGCCCACCCACACAGTTAGCCTCAAACAGCTATCAAACCAGTACTTTACATCTGTCATCTCAAATTCTTCTGTGACGTTCTCTTTTTCTTGCCCTTTGGCTGACTGTCTGGATGAGAGTATTTCAGCTGAAACCGAATGGTAAAGAGGCATGGAGACTCCTTGCCCCCCTCAGATGTCTGATAATGTGGCTTTTGTCAGTCATTCAGCCCTTTGGAGGCCACTGGAGTCTCATTCTCTGTCAATAGTCCAGTGATGACAGTGCCTCCCCTGCAGTGGTCTTGGATTCAGCAAACAACTCCACTATGTGATGCTAAAATCAAACATTTAATTCAGGCTAGACTGCGGTGGTTCCAAAGGCAATGATTGGGCTTTCACCACTCTGTGCATGTGTTTATGGGATTTAGTTTTAATACTCCGGTGCTTGATACTTATAATGACGAACCGTGAAATTCAAAGCGCACACACACACACACACACACACACACGCACACACACACAGGCCTAATGGACAGAACTCCTAGCAGTTCCTCTGAGTTATTGTTTGGAAATAAGAAACTATCTTATTTGTCAGACTGACACTGAGTTCCAGATTCTTTGACGGAGTATTTAGGTTTAGGTTTTAAGTTTACTGTTCTTCTCTATTGCTCACTCACAAATACTGTCAACAACTACATCCACAAAATATCAGTAACATATCATTACCACCCAATATATTTGTCATATGTCACTTGCATGATTTAAAATAATTCACTATACTTTTTGTATTTATTTCACATTTATTTAGCCGAAATGTTATTGTACGATTTATCCATTATCAAGCACAACTTTGATTTTTTATATCGCTACATTAATGCAGATAAAAAAAAATGTAATCCTGCAAGAGAAACCCTTTGGAGTGTTTGCTTTGGCTCTTTAGACTCTCTTTGTGCCAGTACAAAGGCTAATTTTGGGGCACCCAGTGCTTACTGGCACAAACATCCACCCAAGTCTTTCTTTCCAGTGGCGCAAGCAGACATAGTCCATCACACCGTGCATGGACAGAGAAAGAGATATTATTAACCTTCCAAAGAAAGACAGAAGAAAGAAAATTAAAAAGAAAATGAATATTACTGGCTGGTATTCAATGGACACCAAACCCACTGTGTCATAGACGTAGATCAGATGCATTTTTAAAGTCCTGGATAAATGTATGTGCACACAAACATCTCATGCTAAGAGTTTGTGTGTCGCGTTCCACTTAATCCAGTCCTTTCCCATCCACCCCAACCCCCTCTTCTTTATCGAGGTACCATAAGAGGATTTTACATGGGGGGTGGGTTGTGTTTGGTGCAAGAAGACAAGGGGGACATGCTCTATACTAACTAAAATAAAACTCAGAACCTTTCTAGGTTGGTTGATTCAGAAGCTGTCACAACTGACATTTTCAGGGATGGATTTAACTTCAGGTTAAAACTGTAACTGTTAAGACCGGCTATTTCCCCAAGAGCACTAAAAGAGAAGTTAAGAGTGAAATCTGAGAGCAGGAACCACTCAGTGGTGAGCAAGCCAGAGGGCGATGGGGAAGACGGTGAGAGAGGTCTTTTTGACTGGTCTTCAAACCTTTTAACAAGACACTGTGTTAAAAACACAGAATCAGTCGGGCGGATTTTCAGAGGATTGCGGGGGGAGCATCCTGTTAGACATCACAAACTGTCACTCTCATTGACAAGCTTCTCACTATGTACCAGAGATTAACACACCTTCTGTGGAACACATTAAGAAAAAATCTTGCTTTTAGTCATTTCAGTGAAATTTAAAAATGGTTTCGAACCCATTGACTTTCACTCTACAGATGACAAATTTTCATCGTTCCACACAAAGAACGAAAGTCTCTCAAAACTACACGAGAGACAGACCATATTTTCCTTTTTGGGTGAATTGTCCCTTTAAGAACTGACAGTGGACCCTGGCTTAATATTGGGTTATTTCAAAAGCATCTCTTTATGTAATAGTGAGATTAGCACAAGCATAATCTACAGCTCACACAACAAATCTTAGTGATCCAGTAGTATTTGGTGCAAGGCCAATGGATGACATCAGCAGAGTATTTGGTGCAAGGCCAATGGATGACATCAGCAGAGTTTTTGTGTTTTAAAAGGAGGACATCATAAGGTCAAAGGTCTTCTGATGGACCGCTCTTACACAAACACACCGCAGACACCAAATATACACATACAGTAATCCTGAAAGCGCAAACAGACAGTGGACAGAGGAAGCTGTACCAACAAAGCTTCTTCAGTAGTGACTTCCTGTGTCCTCTAGCCTTAACTGAGTCAAAGGTCACAAAAGCTGGCAAAAAGTGAAAGTGTACAGACAACTCCACAAAGTACACACACAAATATGTGAAGCACTGAAGACAGTCAAGTTCTTATCATTATTTGTTAAGACTAACATTAATGAAAGAAACATTTTGCAGTGTGTCTTAATAAAAAGATGCTTTCTGTAACTAAAAAAATTAATAAAAATCTTACATCTTTCTTTTGATTTGGGGTGAAATATGACCTGGACATGCTTTTCTCCTGACTATTCCTTTGCAAAGGTCTGTCAAGAGCATCTACAAACAACTTTCAGCTTTGAAGGCATTAACCAGGAGTCAATCATCCATGCTGGAGAGAGACATCAAACATAATTATGGTCTTTCAGACGCAGCAGGACACATCCATCTCCAGTGTTATCCACTTTATTAATGAACTGATGAAGAGAAACCGAGAGGACAAGGGACATCAGCCAATCACAGGCGAGGACAGTAGGAGCTTGTGGCCTTGCACTGCCTATCCTCTTTCCACACACGGATGTTGACAACTGATATATTTAGACTACTTTAAGCACAAGTAATATTGAGGGTAGGGAATTCCCATAAAAAAATAAAAATTCATGGTTAGGTTTGCTGACTGCACAGCATGTATGTTTTCATAAAACACTTCACACGTGGGTGGGTTAATTGTTTTTGAGTAAGCAGATCACTCTGGATCATTCCACATTATTATTTCTCTATTGTCACCAATGCACCTCAGTTCAGCAAACCGAGGTGCAGAACGTTCCCTGTGACAAAAGCACTCATACACTGCTGTTATAATGCCCAACATCATCAAAAGGTCATAAACCCCCGTGAGGGACAGGTTACCACAGTTCAATCTGTGACACGTTGTTGTTTTGTCTCTCTCTTCTATTTGACTTTAGCCGTTCTCACAGCTAAATGTCCCTGAATATACTGCAGCTGCTCTGAATTGGTTTAAACACAAGAGAAGAGGATGATACAGATGGAAAACCCAAGGCCTGACATGACAGCAGTCTTTAATATATATATAAACATTTCGGAAAGTAGTTACACGGAGTACTACACATTCATTGGATGTGCTCCACCTGAATTTCTACTTTCAGTGTGACAAATAAACTACAAGTAACAATCAACCACAATGTTTTGTCTATTTTTTTTTTTACTTAATTCTAATTGCCATTCCTTTTCCAGGTTGTTGTTATTCTTTTTTGAGAAATTAATACTTTTACTCAGCAAAGATGCATTAAAGTGATGAAAAGCATCAATATTTTACTATGCATTAAAGAATTCAGATTCCTCAAAAAAATATTAAGCAGCACAGCTGTTTTCAACACTGACAATAATAATAAATGTTTCTAATGAGTGCCAAAAGACGGGAGTAATGACTGCTGTAATACTTGTAATAATATTTCACAACATCACTGTTTTACTGTATTTTTGATCAAATATATACATCCATGGTGAGCATAAAAGTCTTCTTTATAAACATAAAAAATCTTACAGATTTTGAAATGGTAGTGAAACTCATCTATGGGTGCATGTCTGCACATATAGGCTATAGTTTGTGTACAAAACTGTCACCAAAAGTGACATAAATCTAATCAAACTTCTCTTTTGGAATATTTTGATTACACCCTCAAAGGAAAATTTGATTTATGTATTTAATAATTATTAAACATTTTCTTATAGATTTAGTATTTGGAAATTCTAATCATCTACATATAAAAACAACAGAAATCTAGCAAATGTGTGTGTGTGAAGCTAAACTTACCTTACCCTCAGGACACATTCTGCCCCCACAACATGTCAGCTGTGCTCATCGACAGCAGAGAGACAGAGATGTTCTGAAAGCGTGAGGGTACCGCCCCCCCCACGCACCCCAAACACACATCGATTTGATGTCCACTGCCATCTCTCAGCCTCAAGTCCATATTTGGACAAAAATAGAGACAGACGGAGCAACAACGACAACAGAGAGGAGAGCGAGCGAGAGATCTTTGATCCTTGAGTAAATATTAGATTACAGTGAGCTGTGCTGTTTTCTGCCCATCAGGATCAGAGGGCCTTTATTGGGTTATCCTGAACTCAGTGTGTGTGTGTGTGTGTGTGTGTGTGTGTGTGTGTGTGTGTGTGTGTGTGCTGGGACAGGAATGACGGGAATGCTCAGGCCTCCTTTACTGTCAATGTAGGGAAAAGCTACAGGATTCAATGACTGGATTCAGCGACTGAATCCAAACACACACATACTTCAGAGACACTTTTGGGCTTATTAAGTGTGAACTTAACAAAACCGGCAATGATTCACTATGACATACTGGTGAAAATAATGTACTGTATATACATACTCACAAAAAAAAATCTGAGACAAAACACACCGAAACAGATGGAAACATGTAAAGCTCAACTGCAGACAACAACTGATAATAACTCAGAGGCTGAATAAAATTTTGTGCAGCTGCCTGTTAGAAAAGCCCTGCTCTGTTATAAAAGCCATTCATAATCTTTTATTATAGGGATGGCATATTATTAGTGTGTCTTCTGATGGCTAGAGAAAAGAGCGAGAGCGAAAAAGTGTGTGTTTGTGTGTGAGCAAATCTGCTTGAGGGGGTGAAGATAAAGTTGGAGCATAGCAAAAAAGGCGAGAAATTGGGGTCCTAAATCCGTCCTCTGTGGGCCACTCTAATAAACAGATTTGGACCTCAATCTTTTAAGAGCGCAGGAGCTGTCTATTCATAAGTAGAGGGGGCAGAGATAGACGTCAGGAGCGATGCAGGCAGAGAATATGACTTTGGGCTTAAAGTAGTTCTATGAATAACTCCCCCAAATTGAAAATTCGTAATTTACTTAGCCTTCCAAGCTTGTTTTTGTTCCAGTGTTGTTAGGGGTAACTAAATCTATTAAAAATCTAAGAATATTGGAATAAAGAGAATTATAAGAATAAAGACGCTATTATGCTATTTTGTGTTAGAAACATTAAAAAACAACAACATTATTTTCTTGATTATTAACAAAGACAAAATTAAGAGGCAGAGGGGACAATAGTTGAAGGCAGCAATTTTCAGAAAATAATGACTAAAAAAAAAAAAAAAACGATTTTATGTCTTCACAAGGTTTAAAGGGTTTGGAATAGGGATGTCCCGATACCACTTTTTTTTTTACTTCGGATAGCGATACCGATGCCGCAGATTTGGCTATTTGCCGATTCCGATATCAATCCGATATTTTTCTTTTATTCTTAAACTTATACTACTAATAAAAATAATAAGAAGAAAAATGGAAGCACTTTGCTCAATTAGCCACCTATAAACATAAAAAATCTTTGTCATTATTTTATATTTGTTATTTAAAAAAATAGAACAAAGATACACATAATACACTAATAAAAATAAAACAGTGTTTTGCAGGTACAATAGTATTTAGCAGGTACATTAAAAAAATTGAATGAACAAGTAAAAATAAAATAATGAATATTTACAAATTACAATTGCACCTAGACAGTTGCCTATGGCAATGATTTTACTAATACAGTTGTCTGATTCATTTTATAGTCTCAAGCATTCAGAAATGACACACAAGAAAAATTTACTTCACTAAAAACAAGGATTCGTTTTTTGTAAGGGTTGTGATGTCCACGTTTTGATTGAAGAAATTATAAAGGCTAGCATTTCTATCGCAAAAAGTTGGCCAAAAAATGATAGATTAAGTGGATATTTGAATTGAATTATTAAACAGAACATTGAAACTCTAAGAGGATATTAAGGCAGATGCGACATTAAAATATGTTATTAACTTAATGTTATCAAAATCCAAAAAAGATGAACGGTATTATAAAAGTACCTAAAAGTGATGCACGGGCCTCATCTTGGGCTTTTTTCTTTTCTTTATCTCGGTGCCGGGCTACTGTTGTCTTTTCCCGGGCAGTTGTCCATCAGTTTTGATCAGTTACAGTCAGCAGACAGCCGCAAACATGAGGTGAGGGTGAGCACGCGCGCTGCTGCGGGAATGACGGGTCACGTGTGCGTCGCCTGTCTACTATCTTCACCGTGAAACGCATTTTTTCGACCCCGATCAAAAAATTTTCATATTGCACACCCCTTCCCTCGGAAGAAATTGCAGACCGAGGGCAGACCGGACCACAAGAGCACTTTAACTCTCATACTCATGCGACTATAATTGGCTACTACTGTTATCACGTGACAGGCAGTGACTGAACTGGATGTCACGGCAAGGTAAATGCTAATATTCAAGAATTTAGGCGATGGTTTAAGCTAGATTTTCCCATGGTTTGTATCTGCACAATACCAATGTCGTGGATCGGATCGGGACATCCCCACATAAGTCTCAGAAATCAAAAGAAATAAATTGGCCTTTTTGGGTGAAATCCTGCTTTAAAGCAAACATCACACACAGCAGATGTTATGAATGAGATCTGGAGTGCAAATGTCTATGAGGGATAGCTGTTCAACAGATGATTAAGTAATCACATGGTTTAGTATTATCAGCTGACCCTGATAGACAAAGCCTGACATGGACAAATCCCTCAAAAGCCCAATGTACTCTATATGTCCTTTTAAGTGCATATATGCATCTGCATGGTTAAGCCACAGTCTGCAACCTGACTTTGAGGCGCATCATGATTATTCTTCAAAAAGCAAAAAGTTAGTTTCTATAAATCTTGATGTGTTGACCAAGACCAGTAATTATGTGGCGACTCAATATTCATGACAAGCTACAGGTTTATAACTTATACGAGCATGATTATTGTCCTTATTGCTCACAATGATGATCTGATGCATATACAACCCATCGGACCCAAAGTTCTCAATGTCTTTCCATCTCTTTAATATATTTGCAAACATAAAACGGGGGCAACAACATGATCTAGCCAGATACGACCTACTTTCTATTCTCCCACAATCCCCTTTGTTCCCCAGCAGCACCCTCTTTTAGAGAGACATAGAGAGAGAAATGGGGGAGGAGGATTATAACAAAGACTAAATAGTGCACCCCGGGACACTCAAAAAGCAAACTCAACCACTTATAAACTACTAAGTAGGCCTACATACTACTGTGGTTGGCCAAAACTGACATCTAATTAGTAGTGGATTGAACATAATACATGTATATTTCATGTTTTACTTTGCTCAAAAAAAAAAAATCTTTAATTAGCATATTGCACAAAAACGTAGGTTTGATTTTTAATTCACTAGAAGAGCGAATCAGTAAACTGCTACTAAGCTGTAATTATTATTACAATTTATATTTAAATATTTATATAGAATTAAATATAATTAGAATTATATATAATGAACTATATTATAATACTTATATATAAAATATAAGTAAATATATAAATCATAAATGTACAAATATAAAGTGTAATTTTCATTTTAAAAAATTACATAATAAAATTGTATTTAATATAAATATAATGTTATTAAATAATATATTATAAAATTATATATATGAGGTACATTGCACAATGTAAAATAAATTGTACACTAATGCCAGCAGTTTTCTTTCTTTTTTTTTTTTTTTTTAATTAAAAAAGGTGTATTTTGTGATTTTAATAAAGTCTCTATTATTGTCTAAATCAAACCTTGTGAGGTGGCCACAATTTTCACCTTCACAGCAGAGAACAGACTACATCTCCTGCTGAACAAGCGTCGTGCTACGGAAAGAAAGGGATGCAAGAGGAGAGGAAAACACTGCTGAATCCAATTTAACTTGACAGAAAAGAAGACGTGCCACTGTAAATGTCAGAGGCAAAACTGAGGGAGGGATAAAGGGAAAGGTGTGAGGAAGTAATGTTAGATTAGTCTCGTAGTAATTGTTGGAACAATGCGTAACACAAAAAGATAATGACAGTTACAGGATGAAAAAGAGAGGAGATAATTTCTGGTAAAGATAAGTGCTGGAAATGCAGAGAATGAAAGCCGAAGATGACATCGAAAGAGATAAAGGTCGAACATGAGTAAGTTTGGGAGGAAAGGAGAATGAGAGAGAACAAATAATCTTGAGAGCGTGAGAGAGAAACGAGGAAGACGGTGAACGTCACTCATTCTTACCTGCATGTGTTCGGTAGAACTGCTGCTGAGCTCATCTCCAGATTCAGAGTCATTTCTCATTTTCTCCAACCCGTTTCCTGGTGACACGCTTCCATCCGTGTCCACCGACGACCCGCCTGGGAGCTTCCCCGGGCAACCTTGCTCCTGTGGAGGGGATTCCGCTCGTCCTTGTGGAAGTGTGGGGTTGCCATGGTGATAGTTATGATGGTTGTTGTTTTTAAGCAGAGTGAGCTCAGCAACAACGCTCTTCATCCCTGTGTTCTGATTGGTGTCCCGCAACATTAGAGGCGGGGTCTGTTGACCTGGCAATGGGGACGGCGTCGTTGAAGGAGGTGGCCTGCTGAAGCTGGACCATTCCGTTGGAGCGCGTTGGTTGAGATTTTCATTCGATGACCAGCACTGGGCGATTTCAAGAACATTAGGGGGCTTTGCACGAGGTTTGGGCGGCGGCATAAGGGCACGCCGGACCTCTCGGACGTACTGAGCGGGGACATAAAAAGCCTTGGTGCCCTCCTCCCGACGAACTTGCCACCAGTCCTCATTGGTTTTGCGAACCAACATGTAGCATTCTCCCTGCCGTATGGAGATAAGTCTGTCTTTCGCCTTGTACTCATAATCAAACTCCACCTCGACATACACCTGCCCCGGGGCGATGGACAAATCACAGCGGCCATCCTGTTCTGTCATGGCTCAATCCGTCATTGAGTTATTCAGAAGACAGACTGTTAGTGGATCCACATCTTTTGTTGTGTCCGCGCGACTGCTAAAAGAGAGAATGAGACTGTTAGCATGTACTTTAAAAAGAGATGATACTTAACTAACTTACCATGTGTGACCAGATTGTTTCACTAGATAAAATCTTAATTCCTCCGATGGGATCATGTAGATCCCTTTGAAGCCACAATTTGGACCTTCAAGCAATTGACTACCATTGAAGTCCACTATATGGAGAAAAATCCTGGAACATGTTTCTCAAAAAATGTAATTTCTTTGCAAGTAAAGACAGATAGACATGAACATCTTGAACGACATTGGGGTGAGTAAATTATCAGGAAATGTTCATTCTAGAAGTGATCTACTCAATAACAATACCAACCAGGACATACTGAATCTGATAGAAATTAAAACAATCACACATACACATAAAAAAAAATGCTACTGCACATATCAACATCAAGGGGAGCTGTATGGTAACCTAATCAAGCATGAGGACACCATGGCAACCAACATATCAGTAATCCAATGATCAAATTACAGTGACAGGTCTCAAGCAACACAACCATGCTCACTCACATACACAGATCACTGAATGAACTGAGTGATGTTTTCCAGAGTATGGCCTGCAGATCCCTTTCTACTGTCAACATGCATTTGTTTGGCCCCAGATCCCTCTCTCACATGTACAAAAACCCCCTTAAGCATTCTTAGGTTAAATATACATTGTCATGTTCACATAGGGTGCTTAATGATGATGGATTGTGACAGACTTAAGCTGGATTTATACAGCGGCTGGATTCACTCTTCCTTATATTTTGCCTTTGTTCTTTCAGCCCTTCTGTATATGAAAAGAGCCCACTTTGTCCATCCAATGCACAACTGTTTTCAACCTTGATAAGAAGAAGAAATGTTTCTTGAGCACCAAATCATATTAGAATAACGGCTGTTTTGCCCTTCACAGGAATAAATTAAATTTTTACAATATATTAAAATAGAAAAGAGTTTTTAAATTCGATTTTTAATTCAAATTTAAATCGTAATATTATTTCACAATATTACTGTTATTTAACATTTCAGATCAAATAAATATAGCTTAGGTAAGCATAAGAGACTTCTTGCAAAAACAAAAAAATTCTGAACAACCCCAACCTGAGTGCATTTCAAATTACTGATTTTATATTGTATATAATATTGATAAAATTGTGTTTCACTCTTTAGTTTATTTAGTACAAAATTTTAAATATTGACCAAACATGACTTTTTGCCAAAATGCCAATAGTGAAGTTCAGTTATGTGAGGCCATAGGCCTGTTGCGATTACAACTTTTTGTTGTGCAATATATTGCCCCAGAAATAATTGCAATAATCGATATCATGGTCAATTTAAAGACCATTTTATGCCAAAATCATAATGTAACAGCATAAAATGCAAGAAGGCCTACACACTTCCAAATGACAACAATTTTTTTTATTTTTGAGAATATTTAGATAGTGGAAATTAAGTATCCAAATATTAGATACCTCAAAAACCTTAATAAATAGTAAATGCACTTTTTGTTAAAAAAAATTTAAAGTAACAGGTAGAAGTAAAGAAATATGCTCAACGGGCTTGAATGGAGATTTTTCCATCTACAGATTTTTCATGGTACCTTCCATACTTATACCCAGTTAATCCAAATGGTCTGTTCTTAAATAGTTAGTCTTTGAAGTTGAATGGTTTACTGAATATTTCTAAATAGCAACAAATATTATAAAACCGGCTCAGGAAAGCCACGGGTTGCTGTCAAATTTTAGATGTGGATTTGACGTGACATAAGGCACCTCTGAAAATAGCCATAGAGGAGAGAGACTGATAGAGGTTACTAAGACTGAATGAAACTGAATACTGTAACCAGACACAGACTACACTGATCCCTCCACTGAGAAAACTTTGCACTGTTGAGTCAAGCACAGAGCCACATTCAAACAATTCACTAGCAACACAATTTCGTTGATATTGTTTTGCTCATCATTTCTAAAATATTAGCTACTATCTTTCTGCTAATATGCAGCAGGACACTGCTGGCGTTCATCAAAAAGCTTGAGCTTCATAAACCTTTTGTATCTCAACTAAACTTTGAATTCATGAACTTGGGTTTCATCTTCAAAGAAGTCAGCTTTTCTCCCTCTCTATCTTTCACTCTATTTGTTGCAATCTCTTTATAAAGCTATCAACATTATGTACATCAACACTGAGCAAAAGGAACGAGATGTTAAAACACCATTAGGGTCCTGAACCCCATGAGAAAGATGCATGAATCTACTGCTTAAACCTTGTCAGCAACCACACATCTCTTCCAAAGACAAGACAGTTGACCCAGCATTGATTTAACAAGTTTGGAGCTGAAGGCAATCTACTCTCCCTCTGTCTTCAAATTCTGCACTAAAGACTCGTGCCAACCTTGGCAGCAACTCCAAATTCTCCCATCTTTTCATTTCATACATACTTCATCAAGCCCTACCACAGGCACTCCAATATACGGAGTACACACTACAAGACCTAGCAGAGAATCTGATTAAAATAAACACTAAACACCAAACTAAAAAAAAACAAAAGACTGGAAAAGTGGAGCCAGTAAACACACACTGCCGATTACAGTTTACTTTTAAGAGCCATTTACAGATTACAGTTTAATTTTAGGAGCCATTTACACTTTTTGTATTCCACTGCACTGATTTTCCATTATTGTTTTTTTTTTAAATGTAAACTAGACAAACATGTTTGATTGTTGCACACATCCAGTACTGAACTGTTTGAGAGAGAGAGAGAGGTTATATGTATCACAGCTATTAATATACCCCAATACAAACAACAACATACTGGTTTTCTTAACAAATGCATCTCTACTGATACAGTTCAAACATTTGGGGTTGGTAAGTATTTTAAAATACAGTAAAAACTGTAATACTGCAAAATCTCATCACAATTTATAATAACCATGTTCTGCTTGAATACATTTTAAAATGCAATTTATTCCTGTAATGAAAAAGCTGAATTGTCAGCATCTTTACTCCAGTACTTCAATCACATGATCCAGCAGAAATCATTCTAATGCTGATTTGGCATTCAAGAAACATTTCTTATTATTTTCAATAATAAAAGAGTGCTGCTTGATATTTTGTGGAAATAGTAGCCCACCACCCAAATACCAAAGTTTACAATAAGTCTGTCACTCTGCCTAATAAAATACCCCCATCCTCTATAGATACCACAAACCATCCCCTAAGCTAAACATACTCTGCCAATAACATCCACATTTACACACATGATCCGCTGGAGTCATTCATGTTTGAAAGCTTGGGTAGCACTGTTATCACATAAAGGAAGTCGGAGGAATAAAGGTCTTCTGTGATTTCTGATGTGTAAGGCAAACAATGACATTTGAAATAGAAACAACATTTCTTACACACCACAGAGAGGAGGATCACATGAGAAAACTGTTTTCCACTGGCATTAAAACAACTTGAGGCAACTCTTATCAACTCTTTTTAAAGAGTAAAGTGGATCTTCTTTAAAGTGAGCAAACAGACTAATTTAATCGAAAAAGCAGCACACAAGGATTTCAGATCTACCATGTGGCTCCCATTTGGGGACTTGACTGCGAACCAAAGCGGAGTTTCTATAAACAAGTAGCAGATGGAAGAGCTCCTCTGGGTGTGAGAGCACGGTCACTGCGGCCGATGTGCAAAATAAACTACTACCAACTTGTCTGCAAGATAAGTGAGACAGTCACTCCAACAGAAATCCTATATCATTTTGCTGGGGGAACCTGTCATTTCTATTCAGATTTGACTGAATCTCATAATGAATCAAAATATACTGGGAGAAAGCGTCTATGGAGTTTCACTTCCTGGGGTTCAAAGCAGATTGGGGTTTGAAAAGCATCAAAGATTGGGATGAAAGCATCAAAGATATTTACTATCAAGTCCACCACATTAGCACTCATTACAAATGTAAATATTCATGCTGAAGCAGTGCAAAGACACATTAAATGCTGTACCATAGCTATTTCAGTTACTAGTACTGTACTCTAGAAAGCATAGATAACATTTGACCGCAGTTCTCTTTTAATTTAGGGTTTAATAAGGTTTAGATACTAAAGCTGGAAGAAGAAGGAATCAAATATTAGACGAAAAATTAAGAAAAATTAAGCCACACACACATATATCTTGAACCTGATAAAATACAGGTTTCTGTTCATTTTAATCTCACTTTAAGCTTGGAGTGTGATACACTCTGGACATGATCAAATTAAACACTGTTACACAGAGGTCTTGGATATTACATAACATTTAGCAGCACTAAAGGCCAACATGCCCTACTTTCAGATCAGCAAGTTGTGAATTTACTAGAGAAAAGCAAACATCACGACAAGAGGTTCATGAAAGCTTTTCCTCTCCACAAAACACAGCTACCTGTCTGTCTAAATTTGGAAACTGGGAAAATAACCCTGAGCTTTTCAACGTTGTTTATATGGACATCTGGTCTAGACAGAAAACATTTTGAATCCCACAATCTGCACTTGAAGGATCTTGAGACTGGCCCGGATTACACTTTTACAAACAGTCGTCTTTTCACAAAATGTGCAAAATAACAAGTGTTCTGGATCAGTTTGCCCAGTTTTCAGGCGATTTATAAGCAACAACAGCAAAATAAATTCTTGAGAAGTTTTGCAAACCATTTCATGCTATTTAAATAAAGGTAAATGGCTTAGATGTACCATCAGAATAAAAATGTATTTTCTCTCAGCAGAATCAATTAATCTAGTCCAGTGATACAAGAACCTGCCACTACTAAATGACACAGTGCGTATCATTAATAGATCAGACACAAGACATGGTTTCTCATCCCATGACATGACTTTCACCCACATTTGAACTGAAAGAAAAGTTTAAAATGATTATATTAATTCGGTGTTATTGTGACGTTTTCTTTGACATTTTAGTGACTGTTTGAAATTAATTTGGCAATTTACTATAGGCTAGTGTAAAAAATCTGACAGGTCTCACACATTAACAACACATGAACGTTGAACCGCTGTTTAAAGAGCGTATTGAACGCGTAATGGCTTGATGCTCAGACATGGTTCTTTGTCATTCATCTTGAGGGCTTAAAACAGTATGGCTACCTTTATGATTAAAATGTTTTCTCCTGTCGACAAACAAGCTCCAAGGCCAGCCAGCATAGAACGGGTTTGTTTGTCTAATCTACTGAGCCACTTGGCATCCGTGAACACAAAGTGACCTTGCAGTCGTTATCGACGTTACTTAGTGGAGTGATTTTCGGTCATCAGGTCCTCACAGGTCAAACGGTAGACTAGCCTATTTGACTTTGTTCCAGTGGTTCATTTATTACTGATGCAGACGAGGGAACACTATATCCCCCCAGCGATCCAGTCAAGAAGGAGAGCCCCGTTTTTCCCCTGGTAACTCGCCTTTGTTTGAGTAGCGGCTACTGGTCACTAAACCCGGGCACCGGTGCAGTCCCTCCCCGGACGAAGGCGACCGCGAGGCCGGGAGAAGAAAGGGGGAAGGGTCGGTTTGGCCCATAAACTTTCAAACAAAATGCAGTTGAACCAACAGCAGTCCAAACCAACAGTTCTGCCCGAGAAATGTTTACTGTGCTTAATTACAGCTCGTTGAAACAAACTAATAATGTGTCATCACAATAACGCGCACAAATTGTTTCCAAAGGGAAAAATGAACAACAGCCTATGTCAAATGCTCAAATTCTCTACTTGTGATCACTTTGATTAACCGTTTGCGCCGATTTAAGTGATGACAGTCTATTAGGCTACTCACAAGACAAATCAACATTTAATCAAAACAAAGCACAAATTAAAAACACAGTTCTAAGTCTAGATCATCTAAATCACATAAATAGATAAAACTAGGTTTGTTCTCAATGCAAGGGAACTGCGTGTTTTAAACACATGACTGCAATTTAAAAACCCGATGGGAGTATTTTGCCGCAGCACGATGGATAGCAGGTTCTCCGACCACGGGTCTCCAAAGCGGCTTTCGTGGTTGGCCACAAGGTAGCAAACCGCTGTGCAACAACCATTTCCAACGGTCTCAACAATGCAACTCTTTATATCTGCAACAATGCGCCTTTGAAGCATAATGACCGCGGAATCTGATCACACTGACCTGGCGTTCAGGGGGATATGGGAGCGGCCATGTCCGTTAGTTGGAGAGTCTCTGAAATAAACTTTTCCCGTGCAGTCCTCGGCACTTGCGTGAAAATATACTGCGCGGCAGCAACACAAAACACACGATCTGGCCGCCTCGCGCATCCAATCGCAGTCTGTCTCTACGGGTGAGTGAGTGAGTGAGTGAGTCAGTGCGCACACCCGCCTGTGCCGTGAAGCTCTCTTGAACGGCTGATGCTCCCGTTACTGCATCAGGCCCCCTCGCGGTGCTGAGAGGCTCTTGATCCTCCTTCTGTTCAGAGGAAGGTATGCAGAGGCGTTTGCGTGGTTCTGCACAGCACTAGGTCACAACCTCGTTGTACAAACGTCAATAAGTGCTGAATTGGATTTATTCTACTGCATTTTATATTGCATTTATTGTTTTATGTATTTTATTTACATCACAATACATTTAATATTTAGATTGTATTATTATTTATACTATACATATTGATTTTCTTTCTTTTCGATTATTTTCGATTATATGCTCGTGTGCATAGCATGTTACAGCCTTATAGCCACACACACACACACACACACACACACACACACACATATATATATATATATATATATATTTGTGTGTGTGTGTGTGTGTGTGTGTGCGCGCGCGCAAATGAATAAATTATATGTGCCCAGATCACAGGCAATTTAACAATTTTCTTTCCCTTTTATTATTTGTTTAGGGTTCATTGGTTATATAAAGACAGCATAGGAAAATACAACTAGAAAAAATATTATTATTATTGTGTTGTTTTTATAATTATTATTATTTAGGCTGTTCCTTCTCTATCCCTGACATTCCACAAGCTATTATGATGACACACGTTGTGACATTTAGGCAGTATATAAGTATTTTTGAATTCCTGTGTTATGTAAGTAACCCCAAAGTTGTTCAAAGTTCATCAATCACCCCTTCCATATCTATAAACGTACATATTTTAACCACTATCTTGTTATCAATGAAATTGTTGAATGTCAATATTACCAGTACTGTACATTAAAACATTGCCCACTAGAGAGCGACATTTGCTGCGTTTACTCTGTTCGAATTTCGTTGCAAGAGATCACAGCGTCTTAAATGTGCTCTTACAGTGTAAATAAAGAAACTATAAAAGTAAATTTCAGTCACTTTAACATTTAACTTGTTTAAATTTTTGAAATTAAAAATTTAGACTGATAAAAATCTAATCATTATTAATATCATTATTAATTTTAACTTTATTATAAGATGCCTTTCTTATATTTCAGTATTGATTTTGTTAAAGACTACATTTACATTACACTTTGATTAGCAAGATTAAAGATTTCAAAATAATAATAATAATAATAATAATAATAATAATAATAATAATAATAATAATAATAATAATAACGCTTTTATTTTGAAATAACATGCCTGCGGAAGAACTATGGTTTACAACTTCCGGTCCTGAGCGGACATACAGGCGCTTGTAGTCCTTCATCTGCATTGATGTTGGATTAGAAAATGCACAAAAAAACTACAATGCCCGTCGTGCTTCTCAGAAGAACTTTGTCATGTTGTTGGGCCTGTGCATGACAGTGCAAGGGAGGCGGTAATGCACCTATTTACGTTGTTTGCCAAGAAGAAGAAGTAGAAGACGATGCAAAGGACCACAGGATTGTAAACAGAGGTTCTATCTCATTCTTAGCTTCGTTGAGTTGAAAGTACATATTTGACAAGGAATAAGGCTGATTAAGAAATACATGAAAGGAGAACGAGAAGTATCAGCACTTATTAAATGACAAAATACAAAAGATTAAAGGACAGCACATTATACCATTCCAGTTGTTGATTACGTGATTTAAATATAAGGTATGAGTTAAAATATATTTAAGACGCTGCTCGATTTGTTATTGAACAGTACTTGACATGGACCAGTCATTGCGCAGTTGCAAAAGGTTTGTGCATTTGGACCTAAAAGGGGCACCTCCTAGAATTGGCTACTTAATTGAGGTACAGCTTCTTTCACTCTTTTATGACTATTTAAATAAAACTTTAAGGAATAAACCACGATTACGTTTCTACAGCTGATCCAGTTATTTGCTGATCTTGGAGCCAATGGCTTGCTCATCGAATATGAGGATATGTTTCCCTATGAAGGAAAGCTGAAAGTTCTTCAATCTACAACTCAGCCTCCATACACGTGAGTTTATATTTATATTTATATTTTTTTTTATGAAAATGTGACTTGATAAAAATACCTGTTATCCAAATAGGCGTGAGGAGATTGTGTCTATCCAGGATGCTGCCAGTAGCAGAGGGCTGGAGATCATTCCCCTGGTTCAGACATTTGGACATTTGGAAGTAACTACGAAGCCTGTTTTTGTCATTTACCCAATTATTTAGAATTATTTATCCATTTGAATTCTGCATATTCAGACTCTTTACTATTTTAAAATGTCCTCAATCAGTTTGTCCTGAAGCATGAGGTGTTTAGAGATCTGCGGGAGGTGGACTACTGTCTGGGCACCCTGAACCCACACCGTGATGCAGGAGTTAGGCTGGTGCAAGAGATGCTACAACAAGTCATGAAGCTCCACCCTAAAAGTACCAGCCTGCATATCGGAGCCGACGAGGTACAGCACATCCCTCCATCAATAAAATGCCACTTGTGTGGCTACACTATAATAATTCCTACAAATGAACAGTTTGACATGTAAGCTTAGGGTGTTAGCTTTTATATTGATCTGTTGATCGAATAACTTTTTTTTTAATAGGTGTACATGCTCGGTCATGGAGATGAGTCCAAACACTGGTTAGATCTTCCAGGTCGGAGTGTTCACCAGCTGTTCCTCAGTCATGTCATTAAGGTGGCAAAGGGGATTCGGGAAAGTGCACCCAAACTTAATTTGATAATGTGGGATGATATGCTCAGGTCCATGACCCCTGAGACCATCAAAGGCGAGTAGTTAACATATTTATCACCTATTTTGAAAAATGATCATGATTTTGTTGCATATAAGAGAAAAGTATGTATTTGATAAATAGTTGTATAAATGCATGCTCAAAGGGACAGTCCAAAAATAATAATACTGTGATTATTTACTCATCCGTGTCATTCCAAAACAGTGAACCCCACTGACTGAAAAAAAGGTTTTTCCATGTATAATCTTAGAAATTAATAATCTTCTTTTAAAATGCTACATTAAAATTAGATTTTTTTATATATAATACAAAGGGGGGTTGTAGGTGTGTTCGGAACCTAAAATTAAAAAATGTAAATAAAAAATTGAAGGGGTTGTTCACTCAGGATGCCCTTTATAAATAGTCGGTCTTTGACTCATGTGACATGCTTTAATGTTTCTTTCTCTTCAGTCACCAGACACTTCCCTTCAGTTGTTTTTTTACATGCTTATGATACTTTCACCTCCTTCCCTTTCATACATTAAAAGGTCAACACCTCTATTTTCACTGGGCAAAAATATCTTAAATGTTCCACATCCTCCATATTGACTCAACGTGAAATGAAATGAATGACCAAATCAAACTAAAGTCTATGCAAAAAAGAATTATACTGCATTTTCTACCTCATGGCTATCACTTTTATAATGTGTATATACACTTTTTTTCTCATTATACTAAAACACTGTTTCTATCCAATTTATGGTCTTATTTTAGAGAGTGGTCTTGTTGGATTAGTGCAACCGATGTTGTGGGATTACAGCCCTACTCTAGATGTTGGCAACACTGGTAAGTTGGGTCAAAACACACTTTACTATTAAATGTTGTGAGCCATTTGATCATGAAAATGCTTGATTATTTTACATTTACTCTTCCAGTCATGCTTATGGAACGATATAAGTCTGCGGGTATATCACAGCAGTGGGCCGCCAGCTCTTTTAAAGGCTCGACCACTGTGCACACCTGTGTGACCAGCACCCAGAGACATCTGGACAACCATTTTCAATGGCTCAAAGTAGCATCCAGCCTGTCAGCTGGCATTAAGCTACAGGGAATTGCTCTAACTGGATGGCAAAGGTTAGATGGCATCCCATCTATCACTAGAATCACAGCTGTCTTACTGGACAAGACAACAAAATGTATGTTTCTTTGGTTCCTTTTAAGATATGACCACTTGTCTGTTTTGTGTGAGCTGATGCCTGTGGGTTTGCCCTCTCTGGGGTCCTGTCTGCAAACTCTTCTGCACGGTCAGCCACTTTCATTTTCACTCATTTAGATTTCTTTTTTGGCGGTAAATTGATGGCAGTATCTAAATATTAAGAATGCTTAACTCACTGTAGGTTTTCACTGTGATTCAGGTGGCTTTACCGAAGAGGCTCAAAAGAAGGTTGTTGAGATACTTGGTACTGTGGATGTAGAAGACATAGAGAGGTACCTTTCATATTTGTGCCCTAAAAGATAAAAAAAGCATGTGTAAGTGTAACACTAAGAAACCCTCAAGGGTTACTGAAAAATAGACTCATTTACAGAATATTCTTTGGCCTGTGTGTCCCAGATTGTCTTCCTCCTTTGCTGGGGCAAAACTAGCTGAACTCATAGTGAAGCTGACATCTTTGCTGGAGTCTGCAGAACTGAGACATTTTCAGAACAATATGTGAGTTTAGGGCCTCTAAGTTTTAAGAGAGTTGTGAAGTTAAGGCTGACTTTTCACCAAATATTTGTATTCATTCTTGCACAACAGGTTTGTGAGGGGCTGGTTCACACCCTACCACAGGCAAAAAAAGACAATCAACCCACTCATTGCTCAACAGATTAAAACACAAGCAACAATGTAAGTTTCTTAATATGTATACTTATATTTACAGTACTATTCAAAAATGCTATAATTTTGAATGTTTTTGAAAGAAGTCTCTCGTGCTCACCAAGGCCGATGTTGAAAACAAAAAAAGTTTGTTTTTGTGGAAACTGTAATGCACGCTGTGTCTTATGCATGTGAATTTTTAACAAGTACTTTATAATATATCCATATTTTTCCTCTCAATTCCTCCAACAGTATTCTTGATGATGTGGAGAGCCAGGTTCAAGATGTGAGAGGAGAGATGCGTCTGCTGTACTCAGACTCTACAGTTCAGGAATGGGTGGACCAACACATCACTCCAGTGCTGGAGCCTCTGCACAACCTATCCAGAGACATTGAAACGGTTTTAAATGGAATGGGACTTTGTACCGAATCCATATCTTAAAGTTGGTCAATAAGTTTCTTTCGAAAACTTTCTTTCAAGCTAGACTTGTACTTGCAGTACAATGTAAAACTGAATAAAACAACTGCGAAAGCTTGTGTTTGTGAATCACTGTTGTATAATTTTATTAAAAATTGTGTTTGTATTATAAATGTAATGAAATATCATTATTATGATACAGGTGCATCTCAATAAATTAGAATGTTGTGGAAAAGTTCATTTATTTCAGTAATTCAACTCAAATTGTGTAACTTGTGTATTAAATAAATTCAGTGCACAAGACTTTGGTTCTTTTAAATGTGATGATTTAGGCTCACATTTAACAAAAACCCACTAATTCAGCCAATCAGCTATTCAAACTTAAAACTCCTCCCAAGGTTTCCAGAAATCCGTCAAAATGGTCTCTCAGTTTGGTTTACTAGGCTACACAATCAGTGCCACAAACTGATCACCTCATGCCATGCCGAATTGAGGCAGTAATTAAAGCAAAAGGAGCCCCTACCAAGTATTGAGTACTTGTACAGTAAATGAACATACTTTCCAGAAAGCCATTTCTTTATTATTATTATTTATTTTATTTATGTTTCTTATTTTTTATTTATTTTGGCTAGTTACCAATGCAGCATATTTTCTTTAATTCACTTGCAATTGTTGAAGTTTAATTTAAGTCTAATATTTATATTTTAGTTAATTTCAGTTACCGGCAATCATGTTAATTGTTTTAGTTTTAAATAAAAATAATATCCACATTATCAATTATTATTATCAAATCAAAAAAAAAATAAAAAAATCCCCCAAATAGAATTGTCCAGACTTTTATTTTGTCACATATCGATTTACTTGACCGGGAAGTGATATGTTGAATTTTACCCATAATATTTGTAGCTTACATGGGTCGTTTGTATAAACAAATCGTATCGGTGTAGCGTTTTTGGGGAATTTTGAGATATGTCGCCTCGCTTGCGCGTTACTAACACACCGCGACGTTTTTGTCATCGTTATCAGCGCGTGTAAACCCGGCCTGTTCAGCGTAACAGCGCCGTGCGGAGCGCTAAATAAAGGCATTTAGAGTCTGATCAAGACGGAACTGACTGTTTGTGCTGCGAAAATATGGCAGAGTTGCACGTTGAACCCAGCGCGAATGGCATCATCGAGCAGACCGAGCATTGTGAATTCAGAGGCTCCGTGAACGTTAGACTCCCCTCGCCAACACTGTTGATTCCGCCCCGGAGCGGCTTGTCAAGTCCAGGGGTCTCCGGCTCCAGAGCAGTGTTTGGGTTCCCTATGAAGAGCAACCCCACTTCCCCATCACCAGAAGCTACGGAGAAACCAGGAGCTCGGTGGGTTCGGCTCAATGTCGGGGGAACCTACTTTGTTACAACCAAACAGACCCTGTGCAGGGATCCCAAATCGTTTCTGTATCGATTATGTCAAGAAGATCCAGATCTGGATTCGGATAAGGTAAGGCTCGGTTTACTCCTGTAAAGCATGCATCACGCCTTAATATAAATCATTCATTTTTAATGTGTATACAATTATAATGCATACATTCACGTTTAGTCATTCAGCAGACACTTTTATCCAAAGCAAATGAAGACAATGGAAGCAATCAAAATCAATATGATATGCAAGTGATAACAAGTCTCAGTAAGCTAAGCTTAATGGTGTACACTTAGCAAGTTAAAAATAAATAAATAATAATAATAATAACCTGAAGTAATACATTAGGTAAAGTGGTGGTTTTATAGGCAAACATCAGTCCCTTGAATTGATATGTTACATCCTCTGATGTATTTTAATGTGTTTCTGTGTTCTGGTGTTTTGTTTGTTGTCTCTGCTTTTTTTTTTTTTTTTTTTTTTTTTTTTTTACCATCAAATCAAATTCTCTTAGCCTAACCACCAAAGCAGGGTCAAAACGTTCTATTGAGTCTTCGTTAAGAAAAACCTCAGGCACAAAACTCATTGTGCCCTCAGGTTCTCCCATGTGTTCCACTGAAGACATTGGTAAAATTTCTTAATATATTTTATTACCCCTTTTCTTACACCTCCCTCGGTACAATAATATAAAAAAACTCCGCAATTAACAAAAAATCTTTTTTCTACATTTTTCAAAAACTTCTAAGGATGGAGAAAGGGTAAAGGATATTAAAGGGTTAGTTCAGCCAAAAATGAAAATTAAGCCATAAATTACTCACCCTGAAGTCATCCTAGGTGTATATGACTTTATTCTTTCAGACGAATTCGAGTTATTTAAAACATTTTCTTTGATCTTTCAAGTTGTTAGATGCAACCTAGCGGGTGTTGCACTGCATTGGTCCATGAGAAGTTTAATATAAACCGCATCCATTGAAAAAAAGAATCTCACACAGCTCTGTGGGTGAACAAAGGCCTTCTGTAGTGAATCGATGCGTTTTTGTAGGAAAAATAGTTATATTCAAAATGTAATAATCACTTTAATCTAGCTTGCGTTCACAGTTGTAAACGAAGCAGTTCAGGGGGAATGACGTATGAGGTTAGCATTGTGCCAACTTTGTCTGAAAGAAGAAAGTCAAATACACCTAGGATGACTTCAGGGTGAGTAATTTATGGCTTAATTTTTTTTTTGCTGAACAAACCCTTTAAATCAAATTCCTTTACCCTGTACCTCTCCACCAAAGCGAAGACCACCCAAAACAGACCAGAAGCTAAAGGCACTGTACTTTTCAATAGAGTGTTCACGTCACATTATCAATGAGCACCCGCACCTTATAAAAAAATATGAGACAAATCTCCAACCAAAACGAAACAAAGACACAATTTTGAATCTCAGACAAGCCCCCATTGTTACATTTCTAAATTAGTTTTGGGGACAATATAGAAACAAACAATAAAATGAATGGAGGGGAGACATTGATGTATCCGTCTCCAGACCCAGAAGCAATACACAACACTTTTTTTGTTGCTCAGAAATGGCAGTTTTATTTAGGGTAGGTGGATTAATGTAAAAAAATGTGTTGCGATAATGTGATAAGCTCGTGCCTATCTCCTAAACAAAACAACGATGAAGAAGTGTAGGCAATGTAGGTTTGAGACTGGCACCAGTGGTCAGAATATTACAGACAAAATAATAATGTTTAGCAGCAGTTCAGAGTCAAGTATCATGTTTGCAATACAAAAGAACCATTCCATAAACAGTCCTTTATCAGAATTGTGAATGTCTCATAGTCTGGAAACTTTAGCATGATGCAGAAAAAAAAATATTGGAGTCAGTTTGTTACTTTATTTTATTAGTGTTCATTTAACTAGATAAATTATTACACCTTTTTATATTTTATGTGATGTAATTTTTGTTAAAAACAAAGGTTTATTATTGTATATACGTTTTGCATTTTATTGTTACGGTATACCCTTTAAATTAACTTATTGAAAGAAAAACAGCAGCAGCAGTGTGGTGTACCGTATTTGGTTGCTACCTTATATCTTCACTCTTTCCTTTCACTCTTTTAATGGCTTTGGAAAACTTGTCTCGGATATTTCTCTGCATCGCTTTTTGCATAACTCCAGGTCGTCGACACCAAGCTTCGTTGCAATTCTTTCTAGGAATGAAATACTTTATCTGAATCTTTAAAGTCTCTCCGCGAGCGACCGTACAGGTGGGATATATTTGTGCAGCTCAGCTATTCGAAACTCAAGTGTATTCAGGAGATGTTGCTCTCCCGTAGGACCTCCACAGAAAGTGGAACGAACCGGGGAAAAAAACTGCACGTCAAAGAACGTGGAGTTCCAGAACAAACCCACCGACTGCGTAACCACCATGGACCAATGGAAGCTCAAAGGTGTTTTGGAGCCAAAAAAAAAACTTCTCCAGAAAGATTGCTTTGGTGATTTATTTCGAACTGCAGAAACAAACTCAAAACAAACTTCGTTTCGGCCTGATTCTGTTCCAATTGGCATCATATATATTTGTTCTTCGATTTCGTTTGAAGTATACACAACTGAGAGCAAGGCAGTCTCGGTTGAATATCCACATCTGAAACCAGACTGGTTGCTGACGAGGAGGTTGTTCTTTGTGAGGAAGGCTAAGACTTGGTTGAACAGCTCATTTTTGCAATAAAAGGAAGGAGAATAACCGGTTTGTAGTTCTCTAAAAGAGATGGTTTAAGTAGAAGGTTCCTTTAGTATTGGGGTTAAACGAGCCTGTTTAAATGCTGAGATAAAAACACCAGTGTGAAGGGATGTGCTAATATTGTGAGTGAGTGCAGGTACAACTGCTGGAGAAATGGCTTGATGGAGATGAGATGGAGTATGATCAAGCTTGACAATCAGTTGGATTATAAGAAAAGATGAGTTTGGAGACTTCTCCCTCAGAGAGTGAAAGTAGCAGTAGCAGAAAGTATCAGTAACACTGTAAGCATCAAGAGATCATGACTGTTTAAGGGGAGGAAGCAAAGATGAAACCATAGCATATAGCCGAGAGTGTGAGAGTGAGCATAGGTTACATTGAAAGATGATGTGAGGAGTGATATGTGTTGTGTCAGGAATAGGGATGTCAATTTTCGATTATTTCCATGATTGATCAGTTTAAATGTATGATCAAAAAAACGATTAATCATTAAACTTAATACTGCAAAATGCATCGATTGCATCTATAGTCACTGGCATGACAGGATGTGCAATGCCACTCAAAACGCAGGCTTCCTCACCTGAATTAAAGGGGTTTTTAGTCTGAATAAAAGTAGGGATGCACCGATACAATACTGAAAACACCAATACCACACATAAATGACTACAAAATGGATTTTTAAATGGTGGATAATGGTGACTGAATGTGATATAAAGAAGCTGTCACGTCCCATAGAAAGGAAAGGAATACATTTCCAATCATTAGAGATAAGCAGACCAGTACCTCCACCTCTTCCAGACAGACGGGGAGTGTGGGAAAATGAGAAATGATTGGAGAGTGCTGCAGGAGTAGCAGTGTCCTGTGGTTTGATCCACGTCTCTGTCAGGTCCATGAGGTTTAGTCTTGAATGAATAGTTATAGATGTTATGAAATCTGCTTTGTTTACTACAGAATAACAAATCCAGAGACCAATAGAAAAATAAAGTAGTGTATTAGCAGACATGGGCAAAGTGTACTGGTTGTTAGGATTGTGCTGCCTATAGTGTGTGATGTGTGGTTTGTGAGTGGGATTGATAGTAGGGATATGGAAATGCATAGTAAGAGTTGGTCATAAAAGCTGAAACCGAAGTGAAGTAAGGTTTGGAAAAGGGGATGAGTCAAATGCGATCTTCATACGAGGGCTGCTGCAACCGCTGCTGGGGTATACTAACCTTTTTATACCGGTTTGAAAAAAACGGAATTTGAATTCAGCTAAACACACTTTACTGTTTATCACAGCAAAGGGCTAAGCAAGAGCACGACACTGACAAGGTATGCGATACTGTACGAGGCCAAACTCAACTTCAGCACATCTCAACACAATAAAACAAGCATTTTCTTGCAAGGAAAATTGCACTAAAAAGTGAGAAAAGAAATAAATACACTTTTGGATCTGCTTTTAACTTCTGCTGATTGACTGCTTCTCTCAAAGAGTATTTCTTTACACTGTCTTTTCTATAGCGCTTGAACACACTTTACTGCTTATCACAACAAAGGGCTAAGCTGGCACGCAACACTGACAAGTACGTCACTAAGTCAGTTAGCTGGATTTGATTGTTGGCGATTTGGCATGATCTTCGATTGGTTGGTTCTTCAAAGCTCATACCAGAGTTGCTGTCATAGCAACAGATCTGTAATCTTAAACCTGCTCGGGAGCAGGATTATTTCATGTAAACAGGATTAGACTGCATCTTTTTAAGATACTTAAAATCTGTCCCAGCCATTACAAGAGTACCCTACTGATCCAGGGACAGTAATTTAAAATAATAATTTAACATTTATTTGAAATTTTTTTTACAATGTTGTGTAGTCTATAATAATATAGACACAGACATTTTTACTCACTGAAATATTTACTTATGATAAAATAATTGCTTTATAATTGTATTGGTGTCTTGCACACATGCTGCACGCTTAATCAATCGCTGCATTACTGATCGTAGTTTCTGGTATCGATACATCTGCCCTTTTTAGGGAACACGAGAACACGCGGTAATCTTAGACTTAATCCAGATAATTTTAATCAAATCCACAAATTAGCCAGACATCAGTTATCACGATTAGAAGATCTGGCATCTTTTAAATCATCTCAGATGTATAAAGCGATGTACGAAGAATGGGCGCAAGGTATGCGATATAGTACAAGACCAAACGCAACTTCAGCACATCTCAATGCAGTAAACAAAACAAGCATTTCCTAGCAATGACAACTGTGCTAAACACTAGTCAGACAATAAATAAATACACTTACAATCTGCTTCTAACTTCCACTGATTGGCTGCTTCTCTCAAAAAGCATTTCTTTACACTGTCTTTTGCTAGCGCTTGAGCACACTTTACTGTTTATCACAACAAAGGGCTAAGCAAGCACACAGGATTGTATTCGTGTATTTGTAATGCACATGGGAGGTCCAGTTTAATCCTGTGCTAAATGAAAATACAATCCAGTTTAAAGGAATAGTTTATCCCAAAATGAAATGCATGTCATTACTCGCTGTCAAGTCATTCCAAACCTGTGAGACATTCTTTATTACGTGGAACACGAAAGGAGATATTCCAAAGAGTGTTGTTAAACAAACAATTTTTGTTGCCATTGCCTTGCATTGTATGGGCAAAAACACAGAGACGGTTCTCAAATCTCCTTTTATGTTCCACAGAATAAAGTATGTGGCTGATTAAATGATAACAGAATTTTTTTCGATTTGGGTGAACTAATGTAGATGGGTTTCTGGAGCTGGTTTCTAGATTGTCTTTTGTCTTTATCTGCTGCAGGCTGGTCGTTATCTGGTTAACAAGTTATCTTTCAATCCAATAACCACCAAGATGACCACCTGGTAGCTAAAAACGTTGCTTTTCCAAGCTGTTCTACCTGGTTGGACCAGCCAGTGACCAGCTAATGTCCATTTTAGACCAGCTAGAAAGAGGTTAAAATTAACCTCCTTGGCTACCTTTGCTTTTGATCAATTGGTTGCTGTTCCAAGATTAGTATATTAGCTTGCATCAGTTGGATCTATAAACTACATTTCATGTTACAAAACACAGCTACCAACCTAAACTCTATATAGCAGGGGTAAACAAGTGTTATTTACAGTTCTGCAGAGGATTTCCTCTCCAAAGTGTTAATTCATTTAAAAATAGCAACCACAGTCTGAAGTCTTCAAAATCACCAGAGCAGTTCATTTAAAAAAAAAAGCTGTTGTTGCTGCACTAATATACTAAAATCATTCAGTATACTGAAGAGTGAATGGACTCACTAACTGGGTTCTCTCAATTCCCACTTAATAACCAGGCATTACTTTACCTGCGCTAATTGAATCAGTGGTTTGTCAAGGGGATTTCACAATTGATTCAGCAATATAACTGCAGGGACCACAACAGTAATGATGAAGTTAAATGCAAATTAAATTGCAATTGCAACAAGCAGTGTTCACACTGTCGGTTGTCTTTTCTCACAGGATGAGACAGGAGCATATTTGATTGACAGGGATCCCACATATTTCGGACCCATCTTGAACTACTTGAGGCATGGGAAGTTGATCATCAACAAGAACCTTGCTGAGGAGGGTGAGATGATCTGGGCAGGCTGCCCTCAAAAACTTCATAATAGAACTGTAATGACCTAGTTTAATTTAGAAACATCATTTATTTTGTGTGGAGAGGGACCTCAGTGTACCTGTGTAAAAGATAATTTCCTGCAGGACTGGTGAGGTCTTGAAAGGCTTACAGTCTGTGTACAAAATTTTCTTTTGTGTGTGTGCGTGTCAGTGCTCCAAATTGTGATGATGGCAATTATTGTGTGATGTGTTTTTATATAATTATTAATCAGTTTGGTCTACTAGTGTATAATTCCTAATCATAGTCTTTTATTGGCATGGGTGTAGCATTAAAAGGATAGTTCTGACATCTTTTACTTGCCTCATATTCCAAACCTATTTTTTTCCTATCTTTTTTTTCTGTTATACACAAAATAATATATTTTGAAAAATGTCAATGTTCTCTGTCCATACAGAGAAAGTCAGTGGAATCCAATGTTGTTGGACCCCAGTGATTTTATTGTATGGACAAACACAATTGAAAAGTTCTGCAAATTCTTATTTTGTGTACTGCAGCAGAAAAAGGTCATACAGGTTTGGAACAATGTGAGGGTTAGTAAATGCTGACTGAATTTTCATTTACGTGTGAGCTATGCTTTTAAGACTATGGATGTTTATTTATTATAAAGCAGTAACCTCATGATAGGTGTTCACTGATTTTCTGACCACTGCAGGTGTTCTAGAGGAAGCAGAGTTTTACAACATTGCATCACTTGTGAGGCTGGTGAAGGAGAGAATACGAGACAATGAAAACAGAACATCTCAGGTATGTGGTAAAGCAACAGTTTACTTTGTGGGCATGTTTTTTGGAATACCGCTATGCAATCTGTCAGAAGATTTGCTAGAATTACTGGGATTGCTCAAAGGAAGTGTTTCACTGTCTATCTTCAAGCACTCTGTCTAAAAGTTCATTTGAGAACAATTTAGGGAACAGCAAACCTTCCTTGAATCAATATTTAAGATGTACAGCTGCCCAGTGCTCAACATTCAGAGAGACATACACAGACTTCTAGACATAATTTGAGAACCTGCTTCAAAGAGGAGTTTAAATCACTAATTTTCTCACCCTCATGTCCTCATGTTTGACTTTATTTCTTCGGTAGAGTGCAAAAGATGTTTTGAACAAAGTGCACGCTGCTCTTTTGCATAAAGCGGAAACGTATGCTTGCATTGTATAGAAAAAAGGACATTCTTTTTGATGTGTATATTGTCATAAAGTCATAAAAATTTGAAAGGACATCCAAAACCTGTGTAGCTTCATACAGACTTATAACTCTGTTTTCGCCCTTAATTCAGAATATTACTGTTTCTACAGGGCCCTGTGAAGCATGTGTATCGTGTATTACAATGTCAAGAAGAGGAGCTCACTCAGATGGTTTCCACTATGTCAGACGGATGGAAGTTTGAACAGGTAGGTTATGTTTTTTTCTTCACTTCTCAAGCATATGTTGTGGTGCTGTTGTCCAGTATAGATGTTGATCCTTTGTCTGGAGTATTTTATCGTAGCATCTTTTAACTCAGACGAACAGAAGATCTCTGGATAGCCACTTTATTTCTTAACAGGTTGTTTTCTTTACATGATCTTACACAGTCATGTCCCTCCATTTTTTTTGTGGCGGTTACAATTGTACTGATTGGAGATGTTTTTGAAAAAACAGAATATGTCTACACCATTCTTTGGGACTTACGTAAGCCATTGTTTTTGTTGCTTATCTGTTCGCTATGGTACAAACTTGACTCAACTTGTCTATATCTTCAAGCTCATAAGTATCGGCTCCTCCTATAACTATGGCAATGAGGACCAGGCCGAATTCCTGTGCGTCGTTTCCCGGGAGCTCAACAACTCAACTAACGGGATTGTTATCGAGCCCACAGAGAAGGCTAAGGTACAATTAACACTTTTTCATATTTCCTTATTTAGTATAATTTCTTTAAAAACTGTGATAACAAACTACCTAACAATAATAATGCATTTTATTTAATGGCGCCTTTCAAAACACCCAAGGTCACCTCACAAGCAACCAAAGATAAAAAGTAAAATACAAATCACTACACTAGACAGAAACACACAACAAACACTCCTCATAAAAAGATAAAGTGCAGTAAAGACTCAATATAACATTATAAAAAAAGCCTGTATAAAAATATATAATACATTTTAAAAGTCAGCAGGCAATCACTTTTGTGGATATCAGGGGGAAGGGAGTTCCATAGGTGGAGGGCAGCATACCTAAAAGATCTGGCACCCATGGTAGTTAGTCAAATCTGAGGTACCACAAGAGATTGAAGATGAGGTTCTGAGAGAACTTGAAGAGGAGCAAACATGAAGGAGTTGAGTAGGGTATCAGGGTGCAAGATTAGTGCATTATGGTGCTTTTTTTTTTAAAGTAAGTAGCAAGATCTTGAATTCAACTCGATACTTTACTGGAAGCCAGTGCAATTGCTGAAGAACTGGAGAAATGTGCTCAGTAGAGGGTGTTCTAGAAAGAACACGAGCTGCAGAAATCTGAACCAACTGGAGCTTATGTAGCAATTTAGAGGGAACACCAGTAAGAAGGGCATTGCAGTAGTCTATACGTGAAGTGACTAGTGCTTGAAAGAGAACTGCTGTATTAGTGTTTGAGACAAAGGAATGAAGATGGTTTATATTATGCAAGTGGAAGTATGCAGTCTGCGTGATACTATTAATTTGAGTTTCAAAGGATAGTGTGCTATCCATAATAACACCCAAACTTTTAACCTGAGAGGAAGGACAGATTGGATTATTGTCAATGTACAAGGAAAAACTATTAGATTTAGACAAAACCGGTCTTAATGCCAACAAGTAGGGCCTCAGTTTTGTTGCAATTTAACTTCAGGAAGTTAGCTTAAAAAGCCAGTCTTTAATTTCAGCTAAACAGCCGGACAGAGATTTTGGAGGAATAGAACCATAAATTGGGTGACCATTGCATAACAATGAAAATGAATACCATGTTTCCTCAAAATGTAACCAAGAGGGAGTATATAAGTAATGAAAAGAAGCAGGCCCAAAACAGAACCCTGGGGAACACCGGTGGTGACTGTAGATCTTCTTGATCTGAAACTTAAATTTACTGAAAGTAAATACACTGAGTGCGTCCAGAAAGATACGACCTAGACCAAGAACAAGAGTGCCAGTAATCCCAATCTCACTAACCCACTTACTACTATTACTAATTAGAATTATCATTGTTTTATAGCCATATTGATATACAGTATAGTCTCAAAAGTTTGGCCAATATATGCATCACTACAAAACAGGCCTTTTTTTTTTCTTTGTAGCATTTTAAAAACTTTTATCAGAAAACACAATTGGATTTCCCCCACATTCTTAATAATAAAAATAATAATAATAATTATTATTATTAATATTTTAAAATCCATATTAATAAATAGTTTCACTGATGCTCTAAAAGGAAAAATTATGCATTAAGAGCCAGGGAGTTAAAAAAAAAAAAAACTTTGAGCAGAATGGAGAGGTGTACATTTTTCTTATTTTGCCTAAATATCATATTTTTTTTTATATACTACTGCCCTTCAGAAGCTACAGAAGATAGTTACATGTTTCCCAGAAGACAAAATAAGTTAAATTTCCCCTGATCTTTAAATTCTAAAAGTTTCACCCCTCAGCTCTTAATGCTTGATTTTTTTTTCCTTCTGGAGCATCAGTGAGGGTTTGAAAGTAGTTGAATATGAGTACTTCAGTTGTCCTCGGTGTTAAAATATATACAGAAAACACACTTTAATAAACTATATGGGTTATTTTGCTTAACTACATTAGCATTCAGGAACCCGCCCTTCATCGTTACACAGGGCGGATGAGAATGAGCTGCTCTGGGGTAAAGGCGAGAGGAAATTCCATGCCATTGTCCCGGTGCTCAAATTTCTCTGCGTATTGACTGCTATTAAAGAAGCCATTACCACTTCCATTTTGGGTTATGTGCTGATAGTATGATATGTTGGATTCTGAAACTGCTCCCTCCTGCAGTTTCTCCTCCCTTCCTTTCGCTGATATGATATGACAACATGTAAACTTTTGAATGGGGTCATTTTTATAAATTCAACTCTTATTTTCTCTCGTGGATTATATGTAAACATATTTTATGTGAAATATCTTATTTTGGTAAAATGGTAAAACCTTTTTTTCGGATTCTGAAAGGGGGATGTAACCTACAGACCTCAACTGTATACTGTATTTATATAATTTATTTATTTAAATAATGAAAGAGGATGTTAGTTTTCCTTAACTGCCATAGCAGACTGATGAGAAAATATAAAAAAAAATTGTAGAGCTCATCATTATCCACATGTTTCTCCACAGATCCTTCAGGAAAGGGGGTCCAGGATGTGAGGAACCTGGTGCCTGAGCCCACACAGATGTCCCATCCCTCTCTTCCTTTCTGCAGATTTCCCTCCACCATACAGCTGACACCAAGTTCATCAGCCCACCACCACCACTTCACCCTTCTCTCCTCCCTTGTGCCTTTCCACTGTGGGGGTTTCAGTCCCCCTCCTCCCTGCAGTGCTGCAACATTAAACGATCAGCACCACCACTAACTATCACCGCTGTTATTGACTAATCAAAAATGTGTCCAAGATTAAACCTCAGACCATCACCTTTGATGCAAGACTGCTCAGAGAAAGGATTACAGGGAAGGATACATCATTCATCCTAATGCTTATTTATGCAGACTTCATCGTCATAATCCTCCACATATCTCGGTCAGTGTCATCATAATCTTTACAGCTGCTCTTTTAAGGGGTGTTCAGTTGCCCCTGTTGGTTCGGCTGTGTCCACTTGACCATAATCTCCTCAGGACTACCAAATGGCATGCAAGATAGACCGTCAATACAGCTTCTCATAACAACCACATTAACTTACACTGTAAATCATTAGCATCATTTCAGCATTCATTTCCCATTGACTTGTCAGACAGAGAGCACAGCAGATGGAGCAACTGATAAAACGAAGACAGCGGCTTTTGAACATGCAGTATTTTGTCTTCAATGCGACATGCTTCTTTTGTTAACTACCCATTCACCCATCTGGAAAGGACCAGAGGAGAAGGGAGAACTCATGCTGCCAATTGTCCAGTCAGATGCCCCAAAACGTGTGTCCATCGCTGTCAAGATGTCTCACATTTCCAATTTGCTCTGGATGACTTTTGTCATCTTGGATTTTTTTATTATTTTTTTGCCTTGTCGCTGTGGATATTTCAAAACAGGAAATTAAAAAAAAAAACTACGAAATATGTGGTTTTAGGGCATGCGAGAATTATGTATATTCAAAACATATGTATTATAAAAAGGCCGAATGGAAGTCATGTAATTGTTGATATCTGTGCCATTGTAGTGTTTTTTTTTTTTTTGTGTGTGTGTTTATCAAGACAAATTTCTATATTTTATTGGGGAAGGTTCTGAATCAATGTACCCTAATGTACTTTTTTTTTTTTTTTTTTTTTTTTCTGGTTGCCGAGATGTTAAATTGTTCGGTTGTGTTTTTCCTTTTAACTTTTCGATGACTGGAAAAAAAAAACAAAAACAAAACAAAACAGGAGACTATTTATATAGAGGTGTTAGGCTTACATGGTCCAGGTGGTTCAGGAGACCTTTGTTGCTGGACATAGTGCCCACAAGTTTTGAGTCAGGGCAAAACTGCACTAGTGGCTCTTTGTTGCATTTTTTTGACACCAGATCTAACTCTCCCAGTAACATTTTGGCTACTTCACTGTTTAACTCGTTTTTGTTTGAAGTCTGATCATGTCAATGGAATGTTTTTGAATGTAAAGGGCTCCGAATATTATACAACGTTCTTGCCATTTCTTATTTCAACATCGAATATAATTTCAGGTAAATCATTTGAAGTTTCCTTCATTTTAACATTGAAGCTGTCTTTGAAACTGGTTGCCCTTGTTGTTTAGCAGCAGATAAACTTGATCTCCTGTTGTATCTCCTGTATTTAGTTTTTTTAAATATTTACATTGTGGTTTCTCTGAATCCATTGTGATGACATCACAAATTGTCCGTATTTGAATGTTATCCAGGCTGTATTTTGGTTCTTCGGTTCTTCTTATCTATCAATGAAATATTGTTGAATCTAGGGGTCGGTCTAAGATGGCATCATGTATACGTGGACTTATTTTACCTTTTTACACCCATGTCCTTTGGTTTATCATATCAAGAAAGCAAAGTACTTGAGTTTGTGAGCTACTTTGTTGTTGGCTTTCCCTTTCTTTGGATGTGTTAATGTTTTCCGCCTCCTGGAGAAAGTTTATTTGTTCATGCTCAATTATTAGTCATTGAAGTCCTTGTAATGGGATCTCTGCTCTCTTAAGGGATCCTATTGTACATTTCCATTGTTCAAATAGGTTTAAGGTCTAATTTCAAAGAAGAATCCTGGATTCAAATCTAGGCGGCGCTGTTTAAGTCTCTCTCTGTCCCAGTTATTTGTCTAGTGTTGTGCCTTTGACTTGTCGTGCCCTACATGTCTTTGCTCCTCGATTACTCTTCTTTAAAGACAGAAATGGTGTTTATTTCATGCTTGTTTTGACTAAGTCAATTCTGTTCCTTGACTCAGATACTGACTGTGCCTGTTTCCCCTGAGTTTGTTATTGTTCTTGTTTAAGTGGTTCATCTGTATTTAGCTTTTCAACTGTTGCCCCATTGCACTTTTCATTTTGCACCTAGCTGTTTTATAATGTTCTCACCGTGTGGATTTTGTTTTTATTTTTAGAGTCCAACCCCATGTGAGGCATAAGAAAATGTCATGAGCAGTCTCAAGTTTTATTTAGGAAACTTGGGAATATAGATGTCACATTGACTGCTAATGCTTTAGCACTTGAGATTGTGAGATTTCTGTGTGTCTTTTTTTCCTTAGTAATCTACTATTCTTCTTTAGGTCTTGTGCCCCGTGTTGTTTAAGATCAAACAAAAAGATATATAGATAAAGATATTTTCTTTGTGATAAAATATATATGCTATTCTGAAAAACAGGAGGTTGGCATTTTGGAACGCCAACTTGGAAGCATGCAATGTGTCGGGTATATAATGTTATATACTGGGATGTTGTCATAGTGTAAAGGTGAATTGGTGCATGGACAGTTGAAAGATGGTATTAATAATATTTCATAAGTGGAACTTCAAAGAAAAATATGGCCCTATTTTAACTGTTCTGTACAGAAATCTATAAACTCAAACACAGTACTACTGGAAAAAACATGCTTGCTGAGGCTAAATATGCTTATGCAACACCACATGTATCTGATAAAAACAGCTTTCGACCAATGTTTTTCAGCTGGCCAAAAGTGCAGACCTCTGCCATAACTTAATAAGGTCCATATTTAACATGTGTTGTTTTCTGCTGCCATAATAGTTAGTCTACAACACCTGCATGCTTTACTATCCAGTACACACATTTTAACATGCTAAAAACCTGCTCTTTCATCAGATGTTTTGGGTGTATTGCATTGTCAACAGTATTGATGTAAAGTGTCAAATATGTCACTAGGTTGATGAGTTTGTGGAGCTAAGTGTTCTTGAAATGGGTAGTCTTGATCAGAATGTCTTTTTCTTTTTCTTTTTTTTTCATGTTTAAAGTTTGTCTTCTGATGCAGTTTTCTTGCAGTGTACAGATTGCAAAATGATAATGTATGATTTTTATCATAAAATGTGTTTGTGTTTCAGACTTGTGGCGTGCTTATTTTGTTTACAATGGTTAACGTTAGAACTTTGTTTTCTAAATGTAAAACCATAAAAAAAAATGTTTTTAAATTAAACAAAATTGAGATTTTGCTCACAATGGTCATTTCTGGACTGCTAAATATTTTGGAGCCTTATTCAGTTAAATTTGTATTATTAACTATTGGAATGTTTGGTTCATTTGCATTTTTTGAAACCATAATTTTACAATTCCCTGATATCTCATGATATCCGTAGGAACCATGAAAAAAATATATATATATATATATATATATATATATATATATATATATATACCATTTTAACTATATAAAATTCACCCATAAACGACAACCAACCCCATATGACTTTCTTTCTTACATGAAATACAAAAAAGCTGGGCAGAAAGAATAAAGATGTTTTTCTGGATTTAGAACCTGCGTCACGGGATCAGTACTTAACATAATATTAAGTTTGGTTTTAGTAACCCTAATACTTGCTGTAGTTATGGATTTAAAACGCACTTTAATCAAGTATACGAGTTATTTTGCTTAACTACGCTAGCATTCAGGAACCCGCCCTTCAGCGTGACACAGGGCGGATGAGACTGAGCTGCTCTCGGGTAAAGGCGAGAGGAAATGCCATGTTTCGCCCCTGTTTGCAAATTTCTCTGCGTGTAGACTGCTTTTAAAGAAGCCGTTACCACTTTATTCTAGCTCTCCATTTTGGGTTATGTGCTGATAGTATGATATGTTGGATCCTGAAACTGCTCCCTCCCGGTCCGGAGTGTCTCCTCCCTTTCGCTGATTTGATATGACAGTCTCCGCAGCTCAGAGACACACCGCTGGCATGGATGCCTGAAACTGCGCTGAAAAGGTTCGTTTGTTGTTTATTACATTATTATTATTATTCCAAACTTTGGATTGTGTCGTTTTTGAGACTGGCAGTACGTTTGGTTTAAAGAACAGGATGAATGTTGACACTGAATTAGAGACCCCGGTGTTGTGGCTGATTTCAGGTAACGTTAATTTCAATAAAAAGACCGTTTGTTTGAACAGCTTACTTACGGGCTATAACTTAGCCGTTCAGACATGTCTGAAGTGTTTTACGTATTTTCGTAGCACTTGTTTAAAAAAAAAGGTCGCACGTGCGCGTCGGTTTTCTTTGTTGTTCTTAGTCGCTTCTTCCTGAACAGCAGAAATATCATGATGTTCAGAACACCACAAAAATGTCATGATGTTCAGAACACCACAAAAATGCCACGATGTTCAGAACACCCTAAAACAGCTGTAGAAACTGAGCAACAGTGGTGGAGATTATCATTAATCTAAGTCAAATCTTTTCATTCGTTGGTTCACCAGTAGGTGGCGACACATGAATGTATTTTTTCTGTGGCTAGCAAATAATCGAGTCCTTGAATCATTCACACAGGTGATTCTCTAAAAACAGAAAATCTTTAACGATTTAAACGAATTTAAATTTGGCTAATTTAAATTGGCGAATAAGCCTTTATCAGAATTATAGACTTGACTTTAATCAAACTGTAGAAAAGACAGCAATAATAGTCTAAATAAATAAACAGTTTCAACAAAAAAATAAGTTGCTTTTATTGGTTATGTGTACTTTTTAAATATTGTCCTGCCATTAATTTGATTAATCCAATAAAAAGCTGCTTCACACCACTCAATGCTATTTCCTGGCTACAGTTAGCTTCCTTGTTAGATAGCCTAAATATTAACTTGGTAAGGCCAAACAAACCGTGAAAAATGTCTTTGGATGGATGTGAAGAAATACCTCTCATGTCTACCTGAACTTGAAAGGTAAACAAAGAGGAATTTGACAAGTTCATACCAGCAACTTAGCTTCGTGGGTTCACCAGTATTTTGCATTATATTTTCTTTATTTAAAATTGTTAGTTTTTTTAAATATTGTGTGTTTAATTTTTTACAATGTTTGTTTAATAAGATTAGCTCTTTGTCCTTTTTTTGTGTATAGGGGTATAGCAAGCACACTTTATTTGGAGGATATAGAATATGCAAGGATGTGTTTAGCTGCTCTTCTGCTGCTGACGGCCCAAAGCTCCACGGATCAAGTGGAAAACCCCAGACACCAGTGACTTGGTTACCATCAGATTGGAAAATATGGCACCTCCGCAACCTTCCAGCATGGAGGAGCAGTCAGGGGAGCTATGTGAGCCTGAATCTGAGGAGGGAGAAAAACAAGGACCAGGATCCCCTTCTGATCAAGCTCATCTAGTTACCTACGATGCTCCGGATGGGGGCTGGGGATGGGTGGTCCTGGTGGCTACCATCCTTGTCTTGGCTCTGACGCTGGCCTTCCCCTCCTGCATTGGAATCTTCTACCTAGATCTTCAGGAAGAATTTCAGGCCAGTAACAGTGAGACGTCTTGGGTGCCGTCGATAATGACGTCAGTTTTGCACGCCGGAGGTGAGGATGTTATAGAGAAAAAGCAATAGCACAACAAAATCACAATGCAAAAAAGACGATAGTTCTAAACCGGTTTCCTCAACATACTGCCTATCTTTTATTGGTTGTACAAATAAGAAATCCCACCTCCAAACTTATGGTTTTCCAAACAGGAGTTTGTGAGCGAATAATGAATTATATTAAATGTCATATTAAAACTGCCAAAGTAGCAATGTGAGATATTTTCCCACAGTAGCAATATATGACAAAATAATAATAAAAAAAAAATTCAGACAAATTCATGCAGCCCTATATTTATTCATAATTTTAAAATAAAAACTATACAATTTGGGAACCCCTGAGCCAACATTGCTGAGTCAAACTGGTCGAAAATACGGAGCAATATTTTGAAAGCGCCACAGAGTTACAGTGTTTACATTTTTGAGGGAATCAACATATGAATGAATGGCTTACTTATACTGTACTTGTGTCTGCATATTAAACCAAGTTTAATCTTAACTGACATTTAACTTGCAAAAATGCTTCCAATCCAGAGACTTATGTTACTTTTGCAGCAGCTTTAAAAACACAAACACTTATATGTATTTAATATTGTTATCCTCTTTTATTAATAAAGCTTTTTTTACATTCTGTTGCTCTATGCAAACTTTGGTTTAATCAGATGTAAAACAGGTAGAAGTATTGCATTGAATGCATTAAATGAAATGCATCCCCCTGAGAGAAGGAAGTTGTGGTCATTATTTGATCTGATTTAGGCTGATAAGTCATACTAAACCAGCAGAGATGGCAATTTGACATCAGAGTTTGACATGTCTGCTGTGAATTGTGCTTTTCTTGTAGTTATTTATTACACACACTTCATTGTACCTCTTCAAATGCCATACATCAATTACTTGTGAGAGTGTTGATGTTTCACTTAACATATCTGAACAAGGCAGATCATTGTTCTAGGGTGGTGTCTTGAGTAGCTGGCTGTGGAAAACCTGAGATGTAGGAATATGGCACGTCATGCTGGGGTTTGTTCGAGTAAAACATATAAAATAAAAGCTATTTTTACCCTTAAGTGTTTTTCTTGCAGGCCCTCTGTGCAGTATGCTGGTGGAACGCTTTGGTTGCCGGGCGACGGTGATGTTTGGGGGAGTTCTGAGTGGTTTTGGGATGGCAGTCAGCTCTTTCTCTCATTCCATCGTTGACTTATACATCACCACTGGGGTCATCACAGGTCAGTAATGCTGGGTACACACCACAAGCTAATCTGGCTGATTTTGGGCCGATTTCTCCCCTTTCGACAATCCTAGGAAATGTCTGTGGTGTGCTGTCTTTGTCACATCATGACACACATCATCACTTTAGGAGTAAAACAGTCCTCATGTTTGTGGTCTCTCACATTTTGAAAATGATATGATTTTAAAAGTCTTTTAGTGTGTACCCAGCTTAAGCCCCCAGAGGAAGTGATTATGATATCTTGTTTGATCTGTAAGAAGAGACAAAAGGGAAACATACATAAACCTCCTTGTGATTTCATAAAGAGTTATCACTGAGCACTTTACCAGCTGACCTTATATGAATATGAATACAAAAGTGAAGATTCAGATTTTAAAAAATTGTATGTACTGTAGCAACAAGCAGAGTTATGTGACCAGTAAAAATAAGTAAATGTGAAAAATAAAAGTTATTATTTATTATTAATTTATCATTCATTAATATATTATTATTATTATTATTATTATTATTATTAATAAAATAATTTACATTATTTAAACAATAAATACATGTATTAAATAGCTCAGATAGGCAGCATGGAAGCAAATAATACATGAGAATTTGTGATATTATTAATTGATTATTAAATATAAATACAATAATGATTGTTGTCTGTTATATACTTTTAATATTTTGAATAAAAAGCTAAATATTTTTGTTATCTTTATTGTGATAAATTATTATTATATTGATAATTAATATGATCAATAAAATACTATTTTTATTATTTTTATTCCTTACCAAATTTATTATAGGTTTTAATTAATTAATTGATGATAACTTATTATATGATATACTACTAATAATAAATCCCTTATTAATAATTTGATTAATAATTATTTAAACCATCATCATTTATTATTATATTAACAGTTACAGATTTAATGTGTTTATACTTCTATTTATATTCTTAAATTATATACAATTAATAATAATAATGAATGCATTTGTTTTAAATAGACTGGTTATCAATTTATAAACGTATTATAACAACAACAACAACAATTGTTTTATTTACAGTTACAGATTTAACTTATTTATTATTAATACTTAAATGATATATAACTAATAATAATACATTTATTTTTAATTGATTGATTATTAAACCACATTTAATGACAATAAATATTGTTTTTATATAAATATATATTTATAAATTCAGTAACGACTTAGATGTATATACATTTACAGTTTTGATCGCTTGCATGGAATTGAATTATAGGTGTTTACTGTTACCAAAGTACTATGAACTTCATCCAGCAGTCATAACTCTCTGTTTGCTTCACAGGTCTGGGTTTCTGTTTCAGCTTCCAGGCCGCGGTCACTATACTTGGCCACTACTTTGTGCGCCGTCGTCCGTTCGCCAATGCGATGTCCTCCACTGGCACTGCTCTGGGTCTGTCTACATTGCCTTTTTTAGGTGACTATCTGCAGAGTACGCTGGGCTGGAGAGGGAGCTTTCTGGTGCTCGGTGCTGTGCTGCTCAACTGCTGTGTTTGCGGAGCCGTTATGAGACCCGTCAGGCCTCGCAAGCCCAGAAAGTCAGAGGTGAAGAGCAACGGTCCAAGACCCGCAGGCAAAAAGAGATGCGTGCTGGGGATCTTTCAGGGTTTAGCATCGTTCCTCAGAAAACACATGGCCTTTGACCTCTTCTGTAGTAACCCTAGATTTCGGGTGTTTTCATTGGGCATCACTTGGATGATGCTGGGGTTTGTGGTGCCGCTTATTTACCTGGTCCCATATGCAACGGCTCACAAAATGGATCCAAGCCGAGCCGCCCTGCTGCTCTCCATCCTGGGCTTTGTCAACATCATTGTGCGGCCTCCCGTCGGAGTGCTCTTCAGCCTGTCCTGGTTTAAAGGTCGACATGTCTACTTTTTCTCAGCCGCACTCTTCATAAATGGGCTCAGTAATAGTATCTGCTGCATTTCTGCCAGTTTCCCAGTGCTGTTAATGTATGTCCTGACGTATGGACTGTCCATGAGCCTAGTAGGCTCACTGATGTTCACCGTCCTGATGGACACAGTGGAGATGAGTCAGTTCCCATCTGCGCTTGGCCTTATATCTATCATGGAAAGCGTTACGCTGCTAATTGGACCTCCTCTCGCAGGTAACTTGAAAACCTTGTTTTGAATTATGTATCATGTCACTGCCTGAATGTGAATGACTCACAGAACACAGCCCAGACATGATCTATAGGCATCTAAACTCCAGATACCACCCTTTGAAACAGACAGAGATTGTTGTAAATGTGGTCATGCTGGTATTTCAGCTTATGTCCCTACCCTAGACTTGAGACAACAAGTATGGGTTCTGTGGACAGCAGAGGCGTTTCTAGGGCCAATCCCTCAATCAAAAAAAGTATACATATTTTACTCATATTTTGATAGATTTTTTTTGAAAGTGTTATGGATATGTAGATGTAAATAGCCATGCCCTGCAGTAGACAGTCATTCAAAACCTGCACAGGCTATAAACAGCTGCTTCATTGTCGACAGACATTTTCAAACAATGGGTTGTAGGAACTGTAAATATTTGCCTCATAAATATGCAAGCCCTCATAAACAGTACATTTTGTAACATAAAAGGTGGTTGACATGAACTTTCATAAAGTCAACATGTCTTGAAGTGTGACATGATACTACTTTACATCTAAAACGATTTAAAAAAAAGGGTAACTATTTTGCAAGCAGCTTTATAGCCTATTTATTGAAAGTCCTTACAGAACATTTGCACTACATTTGCCATAACACGACCACTTATATTTGCTAAATATATCTCTCTTTTTAAATCTTGTTTGCATTTAATAAGGTGTAAATATGTTACATTACTACACTACTTTTAAATGTGTGTGTGTGTGTGTGTGTGTGTGTGTGTGTGTGTGTGTGTGTGACCCTGGACCACAAAGTCTTAAGTGTAATTTTTTCGAAATTGAGATTTATACACCATCTGAAAGCTGAATAAACAAGCTTGGTTCCCCTTGGTTTATGGCTTATCAGGATCAGAAAATATTTGGCCGAGATACAACTATTTGAAAATCTGGAATCTGAGGGTGCAAAAAATCTAAATACTGAGGAAATCACCTTTTAATTTGTCCAAATGAATTCATGGCAATGCATATTACTAATCAAAAAGTTTTTATATATTTTTGGTAAGAAATGTACAAAATATTTTCATGGAACATGAGCTTTACTTTATATCCTAATGACTTTTGGCATAAAAGAAAAATCGATAATTTTGCCCCTTAGAATGTTTTTTTTTTTTTGGTTATTGCTACAAATATACCCCAGCGACTTAAAGGGGGGGTGAAATGCTATTTCATGCATACTGAGTTTTTTACACTGTTAAAGAGTTGGATTCCCATGCTAAACATGGACAAAGTTTCAAAAATTAAGTTGTACGTTTGAAGGAGTATTTCTGTTCCAAAAATACTCCTTCCGGTTTGTCACAAGTTTCGGAAAGTTTTTTCCGAGTATGGCTCTGTGTGACGTTAGATGGAGCGGAATTTCCTTATATGGGTCCTAGGGCACGTCTGCCGGAAGAGCGCGCGCTCCCGTATAGCAGAGCAGAGAGAGCACAACAGATGTTCACTGATCAGAGCGAGAGCGTCGCGAAATGTCACAAAAGGAGTGTGTTTTTGGTTGCCAGGGCAAGACAACCCTGCGCAGATTCCCAAAAGAGAAACAGCGTTAAGGGACCAGTGGATGGAGTTTATTTTTACAGAGCATCAACAGAGTTGTGCAAGTGTTTGTGTTTGTTCCCTGCATTTCGAAGATTCTTGTTTTACAAGCAAGGTCCAGTTTGACGCCGGATTTGCACATCGTTTATTTCTTAAGGATAATGCAGTCCTAACGAAAAAGGGTCACGATCGTGTGTTGGAACCGCAGGCGGTGAGTAAAACTGCTTCAAATATCTCTGTGTTGTTAACTTAGCTATCGGCGCGTAAGCACATCAAGTAAACAACATGCGATGTTGTCATCAAACTGCACTTTCCACATGTAACGTTACAGCTTAAAAAAACAAATTGGAACTTAGTCATTTTCCAAAACCGCTAAGCAAATATATACAGTTTCAGTACATACCACATAGATACTGATTGCTGATGCTGCTCTTGTTCAATTTCAATTTCTGTTTCTGGATCATAAATATACGCTGAATCTGACTGTTAGCCATGGTTTGTTTTGGTTGGTTTTGTCCTCACGGTGTCACAGCTTCCAGACGCTCTCAACGCAAAAGCTTATTCGCGCTCGTGATTCTTTAGCTCCGCCCACACGTCACGCCTCCGACCACTCGTGTTTTTCCGGGAAAAATCGGTACAGACTATCTTTCTCTTATGAATATAATAAAACTAAAGACTTTTTGGAGTTATGAAGGATGCAGTACTACTCTATAGGTACTCAAGATTAACAGGATATTGAGTGAAAACGAGCATTTCACCCCCCCTTTAAGACTGGTTTTGTGGTCCAGGGTCACATATATACATTCAAATACTTATCTACCTAATACTCTACTAATCTGTAGGTATTTATTATTATGTATTATATAAAATTTGTTATACTGTTTATACTGTAAACCTCATATGCTCACGAAAAGCTTCATTAATTTAAAAAGAACAGTAAAAACAGTAATATTGTAAAATGTTATTGCAATCTAAAAGAAAAATATTTTTTCTAAAAATAATCTTTTAAAGATTATTTTAATGCTCATCTTCAGTAGGTTGATCTGCCTTTTATTTTCATTTATTTTTATTATTTAAAATAAACAAGAGCAGGCAAACATGTCATTAAAATGACTAGTTATAGTACCTACAAAATACAATTTCCATTATAAATTCTCATTAATATTACCCTGCAATCTTGTTGTAAATAAAAAGGTTGCGACTGCTCTTATCTCTGGTTTAAATCTGGCTCAGATCAGGAAATGAATGTCCTTTCCTGTCACGTCTCAACTGTCCTGTCAAAGTCAAGTCCCAAAAAATTATTAATAAAAATTTATTCACAGACATGCCCAAACATTCTTTTCACATAAAGAAGAAATCACTATGATCTAGAATTAAAATGAATGTGGGATTGTGTAGCTATCGGTGAGGAGGTGTGTGTCTGTGCTCGAATAAAAAGAATGGAATGTCTGCTCCATTGTATCAGCACTAATCTGGAGTTACATGTTGGTGGGAGCGAAGGACTAGTCAGACTGACCGTTCTTTCCCACACATAAATGTCCTTAGTTGGGACAAGCACTGCCTAGCACCTTGGAGTGCCACTGAGTACATGTTTTTGGCTTAAGGCTCACCCAAATCCTTCCCCACTCATGCACGACTCATGTTTTGGTGCTTATTTTCCAAATAATGGTGATAGAGCAGATTTGTTTTGTATCTGTTATATCTCTGCACCTGTGTTCCAGGAATCCTTGTGGACCGTACTGACCAGTACACGTATGTGTTCATGGCCTGCAGCATCTCAGTGGCCTTATCAGCTCTGTTCCTTATGGTTTCCTTTTACTGGCTGGACTCCCATGATGCAGCCCAGAAGAACAGTTCATCAGCGTCTGGGTCTCCAGCTAAACCTGCAGTCAGTTTGGCCATGGACTACCAGTACAGCAGTGTGCCTACAGATGGGGACAAGACACACAACCCATCATCAGATATATGACCTGGATTAGTTTTCTTTATGTTTTAGATATCGTGATCGTATCAGGTACAAAAATGTTTCTTTGCCATTTATTAGTATCATATAATCTGCTGTTTATAACTTCTTTATTTCAGCATCAAACCCTGCTTGTTTTGTTCATTGTCATATGACACTGGTTTTTGGAAACATCCTGTCTCACATCACTGGCTTGCCTTATACAGTATATTAGGGCCATGGCACTACAATGACATCCGTTAATGCATTCCTCTGAATTCAAGTAAATATTAATAACACTTCTTCATTCCTGATCTAAATGACAGAATGCTGAAGTTGTTTGCCCAGCATTAAGCTATTTCAAGTCAGAAAATGTTGAGCGTTGTGACTGATTTGTTTCATCTCATGCTTATTATATTACATTTCCTCATTTTTGCCTGTTACACTATTCTTCAACAGTTTTAGGTCAATAAGATTTTTGAAAGAAGTCTCTTATGCTCACCAAGTCTGCTTTTAGATGTTAAAAATACAGTAAAATCAGTAATACTGTGAAATATTATTACAATTTTAAATAACATGTTTATATTTTTATATATTTCAAAATGTAAATTATTCCAATGATTAAGCTGAATTTTTAACAGAATTACTCTGGTCTCCAGTGCCTTATGATCCTTCAGAAACTATCCGGTGCTCAAGAAACATTTCTTCTCACTAGTTAAACATAACAGTCATGCTGCTTACATCTTTTGGTTTAGTTATTGTACATAGAAAGTTCAAAAGAACAGCATTTGTTTGAAATAGACATTTTCAGACTTTTAATTTAATGCATCCTTGCTGAATTAAAGTATTAATTTCTTTTAAAAATCTTACTAACCTCAAATGTTTGAACATTACTATATATCTCACTGTGTTGTTGAAAAACACCATGCACTGAATGACCTGACCCTTGAGGAAGATTGTTGGTCTGTTGCGTTTACACATCCAGTTCCCAAAGGGTGGGAAAGGCACTGTATAATAAATCATAAAAAAATTTTTAGCTATTATTGCACAAAGGCTCAAAAGGTTTTCTCAGTAGAAGTACAGACATTTTTTAACCAAGATTTAAAATCAGACTTCATGTTTTCTGGTTCTAAGCGAGTGCTTGAGTATGTCAATGTGACATTGCAAAGGGCCTATTTTTATTGAGTGTCATGAATCAGAAGCATCACATTTCGCTTCATGCTGATTTCTATGGAAACTCCTCATGTACTGATGTTGATCGTCTGGTGGCTCTGTTGATTTGCCAAAGCAAATGTCCAGCTTAAATAAACAGAAAGGGCTACGAGCCTCCTGACAGAGGATCATTTATATCACAATGTATAATACAATACAAAGTATTTACTACAATAAAAAAGTTTATTTCTGTACTCAGTTTAAACTTAATAATAAAGTTTTAAGTAGATAAATGCTCTGGGGTTTTGTTTTTTTTTCTTGTTTTTTTTTTTTTGTACCGGTAAAAAAAGCGTTAAACCTGGGTAACCCATCTACACTTTCTGGTTAATGTTTACAGAAATTCCAACATTTGTGTGAAGTTACATTCTGTCAGACAAACTGTTAATAAATTGTATTCTGTTATCGCAAGCCAATTATAACTGCCTTGAAACGTTTCCGCAAGCAAAAAGTAAAAATAAATAAATAAATAAATAAAATAAAACCCTAGGGTGATGATAGTAAATGTTAAGGGGGTCGCACACCGGAAGAGAAGCGCAGCGCCGCGTCGCGCCACGTCTTTAAAATTCTAACACATTATTCTCTATGTGAGTACACACACCGGCGGCGCCCAGCTACGACTCAGAACGCTGTTCAAATTTCTGCCGCGCCACAGAGCGCCATCCGCATAGTTTTATATAAAAAAAAACCCAGATGTTATAAACTGAAACTGAAATTAAAATACAGCACACTTGTTTCATTCATATAAAACATGAAAAGTGTTTGGTTACGTTTTCAGCTGCACAGCTTGCCCAGACAACAGATACAACAAAACAATAACAGACTTATTATAACACATATTATTTTCATTAATTAACGTTAAAAAGCTTTTATCAATTAAAATCATATATTTCAAATTAAAATAATAGATGAAGTTAAAACTCTCCCATCTTGCTGCGAAATTGAGCATATAGAATGTGCGCGTCCGGTGTGCGATACCTCGAGTTGTCCTACATGTGGCGCGACGCGACGCAGCGCTTCTCGTCCGGTGTGCGACCGCCTTTAGTGTCAGCTTCATTGTTAAAACAATTGTTTACACAGTTGCTCACGAGAGAAACGAAGGGCTGCGCGTTCACGAAATCATCCGGATATTTGCTATACAGCGCTATCTGCTGGACACTCGGAGAACAAACAGCGTCCACTGCTGGTGAGACGACAACCGACGTAGCGAACAACGTCATGATAATCACTACATACAGATACAATATGAGATAAAACTTTAGTGCACACTGCCTCGTTTGAAGGAAACTATGCGGTCATTACATGCATTGTCTAAATTGAGTCTTATTAATGCGTAACGAAACTGAAAAGACATTTTGAAACCACCCACTAGTGAAAGTGAAACCAAAAGTGATCTTGCGACAAAATGCAACAAGAGCAACTAAATGGTAAGAACGAAGACCTTTAAGGCCTATATTGTTTATCTGTTTGTTATTTAGCGCTTATTTCCTGTATATAGATGCACTAGAGAAGACTGTTGCTGCTAAAAACGTTGTAAACCTGCCTAAGCTGGCTTGCTAGTATTAGCAATGGGTTTTCAGTTGGTCACATTAAGAGACCAGCTTGTCCATCTGCTAAAACCCCTCTAATACAAGCCAACAGGCTAGTGTGACCAGGCTTTGAAACCATTCCAGACTGGTTTATCTGATTCATCTTCATCTTTCCAGTTTCAAGATGTCCTCAGAGGCTCACCCCATCTGTAGAACTGCAGCAGTGCATTTCTGCCTGTTGTGCTGTGATCTTTTCATCTGGGCTTGTGTGTGGGCTACACTGCTGTGGTTGGACAGAGAGGGCAACCACAGCACAAACATTATTGTTTCATTTGGTTTAAGAAAAACCGTTGTGATGCATGTGAATTAATACTTATCACAGTGTAAAAGTGTAATAAAGAAATAAATGGAAGGGAGCGCCTCTCTGTCAGGAGCTGAGAAACAACAGGAGAAGATGCTTCAGGACAAAACAGAGCAGATGGGGAGAAGGCGAGAGAACAGTAGACTTTCACTGGCAGAGACAGCCCGCCAGTGCTTTCAAGAGAAATGGTTACATCCAGTTTCTGACCAGAATCCAGTTTCTTGAATGGGAATGAGTAGGTCCTAGATGATCCCTCCATATTTGGACCCTTGAATAATGGGTGGACCTGAATGCACAAAGTCCAGCCATGTTCCAATTTACACCCATTTAGATTTTCAAGCACACATGTTAGTCAACAAGTCTCTTTGGAGCAATGAGCTCCATCTAGCTACACCATGACAGCTGATTGGAAGCCTGGTGCCCACATCACATGCGTTTTCATTCCTGTGGTTGTCAAATAGTAGGCTGCAAACATTTATGACTTGATTAAGACATTTGAGAGACCCATTTTTCCAAGGATTCTGCCCTGCAGAAGATAGTAAAAAAAAAATTGACAGTTTTAAATAAAATAAACTAATTTTATCAAGAACATTTTTTATTTCTGTAAAAAAAAAAAAATTAGATTTCCCCCCAAAAACAACTATGATTATAATTATCATATTATCAAGTTTAAATAAATATAAACTCAAAACTCTGACATTTAGTAATTGCAGCAGGAAAACCAGTAGTTTTTTTTTTTATGAAGCATGAAACAGACCTCTCCCAGATGTTTGCGATGGAAGCCAGGAGGTCTTTCACTCTCTGGCCTGCCAGAGATGAGGGCAACCTGGGAACATTTCCAGATCCCCGAGGAAGGTTCACACAAAGCAGTCTTCCACTCAAAGATACTGCCAAAAGCTGCACAGATCCTTAAAATTGAAACACAAATACTTTGCGTTAGTGACTTAAAACACTGGAAAATCCACAGGTAAACAACAGAGATTTATCAAAATTCATGTACTGTATCTGTGGAGTTAGTATATGACCCAGCAAGTACTATAACCCTGCAGACACCAAGACTGTCTGAGGTCAGAGCTTGCAGTGGGGTCTCAGTTCCTGTTGCTTCTGATGAAGATGATGCTGTGCTGAGCTGAAGAGCATGCAGATCATTGAGAGAGCTGTAGTACAGCCAGTTATCATCAACACAAACACACAGCACTGGTCCTTGTACACTATGTTCATTGAAGCCTGTATAATGTGAATTTAACATAGATTACCAAAACTTACATACAATGTACTAAAAAATACATATTCATAATGCAATTCACAAGTACAGGATTATTACATTTTTAGGGGTATACAGTCAAAAACACCAGGGTAATACAACTGTCCTGATATCAAAATAAAGAAAAACAATCATTAAAACAATTAATGTAAATCTTGAAAAGAATCCTCAAATAATTTGGCATGATGTATTACTATTATTTCTCATAAAAAATATTTGAATGAAAACTGCTTCACTATTTTACTACAGTTTTTGTCTGCCAAATCAATGCAATGTAGATCAGGTTGTAAAATGTCTTGTGGTTTAACCAACTCCCCAAAATGGTAATTTGTGAAGTCATGACATTGTTACGTTACACCCAGTCTAGGATAGGGAAAAGCAACATTAAAGTAAAAAATTAAATAAACAACATTTTATTTGATGTAACACAAACAAGGAAGTATTAAGTCTTCAGGAGTGGATGAAAATCCCAAAGAAAATACAGTAAAAAAGTCTACACTTACCTTACAGAAATAAAAAGTAAATAAACAACAATATAATTCCCTTACTCCCTCTCTAGTTTAAACAAGAGAAAATAGTAAAAAAAAAAAAAGAGTGCACCCACTCCCTAGAACTTCACGTTTTGGTATGTTATATTGAAAACAGAAGATACGTTCCCACAATTGGTATCAAAATAAATACAGAAAGAAGCAAGTGTCTATATCAGTGTAAAAATGTTTACAAGTAACAGCAAGGCAAAGAATTAAATAGAAAGGTTTTACACTCATTAACAACTGAACAGCAGCAAAGCTTAGAAACAACCAACTATTAGCCAAAGCCCCAAAACAACAAAAGAAACACGCACTCCCTTCCCTTGAGCGCAATGAGGCTTTTAAAGTTTCTTGGGGGGGGGGGGGGGCAACCACGACTGCCACCTAGTGGTTGGGAAGACATACAACATATGTATACAGAATAAAATTAGTGAGAAAAATAGTTTACAAGTTTTTTGAAAATAATATTTAATATGTTAACACTCATGTGTGTTCAAGATATAAGGAAATAGTTCTTATTGGGTCACACCACATGACATCTTTTCTGTCATCAAACTGAAAACTTTTCCTAAAGGTTTTATAAATCATATGAAACCAGTATGAAAATGAAGATTACATTTCTAATTAATAGGCCAACTAGATTTTGAAAGGATTTTTCCTTATCTTTACTATGGTGTAAACTCCATAAACTATATATATATATATATACTTGATTCTCAAATCAAATAAAGACTAGGGCAATGGAACATTTTTGTGTAATAAAAGCACTTTAAATTCAGTCTTACTAATCTGCCTTTTTTCCTTCAAACTTGTGTTTTTGCTTTTGACCATTAGAAGTTTGCCTCTTTGACCAACTACAAAGATGCAGGTTCCAGTTAATACGACTGGCTGCTCTAAGCTCTGAAGAACTCTGACTGGAGATCTCTGTTCCCCTCTAGGGCCAGCCAGGGTGGGATCGAGCAAAGGAAAGCAGCAAAGACATCCATCAGGTAAACAACGCAGAATGACTGGAGAATTGACCAAAGAGGCCTCCACTCCAAATAAGAGCCTGAAAAGATGGGGCTCGAGATGAGGATGAGGGTCAGACTAGTGGGTGCTGACTGAGGTGGAGACTTCAGGGTAGATGCAAGTACCTGGAGGTAAATTAACAAGTTTATCTTTCTCTGTTATGCTTAAACAGCATGTGTGTTACAACCTGGAAACATGCTAGTTTATGAAGGGGTCTGGATCCAGGTTCTTCATAGAGATGAAAACTCTTGGCAGACTTGTGAAGACTAAGAGTCACTAGGATCTTCTCGACTAAGGTGAATGCTTGCATTTTTTCAGGACAATGGATCATCTCCGTCAGTACTCTTGCTCACCAAGACAGAGGAAGAACTAGGAGGGAAAAGAACAAAATAAATAATAAATAATTGATTGGGCAAAAATCTGTGTAGTGCAGTATTTTTGGTCTGGTTTCCTGTAAATGTTAAGGACTTGTTAAATAATGTGAAGAAAAGACTCGAGGGTGATTTACAGTCACTGAATTCAGACAAATAAGGTTACTCCGCACCGCGCCGCCCATTATTATGATCAGTCTCCATCTGTTTTACATTCTTCTCAGAATGAAATTCGATTCAAAACAAGTTTTCGGTTTGGATAATAATAGTTATCCAATTTAACCACATAACTGAAATGTTAGTAACTGTCCCTAACGTGTTTGTTTCGTACCCGCCACCTTTACAGTTACTAATGAGCATAGACAGTAAAAGAAATGAGGGCCAACATTCGTTCCTCTTCCCTGTTAACCAATCCGTTTTCGTAGACCGCCATCTACCGGTAAACTACGGAGACGCATTTACCCCTTTCGAACAATATCGATAAGCCGAAAATGTTATAGAGTTATGGAGTACTTTCATATAAAAATAAAAGACATGTTATTGACAGCAGGGTCTCTATTAGAAGTCAAGGTGTAGTGTTTTCAAATAATCGGTTAGAAATCATAGCGAGTGAATCGTTTGTCAGTGTCGTTTTGCCAGTGACGGAGAATATTTTTTTTTAATCAAAATCAACAAAAGGGGCTTTCTCTAAAGTAAAATCGTCAGCTTTCAATTTAGCGTGGCTATAGTTAGAAGTAGCTATAGCTACATGTTTGAGTAGACTGTGATGCAATGCATGCATTTGTTTACGCCCCCGACATTCCTTTCAACCCCACTTCCTGTCCTTACATGAGACCCTGCAGCTGAGATATCATTTGAGAGAAGCATGAGAACAACAGCAAACGTTTCACACTCGTAGCTATCATATGATTATAAAACAAAATTTGACAGTATTGCAAATCACTAAGATTCGTGTAACAGAATTCACAAGCCATTTGAATGAGTGCCAAAAAATAAATTAATTAATTTGAGTGATTGCTAGCTGTATCAGAGCTGGCATTTCAGGTTATAGATCAGGGCATGTGGTAGTTATTCGCTTAATAAGCATCTGTATTAAACATTTCCACTTAAATGTGTGACGTTTAAATTAGTAAATAAATGCTAAACGGATGACTGAATGACCTAACTACAGTTTCCTGATGTGATAACGTTTGTTTTTGCGTCCTCTACAGTTCATATCATTCCTCTGCAGCTGCTTGTCTTGCAACTTGAGGTGTTGTTGGTTAATCGGTTAACTTTTTGGGAACTTTGGGACGATCTTGGTGTTTCTAAATCGAGCATTCATGATTTAACATCGCAGTTAATTAATAATTTACGGTTATTTATTTTAATGTTGTGTGCATTATTTTAGATGTAAGCGCAAGGTCGTGTTTGCGAACGTGTTTTTGTTGGTTTACAATAGCATCGACTGTCTGCATAAAACTAAGATTCTTCAGAGCTCACTTTTATTGTGAAGGTGAAAGTGAAATATGTCTTCTAAGATTCTTCTGACTAATCTACGAACAACTGCAAGCTTCTGCAAAACACACAATTTTCTGCAGAGACCCTGGAGTCCTTTCATAGCTTCTCAACAGAGTTGGTAAGAAATCGTAAAAAAAACAAATGCATGCATGTTTTATGATTTATTTGGCTGAAGTTGTCAAACATTCGTCAAATTGCTTTTTATAGATTTGTTTTTGGAATTGTGTCTTAATATTTTTGGAAACTCGAAAATAACTCGGATTTAGATGGTTTGCTTATCGGTTGTAGTTTTGTAGTGTTTCCATTAACCCTTTAACGTACACTACAGAGAAACCGATAGGGGAAAAATTATACTTAATTTTTTTTTTTTTTACAATTAATGATTCTGCTGCTCTTTCCTACCCCTAAATCTACTCTTCACACAAAACTTTAATCATTTTTAGATTTAAAAAAAAAAAAAAATAATAATAATGTTTTTGATTCTGTTTTGCTCATGGGGACCAAAAATGTCCCCACAAGAACAAAATTTACTTATATTTCTATACTTGAGGGGAAATTATTAATACATATACACACATATTGAACCAGCATAAAATGGTTGGCTGATTTAAGACTGTTCTTTTGGGCATCAAATCAAAATATTAGTGGTTTCTCTTAAGATGATGTGAAATTGTGAGCTTAAGTTACTTCTTTCCATGTTTATATGAGTTTATTTGCATAGTTTATGCAGAATAAATTGTATTTATGTGTGTGCTAATTATAACTGTGATGCCGTATTACCTTCAAATCACAAATCAACAGTCATGTTGATCACCAAACAAGACCATTTTGCGTCTCTAAAATGGGAAATAGCACAGCTGATATCCCTTACTCCACCTTTTGTTATCATAAACATTAGTGCTGCAATGATGTTTTTTATCTTCTGACTTGCCTTCAGTATGAATTTCACAAGACCAAAACAAAAAAAACTACTTTCTTTTTACAGCAGTTTACAGAACTCACTTCAGTACTTGGTCTACATACAAAAGATTAAAAAAACAAATACTTTTTTTCTTCTAAATGTGTCTTGACATCTCATGCACACTTTTTGCTCCTCTTTTTTAGTGCTATTCATGTGGATAGCCCACCCAGCATCCCAACCCTGACTACCAGTTATGCCCATGGCATCTCTTCCCATTCGATGCTGTTTAGTACTGTGGACCAGTGTCTCAAACACACAGTGGAGCGCTACCCTGACCGTGAAGCTTTGGTTTTTATGCAAGATGGAATGCGCAAGACGTTTGCTCAGTTCTACCAAGACGTGAGTGATTTTGCATCTGGTTTTTCTACAAAGGACTGGTTAGAGAAGTGAATCCTGAAAGACTGAAGGTACTGGCCACAGTGCTTCCATTTGATACCCCTCGTCGGAGAAAGGAAAACCACACGTCAAAAGTGCACTGTGTGGAATGAGAGATCTTGGCCAAATCCTAAAATAATTGCAAAAATACCTAAACATTCCTAAGCAGCCCTTTATTAATCAGACCTAAATACATTTAAACCACAGAGTCCATGTGAAATCCAGTACTGGCAGAAACATGGTGTTAAAATAGCAATACATACCCATATTACTCTACTGTATTTGCTTGTGCAGAGGGTGTTCTGTTAAATATGTGCATGAAGAATGGAAACCTCTGGATTAATCACTGACATATTTACCATGAAGTGGTCAAATGTTATTTGTGGTTATCCATTAAATAAGTATCAAGGGGATTGTTATTAGCATATGCAACACTAAACCTGAGTTGTTGTTTTTTTCTAAATTGACTGATATGATCTACATGGCACAGATAAGTGCTTCACGTGTGGCTTCTCTCTCACATAATGCAGTAGGTTAAAGTGTATCAATGTGACAAGCAGTTAAACATTTACAGACGAGCAATAATGTATAAGAAAGCATGAACATTTAAAGCAAACCAGTGCCATTCAACATGTATCCAATGTGGAATATCATATTTTTTTTGTAGTGCAGAGTATTTATTTATTTACGTTTTTGAGTCCAAAAGAACATTAGCATATTACTTTACAGTACACCACACACATGTTTGTTTATTTTAAACCAGGATGACTATTTATATATTTGGTAACATCAAATTTCCATTTAAATCTTATAATATCTGAATATTTTGTCCTCCCAAATGTTTAAGCAATCCATATCATGGTCCTTGATATGGTCCATGGTTCATTCACAGATGCTTTTATCCAAATGAGGAACATTACAAGCTATGTTATAAGTTATAAGAGCCAATGATACATGCATTGTACAAAGTCGAGGGTCTGATATTATTGATTTTATAAAGTGCAAATCTGCAAGATTGGTTTGACAGCCTTTCACCTTCTGTTTAACTAGATAACCTTTATGAACCTGATTCCTTGATTCTTTTTTTAAATTTGTGATGTATTAATATTAAATTATGTATCTATTCCTCATTTAATGAACATTTGCTGTATTGACTAAAAATCCACCTTACATTCGAGTGTCTTCAGGGCCGGTGTAAAACTGTATTTTGATCTTAGGTGGAACAGACTGCTGCAGGTCTGCTGGCTGTTGGACTGAAGAGGGGCGATCGCTTAGGGATGTGGGGACCGAACATCTATGAGTGGATACTTATGCAGTTTGCCACAGCCAAGGCAGGGATCATTCTGGTGAGTGTTTTTGACTGATATTTGTGACCCTGGACCATGAAACCAGTCATAAGGGTACATTTAAAAAAATATATATTTCCATTAATGTGTGGTTTTTAGGATAGGACAATATTTGGCCGAGATGCAGCTATTTGAAAATCTGGAATCTGAGGGTGCAAAATAATAAAAAAATTCTAAATATTGAGAAAATCACCTTTAAAGTTGTCCAAATGAAGTTCTTAGCAATGCATATTACTAACCAAAAATGAAAATTTAATACATTTACAGTAGGAAATTTACAAAATATCTTCATGGAACATGATCTTTACTTAATATCCTTAAGATTTTTGGCATAAAAGAAAAATCTGTAATTTTGACCCATACATTGTATTTTTTGGCTATTGCTTTAAGTATACCATAGCGACTTAAGACTGGTTTTGTGGTCAAGGTTCACATTTGGTTTGTTTGAGTATTATCAACAGCTGGTCTCTAACCTGTTCAAGTTTATTATGATTTTACAGGTTTCAGTGAACCCGGCTTATCAATTGCAAGAGGCAGAATTTGCTCTCAGAAAGGCAAGTTAATGTTTATACATGCAGAAAAGAACAACAAACAGCTGAATGTCCAAAACTGCTGGACTGTTTAGGGTTTATTTACACAAAAACAGGGTTTGTTCTATATGAAAGGTTGATTACTGTTAATTCCTAATTATGAGACATAAACTCATACTTATGAGGAAAACAGTTGCAGATCTGGGGAATAGTTGCAGTTCTGAAAAATAAAGTGTGAGATATAAAGGCATGATTACATTTCTTTTTACTCTGGAGCAGAAACAAGCTTTTATAGCTTTTAACCATGTCTACTCCAAAAGCAACCATTGTCACTCATGTCATATTGCAACAGCTAGAGAATATATACATTGGATTTAACAAAGCGCCTGCAGCAAATCATTTGTCCTGCCTTTATGGCCTTAGTTTTTTACTCACCCTTAAACCATCCTAGTTGTATGACTTTCTTCTTTCAGACGAATACAATCAGAGATTACAAACAGAATGCAAATGTCCTGCCTCTTCCAAGCTTTATGTCAATGAATGATGGTCAAGATTTTGAAGTAAAATAAAGTGCATCCATCCATCAAAAAAAAGTACTTCACACAGCTCCAGGGGGTTAACCTTTAAAGACCTAGAACATTTTTAAGGCGCCTGACACACCTGCACTTTTTTGTTTTGTTTTTCAGACCTATTCCAGCTGTCAGCATCAAGGGCCATATATCATTATAAACAGGAGAAATGTTGTTTACGTATACCATTCCCCAAGCAAGTTATAGCCATTTATTACAATATTGTTATCGTCGCTTTTAAGTGGAAAGCCTATTTCGTTAACTAACAATAGAGATGTGTCCAAAAACATTTTAATGAGTAAAGAAAATGAAACGAGTGTTATATGACAACAAAACCAAACAAAACAAAACAAGATTTTTCTTCTTCTGAGAAATATATTTTCAATCTGAGTATGAACAATAAACATGCAGCATATAGTAAAAAAAAATTGCACAAATTGTCTTCAACAAATACAGTGCAAACACAGTGCAAATGATTCACAAACTACACACAAAATGAGTGAGAAATATTCAGAGTGCAACAGGAAACAATTGTGCAAATTAACTTTATGAACTGTATAATTATATAATGATTTACTTAGTATACATAATATAAATGATCGATCCGTTGGCTGTAATCTGTGTCAGAATCGATTTTTCCGGGATATCTCTAAGCGACCAAAGACATAAATCACAGTACTTTATCAGATATGTACTACTGTTTCATCCTTGTTTTTGATTTGTGTTATGTCAAAGTACTCTTTCTAAAGACTAAAGCATCAACTATCATTTCTGTTTGGCTCAGAGGAACGAAAGCATTGGTTTCTTCTGATGGATCAATGTTGTCAAAATGCGATTACGTAATCACATACACTATGGCGCCTCTTAATATCCAAATGAGATAAATAGGATATCTCCGAAACGTGGGGAATCTCTGCTTTGCATCACTTTTTAAAGCATGCAGATTGGATTAGCGGTTCAAAAGTTAAATAATGTAAAATAATAAAATAAATAACAAACATTAAATAATGACAGTTATTTTTAGCCGCGGGCAGCTGTCTCGGTCTTTGAGGGTTAATAAACACCTTATGAAGTGAATAGATATGTTTGTGTAAGAAATACGTTATGTAAAATACATGTTTGTAAGGTCCAGGCACTCGGCCCAAGGAAGGTATCCGGTGCTGGATGAAGGTTTCCTGCGTGTTCGGTCTTTCAGCGCGTAGAGTCTATTGTTTTGTGGTTAACTCAAATCTGACTCCATTTTCTTATGTAATCTGACTCCGTTTTATTATGACCTCGAATTTAGGTTGAAAGGCAAATTGGTTATTTGTTGGTCTCTAATTTTTATTGTTATTCTTCTGACATTTGATTATTCTAATTTAACTCTTTACTTTATTTTACTTTATTTAGTTAAAGCTCAAAACAATAATCAGCGGTTCTGCTAGCACTATCTGTCTAGCCCCCCCCGACAGTCATATAACTTCGTACAACTTAATTAAAGCTCCAACAATAATCAGCGGTTCTGCTAGCACTACCTGTCTAGCCCCCGACAGTTATATAACTACGTACAACTTAATCAAAGATGAGACAATAACCAGCGGTTATGACCAGTACTTTTACTAGCCCCCCATAGTTAATGCAACTGAGTACAACTTAACTAAAGTCAAGCGGTTTAGCCAGAAATCTAAAACCTCACCTGATGTGCCCTATGCTCCATCTAGTCTGAGTTTTAGTATGCACTTAACCCTGGACGCACATTTGCGGAAACATAGCCTTCACTTAATCTACTTGAGAAAATAATTTCAGAGTAAGTCAGAGTAAATCAAATGTAACAATTTATTATCAGTCAGTTAAGGATTATGCCAATTACATAGCCAATTCATAGATATCAAATCAATACAAGACATCAAATTCTCAAAGATGAATCTAATAGTAAAAGATGCATACCTGACTTTTAGAAAAATACACAGTATGAAAAGTGTGGACACACTTCATTTTATGGGCTCATTCCAGCTACAGAAGGCCCTGATCCTTTTGCTGCAATCATTTAAATACCTCAGACCAAGATAAACATCCCCTGAGATGAAGACAGAAACTAACAATTGGAATTTGCATTAAGTCAGGTCCCAGACCAGGGTAGTTTACACCTCAATGGGAACAGAAGGTAATTTACATGGAGGACCCTGGGAAGGGGCACTCCCTCCCATTACAGTAGGCAAAATATCTCTTAATTCTTAGGAAATGAGTTATCTTTTAATCTACTTTTGTAAAACAGAGACCATTGTACCAGTTACACTGAGACAATTCAAATGACACCAAACATGACTGTAAATATCACTTGCATTATTATAGACCATTATATTCTACTATTGACCATTCTGAGTGAGCTATGTGAAGGGAAGGATTGGAATGAGAAGGAACTGTTGCATATGTGAGAGAGGCGTTTCCTGCATTTTCTCTCAGTGAGATAGGGGAACAGATGTCTGTATGTTAATGCACTGTGTGTCCTTAGTATGTCTCAGAAGATCAAAGTGTCTGAGGTTTCTGTAAATCTTACATGCTTTTACAAGTTTTTTTCTAACATTTAGTTTTGAAGCCCAAAAAAGTGCATCCATTCATCATAAAAAGTACTTCACACAGTCACAGGGGTTTAATAAATGCCATATTAAGCTAAGTGATACATTTGTGTAAGAATAATATCCATATTCAAAACTTTATAAACCATAATCTCAAGCTTCCGTTGTCGTATGCTAATTTATGAGAGTGGTGATCCAGTGGAGGACACATAGGATGTAGGCATAGCATAAGCTGTGGTGAGAATATGCTAGTCTCGTGAGAACTACGTTTTTTTTAAATAAAGTATTTCTTACACAAACGTATTGATTCATTTCAGAAGACCGTTATTAAATCCCTTGAGCCGAGTGGAGTACTTTTTTTTATGGATGGATGCACTTTATTTTACTTCAAAATCTTGACCACCATTCATGGATATAATAAAGCTTGGAAGAGCCAGGATATTTTTAAATATACCTCTTTATTGTATTTATCTGAAATAAGAAAGCCATATAGTCCTAGGATGACTTGATTGTAAATAATAAATCATGGGGTTATTTTTCCATTTTTAGGTGAACTATCCCTTTAATGCTTCTTTTAGGTGCAGTGCAATGCAGTCGTTTGTCCAACGCAATTCAAGACCCAAAAGTACTGTGACATGTTAAGGCAGCTTTGTCCGGAGATGGAGATGGCCTCTCCTGGAAGAATCAAGAGTTCAAGGTACAGGTCATGTCATAAAAGGAAGGGGTACAGAATCAGTATTGAGGTCCAGAAAGTAACTGGGTTGTAATTTCATTTTCAGACTACCAGACCTAAGCACTGTGATCGTAACTGACAGTCAGCAGCCAGGAGCTTTTCATTTGAAAGATGTGATGCAGGCGGGAAGCAGCCAACACCTCCAACAACTACAAGACCTCCAGAAGATCCTCAATTGTGATGATCCCATAAACATTCAGTTTACTTCGGTATTTTGATTACTTTTAGACTGTATATTTATATTTACATTAATGCTGAAGTGTGTGATTTACGCACAACTTGCATCACTAGATGAAATAGCAAAAATTTTCAGTTTAGCTCCATCCTATGGAAGCCTATTATAAAAAAGCTATCAGAATTGTTAGATATAAAAAAAAATCTAATTTCTTGAAATTAGTAATTTCAATCTAAATTGCAGTTACCTTTTAGATTTTTTTACACGACAGAAAAAAGCTTTCATACACTCCCTATTCTACTGGTCAGTAAAAAATAAAGTGGTGCTCTAAACTCACACCATTGGTTGGCCTGATGTTGCTGTGTTAGGTTGTTAGGGACAAATAAATCAATGTTTATACAACAGCATTTACAATGTAGAGAAATTAGCCAATAAATTACTTACTAAGAGTAGTCTGTACATAAATCCTTTTTTTTAAGCATTAAAAAATTACACACTGTAGCTTTAAGACATGAAACACACCCTAGAGATCTGAATCAGTAAATGCTAAATAAATCATTTAGTTCTGATCTTTATTATTTTAAGGGAACAACTGGAAAGCCCAAAGGAGCAACTCTGTCTCATCACAACATTGTGAACAATGCTTATTTCATCGGCATGCGCACAGGCTTCAACTGGAGGGTGGGTACATATGATCAAATACAATGAAAATTCAGTGAAAAGGCTGTTTGTTGAACACTTCTAAAAATACAGTTCATTATTTAGCATACTGATTTTGCAGAAAATCTTTTGTTCTCCATAAATCTCCATACATTTTTTTTATTGCACATGCAGTATGTGTAATGTTTGACATTATTCTCCTTGTAGAAGAATGTGCGAATCTGTTTGCCGGTGCCCCTGTATCACTGTTTTGGCTCGGTGGGTGGTGGTCTGGTCATGGCTGTGCATGGCACCACAGTGGTTTTCCCATCCACTGGGTATGACGGACACGCCAACCTGGTGGCAATAGAGAAAGAGAAGTATGTGGTTATTCATTTCATAAAATCAGTGCATTTTGTTTTTTTTACTTAAACAAGGATTGATGTATTGTGAAAGATGTATTGTGCTATTTATTTCAGCCTTAGTACATTTAAGTTGTTGTAAAAGACAGGGACATATAAAGAGGACAGTCATGTTGAATTTAGGCAAGGATCAAAGGTCATGTACTGAATGTCATGCATAACTGGAAAAACATCTGAGCTGTATTTATTTAATGCAACTGGCACAAAATTCACTGTTTCCCCAGGTGTACATTTGTGTACGGCACCCCAACTATGTTTATTGACATGCTTAGTCAGCCTGACCTGGCCCAGATTGATTTGTCATCAACTGAGGGTGGTAAGTCGGTCAAAACCTTTGTAACATCTATTGCTTACTGGAACTTCTGATAGATTACATACATGAAATGTTATCAAACTTTTCTAAGCAACCGAAGAATATATCCTGCACTTTCACCGATATTCTGCTAAGGTCCATTGATTTGTGTCTGTCAGGTATTTGTGCCGGGTCTCCTTGTCCACCTGAGGTCATCCGTAAGGTCATCAACATCATGGGTGTTAAGGAAATGCTGGTAAGTAGTTACTCATGATAAAAAAGGGATTTGTTTAAACCCAGTAAAGATCCTTTGTTATGAATCAAGATGATTATAATTTTGTGTATACTGCATTCCAGTATCACTAGAGGGAGACATAGAATTAATATAAAAGTCACTCACATGTAATATGTAAAAAGGTGTGTGCCTTCTTTTGATTCGCTATGCATTTTCACATTAAATATTCCCCTTATATTTTAATTAAAATGGCTTGGGATTTGTTTAAAATATACATTATTGTTCAAAAGTTTGAGGTCAGTTTGTCTTTGAAAGAAGTCTCTTGCTCTCTGAGGCTGTTTTCATTTAATCAAATATAAAGTAAAATCGTAATATTGTGTAATATTATTACTACCAAAAATATTTTAAAATGCCATTTACTTCTGTGATGGTAAAGCTAAATTTTCAGCAGCTATTACTCTAGTCTTAATTGTCACGTTATCCTTCAGAAACCATTCTAATTAAAAGATTCTTATTTATTGTTATCAGTGTTGACAATAGGCAGGTGTGCTGCTTAATTTTTATTTTATTTTGTGGATGTTCTGAAACATTCCATGATTCCGGATTCTTTAATGAATAAAAAGTTCAAATCAGAGAGTTCAAAACAGCATTTATTTAAAATAGAATGACTCTAAACAATACAGAACTGTACTGTCACCTTTTCATGCATCCTTGCTGAATAAATTAGGTTCTTTAAAAATATATTTTTGATTCCAATCTTATGAATGGTATTGTATAAGTTAAAATGTAGGTGTCATTTATTCAATCTCATTTCGTTTCAAACTAAACTGCTTTCCTCCATAAAACAAAGCTGTACAGCTCCAAAAAGAACCATACATATAATAAATATTATTTGCACTATAACTAAAGTCTTTTAAAGCCATAATACCTTTGTGTGAGGAGCAAACTAAAATTCAGTTAGCAGAATACAATCATACCCTAAAAAAGAGAGCATCTTGGAAATTCTGTTACGAATAACTCATTTTGTTTTCCACAAAAGAAAAAAGTCATACAGGTTTTGAGTAAATGATGACAGAAATTTTCATTTTCGGAGAACTATACCTTTAAGATCCAGGTATGGAGAAGGTTGCAGGATCTGAACAACTATCTATTATTGCTATTGTTTTTTAAAGAATATATTGCACAATTTCAGTGCATCCAGTTTTCATTCTCTTAAGAAACCATTGCTATAGTGGTGCTTTAAATGTCTTTTATTGAGCATGAGTATATCACAGTAACAAAATGATAAAATTAGACTGGAGAACCTCCATTTGTCTCATTTTTTTTTTCATTTTACCTGCTCTTAGCAAATCCTCTTCTTCTGGCACTGCCATCACTTGTCATTTCTTGATTTTGATTGGCCAGGCGCAGCATTCTTAATGACTAATCTGTACTGTATGATTTTAAGTGCTTCTAACCCTCATAACGGGATTATGTTGTGGAAGACCATAACTTTAGAATCAGTAGAATAGACAAGGATTCATTTTACAGTGGCCATTTGGTTTGATTTACTCAAAAAGGGTTAAAAAATTACCTGTGCTCATTTATACTTCCAGTTGTAAATGCTAATCAATGCAAATCTATTCTACCAGTTCTCATGTTATGGAGAAGAGTACTCATGTTAGTATTCCTGATTTTTACTGTGGTGTAGAAACTAGTTCTGTGATAGTTCTGGATTTATCACCAGGTTGTTTGAGTTGTCATATAAAATACCATAAGAGTTTGAGATGTACTTCCTTTGCTGTGTACATGTTTGTGAAACCTCTCTTTGCAAACTCACACAGTTGCTCCTTGAAGGCTCCTTCAAGATGTCTGTGAACACATATTTATGCTATTCATGTTATTTAGAATAAATCAAGTCAGCGCATCTATATGTCACACAAAAAAAAATGAGTGAAAGAGGAAATGGACAGTCCCAATGTAGCAGTCTGCATCGCTTTTCTTTTCTGCACATTGAAATCCCGACACCTGGGCAGGCCTCTTCTCCTTGTCCTCCTGCGGGAACATACAAATAAGACGGCCCCGCTCAGTTTTGGACATCTGATGGTCTGCACATAGTGCCAAAGCCAAAATGGACATGCACAAAAAGACCAGGAGGAACAAGAAGGATAGGTTGGAAAAACAGGGCAGAGAGTATTTTACCACAAGGCAGTGGCCCAAACCCATATCCTGACCACAATTATAGTATTAGCATTCACTCTGTCATGCTGGCAGAGGTAAAAAAACTCAGGGGTTAGCATTAGACTAACATTAGATTCTCTGTGCAAATATGCAACTTTAATTTCTCACAGAAGTTACTGGAAGGTAATGTTTTAGGATGAATTGATTATTTCGATAACCGTATTTTCCGGACTATAAGTCGTACTTTTTTTCATAGTTTGGCTGGTCCTGTGACTTATAGTCAGGTGCGACTTATTTATCCAAATTAATTTGACGAACCAAGAGAAAGTAACCAAGAGAAAACATTACCGTTTACAGCCACCAGAGGGCGCTCTATGCTGCTCACTGCTCCTGTAGCCTACCACTGAGCAGCATAGAGCGCCCTCTCGCGGCTGTAGACGGTAATGTTTTCTCTTGGTTCTTGGTTCTAAATAAATGCGACTTATAGTCCAGTGTCACTTATATATGTTTTTTTCCTCATGATGTATTTTTGGACTGATGCGACTTATACTCAGGTGCGACTTATAGTTCGAAAAATACGGTATATAAACCATTTAACAGGAAAGTTGAATACCTAATGTTAAATAATGTTGTTACGGCCATCAATGACTAAATTGGCAACTTGGGACCAGGTTTCTCCACTCCCAGATCAATGAGATTACCTATGCTTAAATAATTTCATAACCATTTACCAGAGCTTATCACATCCACAGTTTATCACGTCTCAGGAGCTGTGGTCGCACTCGAGCAGGGAATCTCACGAGTATCTCCTGATGAAAGGGTCTTTTATAGAGATTATGGGAGGGCAGTGGTGTCTTGCTCCGTGCACCACAGAGAGCCCTTGAGACTTGTTATTTACCCATTTTCATCTTAATTTATTTACATTTGCAAATCAAGTGGAAAGAGAGTGTTCATACTGAGGACTGTGATTAATGTCTCATTTCTATGATCATAGCTGGAACTTGAATCCTGTGGTCACATTTACAAGACCTCTGCGGACCACATAAACTTTTTAGGAGTCTGGATATTAAAACTCTGTTTAGGGTGTGAGCCTCAAGCCTGGAAGACTTGGTTGTCTTTTAATGTTATAACCAGGATAGCCTGTTATAATTTTGTAATTTGACTGCTGGTCTCTGGTTTAACTATCAAAAATCCTTGGTTACAATTAGACTTCGTTCTTATAATAAATAATTAATTAAAAAAAATGATTAATAGTTTAAAAATAATTTCCCTCTTGGTTTCACAGGCAAGCCTTCAGCCTAGTCACTGACTAAAATATATTCCTTATTTGAAAGTAATGGCCTTCCTGTAGCTCAAACAGTAATGCGTGACACTAGTGAAACCAAGGTCATGTGTTCGATTCACAGCGAAAACAAGAACTGATAAAATGTGTACCTTGATTGCAATGTAAGCCGCTTTGGATAAAAGCCAAATGCCGTCTAATAGGTCCTGGCCCCCTGTTATGAACTACTCTACTAAAGGACTTTAAGGTAGCCTTTTATATTTAATGCCATTTGTAATGTTTTCACCTTTTCGTTTGCATTTAGGTTCTAAATTGATGAGAGTTGAATTAACAGTGCTGCTCACCATCTCAAAGCCGTGCTCCCTTCCTGGTCCTCTTCGTCTTTGCCTTGCAGCGACTGAAAGCAGTGCTGTCTCTTATTTGCTTTCCTTTCTGGCTTCCAGGAGAAGCGCAAACTGCATCAGGGTGATGGCGACTGGTGTCCATCCATCTGTACAAGCAAATCCAAGCATTCATAGTTAATGCCGGCTATTTGCAAATCATTTTTTTACTTGAACAGTTGTACTTATTTCAGAGTGAAACTAGATATTCAGCAAGATAAAGTATATGAGGCGGGATATTGGTATCAAGAATTAGTTGGATAGTAAAAAGTGGGCATTGCATAGCAGAAAGAGTGCACATTTTCTACAACACAAAATAACTAAATAGCTATTTGGCTATTTGCTAATATTATATATTAGCTCTCACAGCCTTAGTGGTTCCAGCATATTCAAATTATCGTTCTACATAATATCATGCATTAAGATGTAAATAGGTTTGATTTTAATTTTATGTTAAATCGAATGATTTGCATTTGAATTTCTTTTTAAAACTTAAATACAGTTATGTTTGAAATCATATTTTGTTGTCTCTTACTTTCTGAGGTTTGCTAACTGGCAGGTGCAGCTCCAGGGGTTGTTAAACAGAGTGACGTTCTGGAGGGTACTGAACTCAAGGCTGTTCGGCAGTGATTTCAGCTTGTTGTTCTCAAGGTGCAGAGATTTGAGAGCTGTCACTCCCTCAAAGGCAGCACTGGAGAACTAGACATGTAGAAAGAACAGATATACAGTTGTTTACCATATAAACAGTCGATAACATGCTATAACTCACTGCTTTGTAGAATATCCATACAGTTAGCATTCAAAGTCACCCTTAATATCTAAAGGAGACTTGTGGAAGCTGGACTGAGGGCTTTTATTCCACATGAAAGGCCTCTCTCATGCTTTCCTATGTGCCAGGGCTTATGTAAACCTGTCCGCACCTTCCTTCCAGCCCTCCATCAAACTTCATAAGCGCATGCAAGACTGCTAAAAACATCACCCAGGTGTTAGATGTACTGGTCTGCATGGTGTCTGCTTTATAGGAAGAGAAAAGCGTACACACAGTGTGTGTGGGTGTGTTATGTAATGTAGAAAAGATGCACTTATTGAAGGGACGTTTTGGAAATTTCCACTCTGAAGGCAAGAGACGTGGAGAGTTTGGTAATTTGAGGCGATGCAGGATGGATCGATTCCAGCATGGAAGGGTTGTTTTCACTTTTTCTGTCTGTCCAGTCCTCCATCGACCTCCTCTTCTGCCAGAAATGCCTGAATTGGGTTGAATTGTCCATTCAGGTGAGGCAACTACAGCCTAAAATACTTGTCTTCATGGGCCACGAAACACCCTGTCACTATTTACCCGTCTGCTAACCCTTGCTGAACTGTTTACATGGTGCACCAATAAGAGGAAAAAACTCGGGTCTCAAAATAACATTTTTCAAGCAAATAGACCCTAAAAATATTCATACGTGAGGGGAGAGTGGTTATTTTTTCCCTTTCCTATCATACAAAAAACACTGACCAACTGCATGGTGCCGATGCGTGTTGATCTGTTTTTACACACCTTTGTATATATAGAAATAATTTAAAATAATTAATAACCATATATATTATTTGTGATAAATTTTATGTATTATATAAAATCTAGTTTTATATATATATATATATATATATATATATATATATATATATATATATATATATATATATATATATATATATATGTGTGTATGTGTGTGTGTGTGTGTGTATATATATATGTGTGTATATTTAATTTGTGTATATACTGTATATAACTTCAAAGTGTATAATAACATTTAAAATGTACATTGCATTTGTTGCATTTGAGTACAAATTTTAACTTTTTGACTGTTAAATTCAGATCAAAGACAAGGAAAAGATAAATGTATCTCTTAAACACTTTCTTTAACCATATAATGTTCCAGAGGAAAATTTCTTGCTGAAATAGCACATATGCATTCTGACACAAAGCACATGTAACCTTTCTAAGGTCTGAAAGTGTGGCAGGAATGGATCAGGATGATCTGATTGAAAGAAAACCGGTGAAAGTCTCCAGCACAGGTCTGTCTAGCTGGACTACATTTTACTCCGATGCGGTTGCATTTCTTTAGCATGGACAACTCTGATGGGATGTTAAGCTAAGCTTCCCAAAAACCACATACAAACATGCATTTATTTAGCCTCAACTTTTGCGACCAGCATTATGCGGAAAACATTAGTTTGGTTCACAGTCAGTATCTTGATTCTCATGATTTATACATTTAAAGTGTTTAATCTTGTAGTTTCACAGACTTACCTTCTCCAGGCCCATGTCATTTAGATAGAGCTTCTCCATATAACGGCCGAAACTGCGGAAAGCATGGTCAGGGATGAGGCTGAGAGGGTTTTTGGACATGTTGAGTTCCTCCACGACACGCAGCTTGCTCATAGCCAGGAGAGGGTAGGTGGACAGCTTGTTACGGTCCAGAGTTAGAATGGCCAGGTTCTCCACTTCATCAAAAGAACCAGGCTGTATGGAGCTCAACTCATTGCCACTCAGATAAAGCCATCGGAGATCGCTAGCACCTGTGAAAGTACCAGGCTGCAGCTCTCGAAGCTTGTTGTTGTCGAGCTGCAGGATAAACAGGTTGATCATGGGAGAAAAGATGCCCTTCGGAACGCCCGTGATTTGGTTACCGTCCAAGAAGAGATAGGTCAGTTCGGTCAGGTCCTCAAAAGCGCCTGGTTTGATGTTTGTGATCTCATTGTTAGACAGGTAGAGGTAGATGAGCTTCTTCAGTCCTTTGAAAGCCTGGCTGGAGATCTCTCGGATCTGACAGTGCTGCAGGTGGAGGGAAATGAGCCCCTTCATCTCGCTGAAGCCCCCGGTCGGGAGATTTCCCAGGTTGTTGCGCTGAAGGTTTAGAAGACGAGTGGCCTCGGATATGTGGGGGATTTTCTTCAGCCCAACGTTGTCACAGATAACATGTTGCAGGTCCCCATGGCAGTGGCACTGGCTTGGGCATTGAGTTGGGGCACCAAAAACAAAGGGGATGCAAACCTGTAGACACACTAGCACCAGTAGGAAGCTGAAAATGTACATGATAATGCTATGTTGATCAGTCCACTCCTGTATGCTGTTGGTCTTCTTTCGCCTTTACTCCAGCAGGAACATATACAGGCAGCAGAAGTGGTCCGCACAACCTCAGAGTAAAGAGAGGGAGTGTGTGAGAGTGCAGAGAGAGAGGGCTAGAGGTGAGCTTGAGAGAGGGTGCGTGTGAGTCAGAGGAAAGGAGAGAAGAAAACTGAATGCGTGAGTGTTTATAATAGTTTCTCAGTGTTTATAATAGTCGTGCTCTGAACATTACATAGCAATTGCAGAATCTGCAAGATATTTGTTATAAATAAGCTTAAGATGTATTAAAAATAAATGTCAAATATTCATTTATTGCTTATAATACAGCCATTACAGAAACTGCCAGATATTTATTAAAAGTAAATTTTATGTATTTATTTTGCGCTTAAAAAAACAAAAAACATTTATCTATTAAGTGTCAGTCATTTGTTCGTGTGTGTTTAGCTTCCCACGTGTTCCATGATGCAGTTTTTCCACATGTTTATTTATATTTATTTATCTCAGTTGTTTACTAATCTTCCCCCTGTCAAGTCCTTTGTATTTAAACTGTTTCCCATTCCTAGATTCTTTGTCCGGTATTGTCATCTTGCTCACTATGTGTGTATTTCCGGTGGGCTGGACTTCAGGAATGCTTTCCTTGGATGTTTATTAAAGTCTGTTTGTTTTAAGTATTCTCTACATCTCCTCGTTCCTCGCTCCGCGCTCGAACACAGTAGCGTCACGTGACAGAACACTGGATCGAAACAGTAAGCAGCACCACCTCTCCCCGTGTTTGTTTTCTGATTTTGAAAAGTCTTTTGTTGTCCTTTTTTTTTTTTTCTCTGCGGCCATGGAAACCACTGCCCTAGCCCGTGGGGATCACCCCTTTGTTGAGTATGCCAGGGAGTTCTGCAGGCTGTTTTGGTCCAAAGTCAATTCTTGAGTCCGCCGGCCATACACAAGTCAGGTCCGCCTGCTGCGGCATTCTCAAGCCCATTGGCCGTTCTGAAGTCAAGTCTGCCACCCGTTCCTGAGTCCAGTCCACCGATTGCGGCATTTTCAAATCCGTCGGCTGTTCCCAAGTCAGGTCCACTGGCCGTCTCGATTCAAGCCCGCCGACCTCTTCAGTGTCGGCTCCAGCCCAAGACTGTTAAAAAGTTGATATATACCTTTTATTTTTAGTTTTTTAATACCTCAAGCATAACTGACTGTTTTAGACATTTTGATTACATTTGTTCATTTGACTCATAGACATACTTCTCAAGCCATAAGATACATTTCTCACAATTTAAGTCATTATTCACTAATAATATTCACTTCTACTTGAGATCCCTAGCGATCAGATCATGAAAATCATTTAAAAGTTCTGACTCGTACAATTCATTGGGAAATGTAACTTTTCCTATTTCGATGCATTGAAAATGTGCTGCATCAAACATTTTTAATTATACTCGTGATTTTTCATGTTTGACGATTTCCACAAGCCTCATTTGGTGAGACAAAATTTTGATTCAGTTTTAAGAAGAAATCTTTTTTTTTTTTTTTTTTCTTAAATACATGACAGGTTCTCAGTTTATATTAGAGTTTAGAGGTTTGAAATGTGATTGTATTTTTATTTTTAGTCTCTCATTTCATAGGCTAACTCTCATGAGGAGAAGGTGAGACTGCGTGTCGTGCCAGACATTTCCATTGTTTTTAGTCAGCAGAAAGAGGGAAAGGAGCCACTCCCATGTGGCGGGTCGTTTTATAACATATAATCACAGCCAGATGTTTGGCTGGGTACCACATCACAATAATGGAAATGGAGGTTTTTCTTTTGTCTGCAGTGGAGCGTTTCATAGAGTGGAGAGGTGCATTCCTCTGCATAAATGTCTCCGTTAATTTCAGCTATGTACAGTATTCAACTAAAATAAAAAAAGAAAAAAACTTAAAGAAAATGGGGTGCACTATGGAATCCCACATGCTTCAGCAAACGTTTCCACAGTGGTTTGAGTATGTGTAACAAATGTTTGACCCTTGTTCCTCTTTGGTGCAAAGAGCTGACAAACCTCAGATCTGTTTATGAGCGCCTCAGCTTCTCTCACGTTAGGCGGAATCTCGTGTTTGCTTTACAAATGTAACAATTCATGGTCAAAGGGCATGTCTTGGTTCTTTCAAGTCAACATTCACACTAGATTGTGCATATACTGCCCAGCAAGTAGCTGCATAAGCTAGATATTGTGGTGAGCAGAGTTTAACACTGAAATCCCAATACTGGTTATTAAAGATGATGCATAGTTTTTTTATTTACTTATTGAGTTCAAAAGCCCATGACTCACTTAAAATGTTCCTCACAAACATTATAAATGTCTGGCACGTCACACAGCTGGCAGCACTCATAATTCAGTTGGGTAAACACTACTTGACATCCTGCGCCGTGATGAGGTTATGTCTCTTTAAGACACTGTGATGTAATGTTTTCAGTGCACATTATCTACTTCGTTTTTTGGAAGATTTGCTTTAGCCTGAAGCGGTACTGTAAAGCAACAACAGCTGGTGTGCCAGTTCTCAGGTGCGCACCACATACCTCACCTGCCTCCCAGGTCTGGCTCATTCAGCTGATTCAGCTGTCTGCTTGCCATTAGGCTAGTTTGTGGAAAAACTTCAGCAAAAGGCCTTTGGTGTGCAGAAAGAGTTATATAAGCACACTGACTGAAATTTAAACAAGAATTGCATACAAATTAGAGGTTAATTCCACAAACCATAACATATACAGTGGAATCCAAAATCTACAGGGTTTAAAATACGAATATTATTTTTCCATGTAAAGCCAAGACATCTTATGATATTTCAGATTAAACATTTTATATACATTTATTTTTACTTCATTTTATTTTATATTAGTTTAATTAGTTCAGTAACATTATATATTCTGCTAATAAAATCAGTAAAAAAAAAAAAAAAAAAAATATATATATATATATATATATATATATATATATATACATACATATATGTAATGTATTCATGTAAAATTACATTCCAGTATTTTTATTATCAGAATTTGTATAAATGATTGATTCAGCTTTCTATATTTGAAATGTAAATAAATTTTACAGAATATAAAATAACAAATTAATAAAATATAGAAATAAAAATAATAAATGATTAAAAAAATGTATGCATATAAAATTGTAAAAATTAATTAATTAATAAATTTAAGCATTTTCATTAGTCAGATTTATTTTATGTTCAATTATCAATTCAACATTTTCTATTATAATGTTTCCTAATTATTATAACAATTTAGTTAAACAAATAATAAAGTATTACATTATTTAACAAAATTATTTATGTATAAAAAATTAATTACGTTTTACAAATGTCAAACTCTGTTTACAGCAGTGTTGGTTCTAGACATTTTCACGTGATGTGAACTAGGCACAATGTAAGTTTGAATGTGTAAGTGTGCTATCTGGTGAAGATCTAAACTCTCGTTTGGAACAGATTGGGTATGGTACAACCGAAAACAGCCCTGTGACATTCTGCGGCTTTCCGATTGACAGCATGGAGCGAAAGACAGAAACTATTGGATGTATTTCCCCCCACACTGAGGTTCATTTACACACAATACTACATGAAGCTGTCCTGCATGCATATTTATAATCTGTTTTAGCTCACTGAGTTATTTCTCCTTTAGGCAAAAGTAGTGAACCCTACTACAGGAGTGATCGTGCCTCTGGGTGTTCAGGGGGAGCTAATGATCAGGGGGTACTGTGTGATGCTGGAATACTGGAATGATGATGAAAAGACCCAGGAGTGCATCGCAAAAGACCGCTGGTACAAGACCGGGTAAGTGCATTTGCATTTTCTCCCTCTCTTACTTGATAGAAACATTATTCAGGGTTTCATTCAAGACAGTCATGACTCTGTTCTGTGATCTGGTATAGTGATATTGCCAGCATGGACGCGTACGGGTACTGCAAAATAGAAGGACGCATAAAGGACATGATCATCCGAGGAGGAGAAAACATCTACCCTGCTGAAATCGAACAGTTTTTGCATACACACCCTAAAATTCAGGAAGCACAGGTAAACAATGCTAATCAGAGACATTTATGTATCTTTAGCTCTTGATAATCCTTATTTCCTATCAACTGTTTATCTAACGGTTTGATCATTTTCATTAACTGTTCCTTTAACCTCGAGTTTATGTTAAAGAAAGAAAAATGGTCTACAGTACACTGGTTTATGGTGCAAATATCAGTAACACTTTGGAATAATGGTCCATTAGTTAATTCAATAATTAACATGAACAAACAATGAACAATACATTTATTACTGTATTTATTCATCTTTGTTAATGTTAGTTAATGAAAATACAGTTATTCATCGTTAGTTCATGCTAATTCACAGTGCATTAACTAATGTTAACAAGCACAACTTTTGATTTGAATTATGCATTAGTAAATGTTGAAATTAACATCAGCTAAGACTAATAAATGCTGTAGAAGGATTGTTCTTGCTTAGATCATGTTAAATAAAGTAGTTAACTAACATTAACTAATGGACCATTATTCTACAGTGTTACCCAAATATCTAAACGATCTAGATAGATTGGTTTGAGAAGCAAAATTAGATATATTAATGCTTCTTTTCTGGAAAATGTATAAAAATGAAGTAAAGTGAGAAAAAAAAAAACAAAGCAAAAAAAATAAAAATTATATATATATATATATATATATATATATATATATATATATATATATATATATATATTACCCCATTGGCAGGCATTTTTTCTTGTTTTAATCATGAAGTCAATTCTGATGAAATATGTAATTTTGCTTCACACCTAATTGTTTCTTGATTTAGGAATCTTTAGGTATTTAGACTGAAAATGGACAAAATCCAAAGGAAGAGAATCATTTTTTGCAGTTTAGAAAATCATGTTGTATCTGTGTTCTCCATACAGGTGGTTGGAGTGAAGGATGAGAGAATGGGAGAGGAAGTTTGTGCTTGTATTAGAATCAAGACTGGTCAGGAGTGCACTGCAGAAGAGATCAAGGGCTACTGCAAAGGAAAGGTCAGAATATCTCCAGTTTATGCTTTATGCATCCAGGGTTATTATAGTAAACTAAAACCATTAAAAAAAAAACTTTTTCCTTACTATAGAAAAAAGCTTTAACTTTTATTAAGCTTAGCTTATTGTACTAAAATAACTCAAACTACTGTTGTTTTTTTCAGATTGCCCATTACAAGGTGCCTCGCTATATAACCTTTGTTCAGGGGTATCCTCTGACTGTCACAGGCAAGGTAAGTGATATGAGACAATATGAAAGTTGCTGTTACACAGGTAGTAAAATAATAAAAATAAACAATTCCTTTAGATTCTTTTAGTCCAGAGAAAGTCATGTTCTGTCAGTATTTACAGAATGATCTTTCTTTACTTTGTCACCACTCCTCTCTGCGTCTCTGTGGGTACATCATGTTAAATATGAAATAAGAAATTCAAGCAATTTCTGTGTCTGCATGAGACCCACTGAAGTGGTTTCAGACAATCGAGGGCTTCTTTGACACCTTTGCTCTAAGGAGTTGTGGTTTGCTGTCGGTAGATTGAACCCTTTAATAACTGTCTCTTTTCTTCATCTCTCTCAGATCCAGAAGCACAAACTGCGCGAACAGGCAGAAAAACTGCTTGGACTGTGATTGCAAAAGCAAGTTACAAGCAGGACATCAACTTCGGGACATTACGAGTTACTCAAATATATTGAAATTTCTTTGTTTTACTATGCAGGTTTATAATTAAACGTTATGTTTTTATACAGGGATTGAAATTAACTTTTTCACTCACCAGCAAATTTGGCTACTAAACTTTTACGTTATCGGCCATTCATAACTTGTACTGGCCAAAATAAATAAAAATACAGAAACAAAGCAACAGCTTGAGGCTGTCTACACTGGGCGTGACAAAGCAACCGTTTCAAATCATTTTGTGTCAGTACTAGGGATGTGCGATATTGACAAAAAATAATAACTCAATATTTTCTGGAATTTTATCTATAAAGATTAGACAATATTTTGCTAAGTGTGTTATTGTGCTGATATCTTAAGGGCTACCGTGGAAAGCTGACTCCTGAAGTTTTTCATCTGTGGTCAGTTCACAGCAGTGATAGAAATTAATCTTTTTCCAATACGTTAAATAGATTTTTACCTTTTATATGCATTTACCTTTATAAAGCCATTTTTTTCTGAAAGTGTGCATCATCCTTTGAGTCACATTCTTACATTTAATCAGTCAATTATAATAAAAATACATTTAGCCTTTAATAAACAAATGAAATTGGCATTTAGATGTAGGCTATTTACACGTTAATGCAGCTAAGAGGGACAAGAAATGCTTTAACCTCCAGTTACAAATGCATGAATAGTGTTTTGATATTTTAAACATGAAATGTTTAATACTGATATTTGAAATTATTTTGAAAATGAAAACATACTTTAAATTAAAAATTAAAACAATTAAAACCGCCAGTAGGTGGCAGCAAGTCATTAGAGACTTAAAGCAAAAACAGCAGATGGAACAGTAACTAAAAAGAAAATGCGTTTGCGCATGCTCGACTTTAAAGGGTTAGTTCACCCAGATAGCAAATTTATGTAATTTATAACTTACCCTCATGTTGTTTCAAACCCGTTAAACCTCCGTTTATCTTTGGAACACAGTTTAAGATATTTTAGATTTAGTCCGAGAGCTCTCAGTCCCTCCATTGAAGCTGTGTGTACGGTATACTGTCCATGACCAGAAATGTAATAAAAACATCATCAAAGTAGTCCATGTGACATCAGAGGGTCGGTTAGAATTTTTTGAAGCATCGAAGATACATTTTGGTCCAAAAATAGCAAAAACGACGACTTTATTCAGCATTGTCTTCTCTTCCGTGTCTGTTATGAGAGAGTTCAAAACAAAGCAGTCTGGATATCCGGTTCGCGAACGAATCATTCAGTTCACCAAATCGAACTGAATCATTGAAACAGTTCGCGTCTCCAATAAGCATTAATCCACAAACGACTTAAGCTGTTAACTTTTTTAATGTGGCTGACATTCCCTAGGAGTTCAAATAAACCAATATCCAAGAGTAATTCATTTACTCAAACAGTACACTGACTGAACTGCTGTGAAGAGAGATGAACACTGAGGCGAGCCAGAAAACGAACAATAGACTGACTCGTTCAGTCAATATAAAATTTATCCAGGCTGATTTGTTTTAATGGCACTATTATGTGATATTGTTTAACTATATAACATGATATAAATATATAAATTTTCTGGCCCGTTATCTTGAATTATGTGATCATTCATAATGTATATTAATAGACTGAATCATGCAGTAAAAGAACGCTCTCTAAATGCGTACGTGCGCTAAGTTAGTGAAACTTAATCTCTTATGTGTGCACGGTGTAGATGTGTTTTGTTTGGTTTTTGCAATATACTCTATAATGTCATGATGTCTCACGAGTGTAGTATTTGCAGTAAACATAAACTTCCCCTAGAAATGAATGAGTGAACACAAAAAGTTATCCACCAAATTGGCAAATCAGTGATTTGAGAGTGTTACCGCCACAGCTGATTTTTACCCACATTTGACCGGCTGGTGGGTGTTGATTTCAAACCCTGTTGATAATACCTTGTTATGCTACCATCCTGTTTCTAAAAAGCTACCCATGGCATTTCTACATGTATTTGTCTTAATTATCTTTATTGTGTTATTAATTGTATTCGAAAGTAAGCCATTCTGCCAATTATAATCATAGGAAATTGGTTTCCAATATATATGCATGATTACACTAAGACAGTTTGTTAGATGACTTTTAATGTTTGCTAAAATGTTCCTTTGATTTATATTCTTGTGAAAAATGAAAAGAAAACAAAATGAACAATGTCAAAGATAAACGATCTTGTTTGGTTTCTGTGCACATCTGCTCCATATTCAATCTAAAGTACATGTGTTCTACATTTTCGATTCCTGAAATATCCAAAAATAGGGCATTTAAGGCCCAATTGTAGTCTTTTTGTTGGCGTTGAGGTAGTTTCCCTCATTATTGTGATTTCAGGTGTGCCGTGTCGGTGTTCATTTAGGCCTCGGTGCTTTCCTGCTTGGCTTGTGATGTGAACATTTTGACGCTGGCATTGAGACCATATGGAAAGAGGAGAGAGGTCGTCCGTCAGCATTCTAATGGGTCTGCTGGAAAGTCATGGCTACTCTGGTTTGAACTAAACACATAGTTTCGTGAGGATCGTTTAGGGTGAGACTTTAAACCAAAGAGCTGGACAAAACCCCAGACATTCTTTTCAGATATCCTAGCAGCTAATAGTGGAATCCGTCATTTACTGCATGCTTCTCAGGGTCATTATGGGATGCATTCATCTACCTGTGTAATATATTTCATCAAATTAACAAGGATTTTTGATTCATGGCATCATTGCTTCCAGTAAATGGATCACCTAATTTGGAATCTAGCATGAGCAAAAGTCTTTAAAAGGAGCTAAAATATGTTAGTCTCCCCCATGTGTCCATTGGTGGAATAACAATCCCAGCATCTGTTTCTTCTTTTCTTAATAGGTTGTATTCAGAAGAAAGCTATTTTGAATGTAAGTACTATAAATATACTCTAGCCCTGAGGTTAGTAAAAAAAAAATTTTTTTTGAGAGAAATTAATACATTTATTCAGTGAGGAAGCAGTACATTTATCAAAATTGACAGGAAATACATTGCAGAAGATTTATTTTTAAAATAAATGCTGCTCTTTTTGAAGTTTTTATCCATCAAAGAATACTGGAAAAAAATATAATTTTCTAAATATATATATATATTAAGCAGCGCAACTGTTTTCAAAATCTATAATAAGAACTGTTTCTTGAGCACCAAACCAGCATATTACGGTAGAATGATTTCTGAAGGATTATGTGACAGTGAAGACTGGAGTAAAGGCTACTGAAAATAGCGGGATAAATTACAATTTTACAATATATATATATGTGTGTGTGTATATATATATATATATATATATATATATATATATATAGGTGCATCTAAAAAAAATTGAATATTGTGAAAATTTATTTTTTACATTTTGATGATTAGAGCTTAAAACCCATGAAAGTAAAAATTCCAGTATTTCCAAATATTTACATGTAATGAATCTAGAATATCTGAAAGTTTAACTTTTTCAACTTTTTCATTTTTTTTTTAAATTCATTTATTCCTGTGAATTCTCTCTCTAAAATGAATTTGCTTATATAAATGTATACCTGTACATATACACTACCAGTCAAAAGTATGGGATCAGTAAGATTTGTAATGTTTTTCTTATGCTCATCAAGGCTGCATTTATTTGATAAAAAAAATATAGGGAAAAAAATGGTTTCTATTTTAATATCCTTTAAAATAAAATGTATTTCTGTGATGAAATGCTGAATTTCCATCAGTCATTACGCCAGTATAAAGTGTCGCATGATCATAAGAAAGCATCTAATTCTAATATGCTGCTTTATCATAAGAATGATCAATTTTGGCAACATTTGTGCCGCCAAATATTTTATTGGAAACTGCAATACTTTTTTCAAGATTCTTTGATGACTAAAATGTTAAAAAGACAGCATTTATTCAAAATATAAATATTTTCTAACAATATAAATCTTTGCTATCACTTTTTACAAATTTAACACATCCAAGCCAAATAAGTTTTAATTTCTATAAATATATATATATATATATAAATATATATAAATGAACGTACCTTAAACCTTTGAACTGTAGTTTATATTGTTAAAAAATATTTATATTTTAAATAAATGCTCTTTTTAACATTTTTTTATTCATCAAAGAATCCTGAAATAAGTATCACAGGTTCCAAAAAAAAATATTAAGCAGCACACCAGTATCCAGCACTGATAATAAATAAGCATATCAGAATGATTTCTGAAGGATCCTGTGACACTGAAGACTGGAGAAATGATGCTGAAAATTCAGCTTTGCATCACAGAAATCAATTAGATTTTAATGTATCTTAAAAAATAAAAATATTATTTCACATCTTAATAATATTTCACAATATTACGTTTGTTTCTGTATTCTAAACTTTTTTTTCTGTAGTATAAATACATACATATATGTACTTTCATATTTGAAGCCGGACCATATTTATTAAGAAAATAAGCTTTATTTTTATATCTTAGCATTTACAAACTGTCCAGGAACAACTATATTCAAAGTCAAGTGTTCAGTCCTTTGGCAGTGGAATGCCCACCGCTGACTGGCTTTGTCCCTGCATTTCCTCTCGAGCCCTGTCCACTTGTTGCTGTGTGCAGTAGTCCTCCAGGAAGACCGACGCCAGGTTCCTGAGACGCGGGTTGTGTGTGAGGGAGAAGCGCAGCATGCACTGCACCACAGCACTGTCTGTGGTCTCTGAGCGCGAGGCTGCTGTGGTCAGGTTCATTAATGTAGTGATGGCAGAGAGAACCGTCTCATCTCTGTTACTCGACAGGCAGGATATCACTAATGGGACTCCGCCGCTTTGCAGGATCTGATCACGGGACTCCCGCTCCATGCTGAGGTTACACAAACCACCTGTAAGATTTCAAACAGTTCGTTGGTTCATGTGAATAGATTATAACAGCAGTTATAACAGCTATACGAACCAATTCCAAACTCCACAAAGTTCTCATTCTCTTCTGTCAGCATGTCCAGGAAGAGCTCAGTGACCTGCAGCAGTCGCAGTGCTTCCATGTTGGATGGATCGTAGGCAAAGTTGGCCAGGTTTGCCAGCACTTGCTCTTTAGCCTCTGCCAAGAAGTGAAAAGACAAATGATGAGACAGTTTTCAGACAATATAATACCTTTATTATAAAGACAGCTGTAAACGGTTACTGTATGTACAAACCCGATTCCGAAAATGTTGGGACACTGTACAAATTGTGAGTAAAAAAGGAATGAAATAATGAAAAAAAATCGTATAAAGTTATAGTTTATTCACAGTAGAACATAGATAACATATCAAATGTTGAAAGTGAGACATTTTGAAATGTCATGCCAAAAATTGGCTCATTTTGGATTTCATGAGAGCTACACATTCCAAAAAAGTTGGGACAGGCAGCAATAAGAGGCCAGAAAAGTTAAATGTACATCTAAGGACCACATATTGCATCAATTACAACATCATGGCTGCGTAGAAGAAGGATCCTGGTACTGAAATGGCCAGTTTGCAGTCCAGATCTTTCACCCATAGAAAACATTTGGCACATCATAAAGAGGAAGATGCAACAAAGAAGACCTAAGACAGTTGAGCGACTAGAAGCCTGTATTAGACAAGAATGGGACAACATTCCTATTCCTAAACTTGAGCAACGTTGTCTCCTCAGTCCCCAGACGTTTGCAGACTGATATAAAAAGAAGAGGGGATGCCACACAGTGGTAAACATGGCCTTGTCCCAACTTTTTTGAGATGTGTTGATGCCATGAAATTTAAAATAATCTTATTTTTCCCTTAACCTGTTAAATGTCACCCCGTCCCGTATACGGGACACCTACGTTGACTATACTATATTACAATCAAATCTAATCTAATCTTGACAAACTATATATCATTGGAAAGGTCTAAGACTCTCAAATATATATTTTACCAATATTTTTTGTTAAACATTATGTAGCAAAAGTAATAGATGAATTTATGAGAAGAGTGCACCCTCAGAAATCTACATTACAAAAGGAGCTTTGACCTTTGTTTAAAAAAAAGACTTCCTCGTTGCCTTTTTCTCTACCACATTTTAGAAATCATCAGAAGCTATAGATCACTTGAAAACATAAAATCTCAAAATTCATTCTTCAAAACCCATTTTAAAATCAGATATTGCTTTACCATGTAAATGGTACATCAAAATCATGTTACAATATAAAATCACTAAAATCAATGACTAAAATGACTAAAATCACTGTTTTCAGTCATGAATTATAAAAATTTAGGTTTGTATCATGCACATTCATCTTTATCTTCAAAAAAGTTAGTGACAGTTAACAGGTTAAAATGATCCATTTTCTCAGTTTAAACATCTGATATGTCATCTATGTTGTATTCTGAATAAAATATTGAAATTTGAAACCTCCACATTATTGCATTCTGTTTTTATTCACAATATGTACCGTGTCCCAACTTTTTTGAAATCGGGTTTGTACTGATTATAGTCTGTCAAGTATAAGAACATAACATGTGTAAACTGCTTCAAGCTCAATATATATAAAAATGTAGTGCATCTGCAAACAGTGACATACCCTCACTGTCAGTGTCCTGGAACTCTGTGACCAGACCCTGCAAATACTCAAACCGGTCAGACGCTGAGAAATTACTCTTTCCTGCCATCACAGATGAATCATGGGTAACATGGGTTTGACACCTGCAGACAGACAGACCAACATATAGAAAAGGCAGTTTTATCACACAGTATAGATAAATAGATACTGTATTACAAAAAAAAAATAAAATAAAAATACCATATTACAATACTTTATTACAGGAACATTCGTGATAATGACGTTTTATTAACTTTACACCATATAAAACAAAGTTTGTGATACTAATCTACTCTGTTTCACAATACTGATACGACAGAAGTGGACCATCAGTTTGTAATACTGACAAGTCAAACACACCATCATATAGAAAATGCTTTTCACACCGTATAAAGTTTTAAAATACTGTTAGATGGCAATAATAACAGCAATACAGACAAGGAATGAGGCAAAAGCGACTCACTTGAGCGGAATAACACTGATGAAATTAATTCGTGCTTCCGCTATGAACTCGAAACGTTCAGTTACATATCTACAGAAACTGTCTGTCTCCTACGGATTGTATATACAAATACAATTAATCCAGAATATCATGATTTGATCAAAGAGTGTAACGCAAAAGACAGCCGTAGAATTTCGCATCGGCTGGTCCGTCAGTAAATACTTCCCCCGCCGTTTGTGGTTCCTTTGAGTTTATTAAGTTATTCTCTTATACATTTGCATATAAGTAAAGTATAACATAACATTTCACTGGGTAAAATATATTATTCAGAACATCCCTTCTTCTTCGTAAGACGACATAACAAATAAATTGAGTGATTTTATTTACGCACGAGCCGGAAGTACTGCTTGGAGTTAATCATATGTGTGCAGCAGTGTATATTCATCCGTGTGGAGGTCAGAGGTTTCACTGAGACTTTTGCTGTTCTGTCTGTCTGCTTACACGAAGACTATATATTTCAGCATGAACCAGTCCAAACTGTCCACTGGAAAGCGCCTTACAAAGCCGATTCTCTTTGGGACACTGCTTGTTGGTCTGGCCACAGCATTTCTGAACAGGTGAGATAACACCCCCTTGGCAATGACACAACGTGCAGATCTGTAGAGCACTAGTGTTTGTACACACAATATTGTTCCATTTGGCTGTGTGAAAACGAGTCCTGACAAAACATATGCGGATACATCATAAAATATAAAATAATTAATCCAATAATGCGAAGACTTTAACTGTAAAAGGTTTATTTGATTGGTAAGATATTCTTAATGGGGGTATGAATGAACAAAATGAACAAAGAAATTCAATACAAAAAATCACAATGACGTCATCTGTGTTGGTTACTGCACATTTGAAGTGCAATTACGTTACTCAGATTTAGTTGCATGCATCATTATAGTGCTGCCTGCAAGCATTCTTTGATGTGAGGTCTGATCATTCATATCATTTTTCTGCCTTTTGCATGAAGGCATATTTTCATGGAGGACCTGACAGATCTCAGAGAGCAGGAACGATCCCGCAATGAGGCAAAACGGCTGGAGGTGCTGGAAAGAAGGAAAAAACAAATGGATGAACTTGTAGAGAAGAAGAGTGCAGGGGATAGATGAGATGACTGAATGGAAACTCACATGAAAACAACACTGAAGAAAACAAAACATGGGACATTTTTTGCCAATAAGGATTTGTGGAGTGTTATAAAACTTTTTCCTTGAGTGTCTGATATTGCTGTAATGGGACAGAAGTTGCATGGAAAGTCCATAAGTGATGGAGTAAGCAATGATTTGAATTGATTGCTTGGATCATATTTAGCTGTAACAGCTGGATTTGCAAGATGATTAGAATGGTAAATATGAATGGGCCAAACAAATGTAGGCTATGTATGTGCCTCATTCCTGCCACTGACAAAAAGCTAATTTTGTATTTATGTATATATAAAAAAAAATCATTTTATGGTTAATCCAAACAATTTATTAATATTACAAATGCTATTCACCAGTTAAAAGGCAAAAAATAAATAAATCTGAGTTTTTCTAATATTTTATGTACCATTAAAACGATTTATTAATACATTTATGAAATTATGAGTAAAAAAATTGTTACACTGTGCAGTTAACAATAAAGCATTATTCTAAATTCCTTACACGGCAGTTGGCATCAGTGTTAAAGTTAATTAAGCCTTCAAATTTTTTTTTTTGTCATTTTAATGAAGCTGAAATAAAAATAATAGATATACTTCAATGTTTATAAACCTAAAAATGTATAAATGTTGAAAGTTTATATACTAAAACTTAAATTAAATAGCTTTTAAATAAAGCCAAATAAAAGTGTTTTTAACGCACATAAAATACTACAACTTAAAAATAACTAAACTTACTAATTACTAAAGTTAGAAAGAAACATGAAACTAAAAATATTTTGAAATATTAATAAATACTAAAATTACACTGGCTCAGTCTGGCTGACATAAAAGCCTTTTTCTCAAGTCCTTCTAAAAGAGTTAACATTTTGTTTTGATACAATAACAGACTCATGAGAACACTAGCATTTATTTGAGCAAGCAAACGTAACAAAAAGTGCTTTTGGAACACATTGCACTAACCAAAATGAATAAGATTTGGAATTCACAGCAAGGAGAAAAATAATTTATGGATATTCCAACAAATACTATGAGGCTGTGAAACCAACCTGCAAAAGTCGTCACACCGTATCACTACAACAGTCGATTGTCAATATAACCGAACCAGTGTTTAAAATGCAAACCAGCTGGAACCAAAACAAACCTTTTGTGTGCAACTCTAAAGATGTTTCACACTTACACCAGGCAACATGTCAGGGGACAAAAATAGGGGAAGTTTACCCATCTCAGGCACACATTAGAACTTACTATAGATCCTACCAAAATAAAATGACCTTGTGAACCAATACAAAACATCAGGGATAAAAATAGAAAACAGTTTCCATGACATATAAGTGCACGTGTAAGTCTAGATAGTCAAATCTCCACCCTACATCTTCTTTTCTCCTTCAACATATATTAATAACATAAATTCCCTTTGTTTTCAGCTTTCACATACATTGCCATCCAACACTGTAGCAATAAATACATTTTTGGACTGTGGTAAAAGACATCACATTTGCAAACAACAGAGAAAACTAAATTAAATATGTACATATATGCTTATACCTAAATAAGCAGTAACCATAAATATATTAGATGGGTTTATACACTTTTTAAGAACTATTAACAAGTACTTCAGCAGTAAAATGTAGTATATTGCAGCGCAGAGACTAGTATGAGATGTTGCCTGCTACAGTAGGGCTACCATTACTAACTGCATTGTAACCCACTGTAGTCTCAAGTAGTGAATTGGTATATTGCTGTATAGTGGTTGTGATGGAGTTTGTGTGTGTCTGAGGGTCACACGCTGAGCACCAGGCTGGATGGAGAGTTGGAGCGCGGCGGAGCTGTGATGTTCGTCACGGCGCCCGGGTCCAAACCGTTCACTGTCCTGCTGTGCTCAGAGAAACATGAGACTGTGGTTAAAACCCTGTACAATGCAAGCCATCAGACCATTCATACTACTGTTAGAATCGTCACTAGCATTTATTTCAGTCCACACCAGCTGGATAAACTAGACTGGATTTAGTACAAAATAGCTCTACGAAACACAAACAGGCTTTTCCCGAAACCAAAATGCTAAGTTAATATGCGTAGAAAAGCTGAACTGGTGTAGATAAGCAAGCAGAACAAACTCAGAAGCTCCGAAACTGTAGATTTTCTCAGCCTAGACCACTCAATACGGCCCCTGGAGACACACCAGACAAACACTCTACTGTCCATCAGTACAAAGGTAATTGGATGACATCCATCAGCTACGCTTCGCTGTGTCTGTTCTTGTTACCTTGAAACACACAAATATAATATGTGTACTGCACCATTACAAAATCAAATCACTTAAGTGTACTGAAGACTGCAAAGGCCCGTCATCCTTCTTTGATAGCTCATCTCTAGATCTGATGGGTCTTACGCAGCAGAAACGCAAGCCCTGGACGACCTCTCCTACAGGACTCTCTGATTCAGCACTGCAGGGAGCTGCGTAACACTGCAGATCTTCAAGAAATCCTGCCCTCCTCATAATCTTGAGAGGACTCTTTATTTGTCTTCACAAATGATTAAATGGCAATAAAGCTTCATATTTTTAAGAACATGCTTAAGGTCAACATGAAATTAAAATGTACTCCGTTTATTTTAATAATAGGGTTCCTGATGTTATTATGCATAACTCCTTTGATTCATATATATATATATATATATATATATATATATATATATATATATATATATATATATATATATATATATATATATATATATATATATAAAATCATAATCTGTCTTTTTTTTTTAGAACTTTCCTTTTCAGATGATTTCACATTTTTTGACCCCTCTTACAATTATCAGGATTAGCTACTGCAACTCTTCTGGTATTTTTGATACACTACCATTCTAAAGAAGAAAAATAATTGCAAGAAATTTATTTTATTTATTTTTGTAAGCTAGTATCCAAATAAAATTGAGCTAAAGGGATTTAATGTCACATTTTTATTTCAAATAAATGCTTTTTTTGTATTTTTATTCATCAAATGATGCTGAAAAAAAGTTTCCATGAAAATATTAAGCAGCACAACTGTTACCAACATTGTTATTGTTAAATCAGCATGTTCAAATCATTTGTGGAGAATATTTGACAGTGAAAACAGAAGAAATGGCTACTGAACATTCAGCTTTGCCTTTACAGAAATTAATTATATTTTTTTAAATATTGAAATAAAAAGCTATTAATTTAAGTCTATATTCACAATACTTGTTTTTAGTGTATTTTGATCAAATAAATGCAGCCTTGGTGTTTCAGAAACATCTTAATGACCCCAAACTTGTGAATGACAGTGTAAGCATTGTCTACTTTTCTCTTATTCACATGAATCAGTGAGGTAACCCAATACATTTTTTCTCATTGAATATCTTGTTGCAGAAATAGGTCATATTATGGAGTAAACAGAGTTGCAAATCTTGTTTCATGTTGACTTTAATAAGAATAAATGAACGTGATCAAACTAATGACGGTCTAATCCTGTAATTCAGTTCATACCGACAGACAGATGAGGAGAGAAACTCTTCGTTTAGCACTCACGGTGAACTCCATAAATTTAATTTTAACTTTTTTTGCCAAGATTCAATGTTTTGAATCTTCAGCTAAGAGTCAAAACACTGGCCCAGTTCTCTCACATTTAGTTAAATAAACCACACTTGAGCAAACCTATGGAGTGCACCTTTACACACAATTTGAGCCAGCACCAAGATGTTAGTGGAGATGATATGATCTTAACCTAGTGGATTAAAGTACTCTATGTAGGGGGTTGTTAACCAGCATGCATGGACCCCCACATTAAACTCCTAGTCGGAACATTTACCCAGAAGCAACGCAGGGAAAATGACCCTCTCTCTTCTGCTGAGGAGAGAAACACACAGAGGTCTGAGAGAAGTTTATCTCCTGTATCATTAGACTCATTATTACAGTCAATCACACTATCCTTCAAACCGCCTTCCATTTCTGTCTTCACATTAAATACATAAAAGAAAATTAAGTTGTTTCTTTCTGTGAACTGCTTTCAGTAGAAATCAGGAAAATTTCTATGGCACAATGAGTAACGTAGATCAAATAAGGTAATGCTCATCAACATCTAAAGGTTTATTGATTGGGTTTTCTGAACTGTGGCAGAACTAAATGGCTGACTCACGCTTTGTCGAAGTAGGATGTGTGGAGAGAGTGAGAGTAATTTGAAATGTCCCCGTTAATCAGATTTCCGTTGACGTTTGTGACATAGTTCTTCCTGGCTGCCTGGTCCTTGGCAAAATTTCGACAGGCTGCGAGCTTGGACTCTAAAGCCTACGAAACAGAACAAACACTTGGATTAGACACCAAATTAATTTATGCAAATGGTTGATCCATGATTAAAAGCGGGAACAATTATTTGTCTGAATAGCTATCAAAAGTTCAATCTCCAGTGTTTACGCACCCCAACTTTGCGCAGTAAGTCCCCTACAATATTGAGCGCTGATATTCTGGCAGACGGCGTGAGGGCTGCATTAGTGGAGCTGTTGGCCAGAGCTGCAAAAGACAAGAACCAAGTGAGTCATGCAAATACGTGCGACACTGCAAACATCTCAGAGTGAAATGTAGCCGTCTACCTGTCTGGCTGGTGAAAGCATTGTCCAGGGTCTTGCTGAGCGGTGTAGCTGGCATAGACAGGGACGCCTGGACTGCGGAGTCTGTTTTGTCACTGTCTGCAGTCGGAGAGCTGGGGGCCGACATTCGCATCACCTCTGGCCGGCTCTCTCGCACCGCAAGCTCTTGCCGCAAATCTACAAATCCACATATTAAGTAAGAGAGCAAGATATCGATTTATAATATTCACTTGCAGAACATAATGCTGATCTGAGTTTGTAACATGACTTCATTCCACAAAGCAGGCAGGTAAAGTTTTTTTAGAGACAGAACAGGATCTTGAGCAGCCTGGAATGAGGAACTAGCTGTAATAAGAAGAATTTAGAGAGGAGAGTCAGTGAATACCTCTGGCTTCATCTTTCAGTCTCTGCACAGACACCAGGAGAGACTCCTTCTCATCCAGTTCGCTCTCCAGAAAGGCGTTCCTCTCGATGGCCTGGTTCAGCCTCTGCTCAAAGTCCTCCAGAGATGTTATCGTGGCTCTGTGGTATCGATCCATAGCAGAACAAAACTTACATTGGGCAGAAATAGCAGAATAGTGGAAAGGCATACAACCTACCAGGGCAGAATTTTTTGAAACCAAGCTAGTATCAAAACAGACCTAATTTTCATGTCTTAATGCGTCATTGTGCACATTTCCAAAAAACAAATTAGTTTTTATACATTTTTATTAGAATGTTTCACTTTTCATGAAACTATGTTCATGGCATTTCAAATTTTTAGGGTCATTAAGATTATTTTAGTTCGTTAATACTTCTATTGAGCAAGGATGCATTAAACTGATCAAAAGTGACAGTAAAGACATTTCTAATATTACAAAGGATTTCGATTTCAAATAAATCCCTCTTCTTTTCCTTCTATTCATCAAAGAATCCCAAAATATCCCAAAAATATTAAATAGCCCTACTGTTTTCAATACTGATAATAAGAAATGTTTGTTGAGCAGCATATCAGCATATCAGAATGAAGGCCATCACATGCATAACTTACATCTGAAATATATTAAAATAGAAAACAGTTAGAGTAACAATTACTATATATTTGATCAATTAAATGCATCCTACTGGCACAAAATTCTTACCTGTAGAGTAATTTCCTGCTCTGAATGTATTTTTTTGGGATTTTAAATAAATTGTGAATGCTGTTTAATATTATCTTTAGGAAATAATTCTGGCTGTGATACATTTGTGGTGAAATGTTTTGTGATGTATAAGCTGATGCCCTCTGACCTCTTAGCTCTCTCCAGGTCGTCATTGGCCTGCTCTAGCTCTCTGACATATTTATGCAGCTGCTCTTTGATGCCTCGAGTCTGGCTGAGGTCGTCCTCCAGCACGGAGATCTGTTTATAGCTCTGAGCATACTGATACTCTAGCTTCTCCTACAGGAGAGAGAAAGCAAAGACACACACTCATTAGACCTGTCCTCGCTTCAATGTTCTTTCCACGCGGTCAGCTCACACACTCTCACCTTGAGCGAGTCGAGCTCATGCTGCAGTCTCTCGTTGTCCGCCTGCAGGTCTCTGATGCGATGCTCTGCTTGGCCCAGTTGTGTCTCCAGCTCGGTCTCCAGCTCTCTGCTCCCCTCTTGGAACTCCAGCAACTCCTCCTGTGCCTCCTTATAACTGAACAAGATACCGTTTATCACTAATGGCATATGCATAAAATATGTGCATATTCTGTTTCTTAAAGTTTGACTTGAACTGCAGCCTACTGAACACCGAAAGTTATAATAAAACATGCTTTGGCAAACAAGAGGTGGCTTAGATTTGAATTGACACTCGTTCAAAAATATACAGTATTGTTCAAAATAATAGCAGTACAATGTGACTAACCAGAATAATCAAGGTTTTTCGTATATTTTTTTATTGCTACGTGGCAAACAAGTTACCAGTAGGTTCAGTAGATTCTCAGAAAACAAATGAGACCCAGCATTCATGATATGCACGCTCTTAAGGCTGTGCAATTGGGCAATTAGTTGAATTAGTTGAAAGGGGTGTGTTCAAAAAAATAGCAGTGTGGCATTCAATCACTGAGGTCATCAATTTTGTGAAGAAACAGGTGTGAATCAGGTGGCCCCTATTTAAGGATGAAGCCAACACTTGCATTTGAAAGCTGAGGAAAATGGGTCGTTCAAGACATTGTTCAGAAGAACAGCGTACTTTGATTAAAAAGTTGATTAGAGAGGGGAAAACCTATAAAGAGGTGCAAAAAATGATAGGCTGTTCAGCTAAAATGATCTCCAATGCCTTAAAATGGAGAGCAAAACCAGAGAGACGTGGAAGAAAACGGAAGACAACCATCAAAATGGATAGAAGAATAACCAGAATGGCAAAGGCTCAGCCAATGATCACCTCCAGGATGATCAAAGACAGTCTGGAGTTACCTGTAAGTACTGTGACAGTTAGAAGACGTCTGTGTGAAGCTAATCTATTTTCAAGAATCCCCTGCAAAGTCCCTCTGTTAAAAAAAAGGCATGTGCAGAAGAGGTTACAATTTGCCAAAGAACACATCAACTGGCCTAAAGAGAAATGGAGGAACATTTTGTGGACTGATGAGAGTAAAATTGTTCTTTTTGGGTCCAAGGGCCACAGGCAGTTTGTGAGACGACCCCCAAACTCTGAATTCAAGCCACAGTACACAGTGAAGACAGTGAAGCATGGAGGTGCAAGCATCATGATATGGGCATGTTTCTCCTACTATGGTGTTGGGCCTATTTATCGCATACCAGGGATCATGGATCAGTTTGCATATGTTAAAATACTTGAAGAGGTCATGTTGCCCTATGCTGAAGAGGACATGCCCTTGAAATGGTTGTTTCAACAAGACAATGACCCAAAACACACTAGTAAACGGGCAAAGTCTTGGTTCCAAACCAACAAAATTAATGTTATGGAGTGGCCAGCCCAATCTCCAGACCTTAATCCAATTGAGAACTTGTGGGGTGATATCAAAAATGCTGTTTCTGAAGCAAAACCAAGAAATGTGAAAGAATTGTGGAATGTTGTTAAAGAATCATGGAGTGGAATAACAGCTGAGAGGTGCCACAAGTTGGTTGACTCCATGCCACACAGATGTCAAGCAGTTTTAAAAAACTGTGGTCATACAACTAAATATTAGTTTAGTGATTCACAGGATTGCTAAATCCCAGAAAAAAAAATGTTTGTACAAAATAGTTTTGAGTTTGTACAGTCAAAGGTAGACACTGCTATTTTTTTGAACACACCCCTTTCAACTAATTGCCCAATTGCACAGCCTTAAGAGCGTGCATATCATGAATGCTGGGTCTTGTTTGTTTTCTGACAATCTACTGAACCTACTGGTAACTTGTTTGCCACGTAGCAATAAAAAATATACTAAAAACCTTGATTATTCTGGTTAGTCACATTGTACTGCTATTATTTTGAACAATACTGTACGTCAGTATTTTTTTTATTTATTTATAAGTCAGCTACAATTAAAACCTCACTGCAGGAACAACTAATTTTTTCTCTTCAACTGAAAGTAGCAAAAATAAAAAGCTATGAGAGCCATTACCTCGGAGATGTGTCTAAAGTAATGAATACACACAGACTGATAATAAAAAGTCATCAGAAAACAGCAGTTTGGCATTTCCCATAAATGCAAGGGAATATAGGCCTGTTGTTCAGTAATATTTCTTTCCTGGTTTCATCTGGGGAATGGCACAAATACAGTCAGGCCATCACTATAGCATATTAACAATGGAAATATGCAGAGAACAAGAACATCAATAAGTTTTTAGCTATCTGGGCTCTTAAAACCTTCGACTCACTGATTATTCCATTATTTAATGAACGTGATCTAAGCTGACACCTTTACTAGCACAGTGTGAATGGGGCAGGCTGCATCTGCTGTAAATAACCAGTTTTGTTTACAGTGCCCTGGGCCTCCTTATATAATCACCAGCCAGCATTAAGGTCTGGAAGGATCTAAAAATGGCATCGGGGCAATATTTCCTTGCTCAGCCATGCTATAGCCACGTGAGACCGGAGTCAGGGCAGGACAACCTGTTTTTCCAGGGACAAGGAGACCACTTGCAGAAAGTATGCATCGTTCGGGACAGAATCAAAATCACACCTCATTTTTGAAAGGTCTCTGAAGTACTGATTAGGGTGTTGGACTGGGTATAGATGGAGTTATCAGTATCACATGTCGGTGAAACGCAGAGGAGCCAGTGCTTCAAATGCAAGTCTTAAATCATGATGAACATAAGTGGTACTCTTGTGAATTCATGGGAGAGACTGACACGAAAGGGAAGAAACGTTGAATGAAGTCCTTGTTGTTTCTAGTAGCTTCATAAAATTGTGGTTGAACCACTGATGTAACATGGACTATATGAGAGAATTAAAATTTTGTGTGAACTATCCCTTTAAGTGGCTGCTAACTGGCCAAGTCAAAAAAAGCCCATCACCCAAATCTCTATGGCTTGGTTCCCTCAGCTGAAGCAGGTCATTTTTTTTTTTTTTTTTTTTTACAATAACTCATTTTAACAAGCTGCACAAATACATATAGAGGACTTGTTTGACAGCTAAAATTAGCTCAGGAGCTGGTGCACATTCAAAAAAGGAACAGCTGACTTGCAAATCAAATCTTTTATTCGGATTACATCGATGGAGGGGTTTATTTGAACTACAAACCCCAGTCTTTTTTATGCAACCAGATGTAACCAAACAGTATTCTGATAATCACAGACTTGTGTGTACCAAGTATTTGTGTGTGTAAATGCCTGTCTTTACACAAAGGAAATCTGAAACACTCCATGCTGGCATCAAGAAATGCTGCTTTGGCATGCAATCTACCAAGCAACAAGCTTGTTGTGTAATATTTTTAGATTACAACGCTACTGAGAGCTCTTCAATGGTACAATTAGCAGCGGGAGCCTAGATCAAATCACAAAAAGCTAAACTTGTTGAAGGAAATTCCCAATGTGGCGGATTGCATAAGACTACTGTGACTGCCTTAAAGCACAGCGATTTCCTCGATATGGCTCTCATAATCTAAGGGTACAGGTTGCATAGGTTTTACTCCCAGCATTAGAGGCAGTGTTTTGTTTATCCAAAAGACAATGTGAATAGTGAAGGTTGAGGACAACATGAAAGAATGCTATCATGTGTCAGACTACAAAACAGAGAGCTGAGTGACGCTCAATGCTGCTCACTGTAGTGCTACTTACCTTTTCTTGTACTTGAGTGAAAGAGCCTTCCAAAAGTCAATTTCCTCGTCTTTGGAGGTGAATTTTGGTATCATATTTGCATCCATGACAGATAAACCTGAAAGATTATAGAAAGCACAAATACTGTTTAGCATACAAAAATAAACATAAATGTAATCGAAAATAAATACAGAAATTATGAATATTACAGTTAACTGCAAAGGCCCAGTATTACGCAAAAAAATATGAACACGTCACACAACATGTCAATGTTTGTTTTGGTATCCGTCAAAGTTGGTTGTGTCTCCCAAGTTATAGATGGATTTGTGGCAGTATAGTGAGTTTTACTTGATGCATGCCTGTGACTTTAACAAAATAAAATTGAAAGATTTGTTAACATTTTTAAATTGAAATTTTTTATGCTCACAAGGCTGCATTTAATTAATCAAAAGTATAATAAAAAACAAAATATTGTAAAAAATTAATAAATGTACAAATTAAAAATATAATTTATCCAATCGCATCATCCTTCCAAATTCATTATATTAAAGTATGCTGATTTGATTGCTATACTAAAAAATAGTTTTTTTTTTGTGGAAACCCTGATACATTGTTTTTCAGGATTCTTTGATGGATATAAAGTTCAAAAGAACAGAATTTTATTTTAAATTAGAAATCTTTTGTAACTTTACATATATTTTTTTACCAATTAAAAGTATCCTTACAAAATATAATCATCTTCTAAAAAAAAAAAGGGGGGGGGGGGTATTTATTGAGCTAACATTGCATCTCTTGTATACGTGACCCAACCAGGACAGACATGTGACCCATTTTTGTGTCAACCCACCAGTTGATCGATCAGCCTCTGATTTCACAATCTGAATCTAGCAGTAACCTCAGTTCACCTCTGACTACTGCTGTCCCAAATAATCAATAGAACTCAGCCCATAGAAGCTCCATGTGCCCTGTTCACACACGCAAGAACATAATCACCCTCTGGTTATAGGTCACTGTCTGACAGAGCATGACTCTTTACTTGGTCACTGTGATCTCAACCCTAAACAGAAACAGAGGGACAGTCAAACCAGACACTCCATCACCGACAAATTATATTTATTGAGATATTAAGATACTGAGAACAGTGTACTAGACTCAATGTAGCCTCTAATCTACAACTAAACAGACAACTAAAACCCACAAACCTTACCGGCACACCCCGACTTCACCACCTTTTTTTCTTTCTGTTTCCTTATTTAATTAATTCTCTCTTATTAATTACTTATTGCATATCAAAGTTAACCTGGTATCCTCTTAATAAAATACTTAAAATCTGTTTTACTTACAATTAGGATGTGTTACCTTTTGTTTAATTGAAAAGAGGTCAGTCTATAAATTGTATGTCAACACCTAATGAAACCTCTTCAGATCTATATTTACATTCTGTTCAAACACAGCCAGCCAAGGAAGGGAAAATGAATAATTAATAAATGTAGCATCCTCAAATTAAAGGTGTTCACAAAATTAAGAACGAAAGGTGGAAAGATGTTAAAAAAATTCTAAATGGCAAAAAATATTATATGTATACAAATAACCCTTCATATAAAAGATGTAAAATTATACCTGCTGTTGCCATGCAACTCAAATATACATCTAAACTATACAGCCTATACAGTATATTGACCCTCGAATATAGTGTTAAGATACAGAATTAAATATTGATTTTCAGTTACCTTAATGGTCCTTATAAACACTTAATGAGGTGATGCGCTGTGTTAAACAGCACCAGATGACAGGCGTTATTTATTCTGTCTAACAACTAACGTAATACGATAAATAATATTTAATCATATCTTCTGCCAACACAAGTATCGAAAACCAGAAACAAAACATCTGACATATTTCTATTCAAATACCACCAACACCACCATAACTACTCAGTTTTGACTGTAGCGATACATTAGCTAGCCACGAGCTAGCTGACATTAGCCGGCTAACAACAACATTGATGATGCGCTTTGAATAGATGCAAACAGATATGAAAATGACAATAAAATGATGTCAAAACGCCTATTTGTGGCTACAGTGTGTGTGAAACGGTACGTTATCTTCTTTTTCTCAGATTATGTTAATGGAGCGCAGACTGGGTGTTGCCTTGTTATCTATAGCAGTAAATCAGTGACTGGTGTAATCATCTGTGATGTTTAAAGATCCTGTGTTAAGATTGAGAAGTGAACTGATGAACTCACCTGAACATTTCCAGGATCTTTATCGCTGATAGTAGGACTGACTGTGATCCTGCCACAGCCTTCAGTATTTCAGCATCTCTCTCTCTTTCTCTCTCTCCGATGACGTCTGTGAGTCATGTAAAGTGATCCTGGCGACGCCTCTTTTTCTTCTTCTTTTTTCATTCTTTTTTTTTTTTCTTGGCATTCCGCAATTATCAGTGCATGACGCAACTATATTATTTTTTATGTATTTATGTAGGGCTTGAACCTTAGATAAAATAAGAACAGATATATTGATATTTATGTAAAGTTGTTTAAAAAATAAAGATGTATTTATTTAGAGCCGAAATGTTATTTAAAAATAACATAACTATATTTATTTACGGCTGAAACTTTAAATAAATAAAGATAAAGTAGCACACTTTCTAATAATTTAATGATCCAATTGATTACATTTATCATGTAGTTACTTGTTATGGCCCAATGGAACAATACGGATATAATTATCTGTGATTTAAGATTAGCAGTGACCCAATTTTTGATATCTGGTGTGGCAAATGATGTCGGATTTACCATCTCTCCCACTTTGCTTGTTATATTCAACATATAAATATAATAATAACATAAAATATTTAAATAACTTGAACCAGAGAGTCAGATTTCATGTCAGAAAATGTCCTTACTAAATATACTAGGCCTATCGTAAAAGTAAATTCCCTATAATATATTAGTAGCTGCACGTAAAACTTAAATAACTCACATAATAATTCAGCTACCTATAAGTGTTTTAATGAAAAGGTAAAAAAAAAATCTTTAGAACTGTACATGGTTGTAACATCGGTCCAGTAGGTGGCACTGTAGTTCAATACATATAACATGCCTTCACACAGCAAACAAAATTAAATACAGAATTAGTATATGATTAATTTAAAATAGACCAGGTTATTAGACCCATATCAGTGATATGGAATGAAATGGAAAAACAGGCCTTTATTAACCCAAAATACAAACAATGAAATTAGTTTAAAAGTAATTAATAACAGTAATATACTCTACCAAAATGAGCATGGAAAAAAAAAACATTGATACATATATTATGTTTTATTGATATTAAGATTGAAGTGTGTGGCATCCATGGCTATATATAATGAAAGGTAATGATATTTAACTTAAATATATCACATTAGATGTATTTTTTTAAATACATAATTTGACAATTTTTTTTTTTTATTTCTGTCTATTTCATTGCTTTCTAACTATATCACTGTTACTTTTTTGCACTTGAGCTGAGAAGGACTTTTGGCTTTTAAGGTCATTCTGCCAGACAAATAATAAAAATGTCTCTATTTTTGGCATACATTTGGTAAATAATTATGGCAATAGAAAACTCTCGTACATTTTTATACAGCACTTGATTTGCCAACCCTACCAAAACTGTGCACTAAAGGCCGGTGTGATAAAGCTACCACTATAGTTGCATAATGTTAATAAAGCTATAACCACAATGAAGAGATCAGCTTATATTAAGAACATTTCTTGCTCATGATGAGGGATTCAGTGTTACCACAGGCCATCAGTAGTTGCAAAGATTGCTCAGGCATTTTATCATTCATATCTGCCGCTGCACAGAGTGAGGAAGCAGGGAGAGGGAGGAAATGGCTTGACGTGTGTCACTACAGTGTGAAGCTATCTCTCCAGGCACGGTGCTGCTGACAAATGGTCATGTAGGAAGCAATTGTAAAGATTAACATTCATCCAGCGACTAACAGCAAGACTTCCAAAGAGGGATCATGCCATTTTTGACTTTACATATGTACAACAACAAAATATGTACAACTGTTCCTGATCGTGTTCAATTAGCATTTTACATTTTACAAAAACATTAATACCTTTAAACCTTTTAAAATATGAACACTGTCTGTTAGCGATGTCCAATTCTTCCTCTGCTCTCTGCGGTCAGTCCTTGCCTCGGTATGTGATGTTTGTGAATGTTGATGTGGCACCTTTGTAGAGGGGGTTGTGGCCCTGTAAGAATAAAAATCTAGTTATCATTCAGTATGGATTTACACAGTCTACATTTGACCAATATGGTTTTCTAGCTTCAACCCTCCTTGAATGAATGATTCATAAAAAAAAAAAAAAAAAAAAAAACAAAAAAAAAAATTGAAAATGTACTCACCCTCAAGCCATACAAAATTTAGCTTCTTCATCAGAACAGATTTGGAGAAATTTAGCATTACATTACTTGCTCCTCAGTGGATCCTCTGCAATGAATGGGTGCCGTCAGAATGAGAATCCAAACAGCTGATAAAAATCAAAAACTGTAATCCACTCGACTGGTCCACTAGTCTATTAATTACCCTTTTGTGTAAAGTTGCATGTTTTTAAGTAACAAAACCATAATTAAGAACTTTCCATGGCTTTTGGCCTAAATACAATAATAACACACTCCATCTCCAAATCCACCAACATCTTTGCTTAACATTATTTTGGACTGGTTTTGCTTGTAAATGGTGCTTGATCTTGATCTGATTCAGATGAGACAGCTGTTTCACAGGAGAAAATGCAAAATTATGGATGGAGGACTCATATTTTAGCTGGAAGCAACAGTTTAAGTTAAAACATCTTAATAATGGATTTATTACAAACAGTTTTTGCTTCATGAGACATTAACTGATAGACTCGAGTCGTGTGGATTACTTGTGGATTATTGTGATGTTTTCATCAGCTGTTTGGACTCTTGTTCTGACGGCACCCATTCACTGCAGAGGAGCCACTGATGAGCAAGTGATGTAATGCAAAATTTCTCCAAATATTTTCTGATAAAAAAAAAAACTAATGCATGCTGGATGACCTGAGGGTGAGTACATTTTCAATGTCATATTTGGGTGAACTATTCCTTTAAACAAGAGTCAAATTACACATATTTCAACATACGTTTAAGTAGGTAACTCTGTATTGAGCAGAGGGGATCAGAGAGTTCACATGTGGCCCGAAAGCTCAAGGGAAAGCCTAATTAGCATTGGATAATTTAAAACAAAACTTGCCCAGGGGTAAGGAGGCTTTTTCTTTGTTCTGAAGGGAAAAACAGCATGCCACTGAAACAGTAAAATCATCCTGCCAACATCTATAGTTCACCGAGCTACTTAAACACAGTAATTTGAGCTTTTTACATTAAACAGAGAGGTGTGGGAATGTAAATGTTTTTGGTTATGTATCCTGACGTATTTGATAAGTTAGCTTCTGTCTGAAATGTACTGCACTGGGCATACAGTGTGTGTTTTTGCACTTCACTAACCGTTTCCCACTTGGCACGTGCCCGCTCCTCCTCGAACTTAGCAAATTCCCGCCGATCATGGATGGTGATGAGCAGTTTCCAGATAAGCAGGGCAGCCAGACCCAAGAACAAAATGGCACCAGCTACTGACAGGAGCACCACCAGGATATCAGGGCCTTTAGGACAGTCTATTACACAGGAAAAAGAAATGTAGGTGGAAGATGCTTCTATTTTACAATTAGAAACTAGAAAGTTCACAAGAACATGATTTATTTGAAATAAAAATCTTTTGAAACACCATAAATAACTTACTGTCACTTTTTTATCAATTTAATAGGCTACGTCCTACAAAAATACAAATAAAAAAGCTATAGGCTTGCTTCTCTATATAGTCTTGTGTCTGTCTCTTTGCTTCCTGTCTGAACCATTCCTATCCCAGTAGGAATTACACTGTGTCAGCGTGTTCTTCAGTAGCTTGGATGTTGTTTATTGCTGTGTGTTTTTACAAGGTGGGGTGCTCCCTGGGTTCTGGGGATGTGTGTTTCACTAATAGAGCCCATGTTCCACATGTGTGTCCATTAAATCAGAGCAGCAGACTCTCACCGCGGGCTCCTGAATTTACAGCCGTCACACACTGCACATACACTTACACTTCCATGCGCTTACGCAAACACCTAGAAACTACTATATTCCTATATTCATATCTCTAATAGCAAGAAATACCCTCAATAGAATCAAATAAATGCTAATTCTGTAAATAATATTATTTCCTTTAGTTTACTCTTTGTACAAAGATAGACCCCAGCTTCTGAAGCAAAGTAAAGGCATTGATTTTCTTCAGCACTAAGAGCAATAACAGAATGGTACCTGGCTCTTTCACCAGAAACAAGATGGATTTGCCACTGTTGTCCTCATAGTACTGAAACCTTTGCACGCAGTCGTCCTCATCCTTATAGGTGCAATTCACTGCATTCTTATCATGGAACACTGTAGGGTAACAGAGGGTTACAAAAGAAGGCTACAGAAAAACCTCTAATACTATAAATAAAATAAAATGAAATAATAAAATAAAATGATATTTTGATAATAGTACCCAAATCATCCACCAGTTTGATTTCATCTCTGCAGATTCGAGAGCAGGTGTCATCATCGAAGAGTTTCCCTCTCTTAAAGTGCTTACACTCTACACATTCCCTAGAGAGAGCGAGAGAGAGAGAGAGAGAGAGAGAGAGAGAGATTTTACTTAAATAAAGACTTGACATAAACTTTTAAAACTGAATTGCCTGTTTGTTAGAATACTAGTTTACTGCTCACCGAATGTACTAAAATGTATTTGAGATACATTTATTTCATGCTTTCCTTAATAAAAAATACCCTGCAAGTTTAGTTTACTACACTGGTATACTTAAAGTCTGTTTATTAAATTGTGAACTCTAATTGTGCGGAAGAAGTGCTGAAGTCCAGCTAAAGATATTCTGAAGTATATTTGATTGTGCTAAAATGGGACTATTGCAAATATACTTCAGGTACACTTTAAATATCTTGCATTGAAAGACTGACATTATAAAAAAAAACAACAACAACAAAAAAACATATAATTATCAGTGAAATTAAAACACATTTCAGGCTTAATATTAAGAAATGTAAATTTTACAAAAGAAGTACAGGTACTCCAAATTATGTTGAATTATAACTTATTATATCAGTAAGCATCAAAGAATATGTCAATAAATATATCAATAAATTTGAACTGTAAGAAAAAAATATTTTAAATATTTTATTAGGGTAAAGTATACTACTTACTGAATACTGTAGTATAAACCATATACTTCAATTTTATATATATATATATATATATATATATATATATATATATATATATATATATATATATATATATATATATATATATATATATAAACTGCATGTGAATCAGAACGTCTTATAGAATAATTAACATTCGAAATAGTAGTATGCTATATTTGGTTTTGACCAAATCATGTTGCATGCTAAATTTGACTATTGCCATCCAATTAAAAATACAAATAGTAATTTACCACATTTAAGGCTTTTGGCAGTTAAACCAGATAATGGGTCAAAAAATACAAGTGAATCACAGTTAAAACACTCAATCAATCAAAGGCCAATTAACTTTTTGAAAAATGCACATTTTGGAAAATGTACAACGTCATCTCAGCATTCTATGCATATATAAATGTACAGTAGAGTTTGCTATTCTGAACATGTTATTTTATGCTTAATAAAGGAGTTACGCTTACTTCTTCAATGTACAGGCATCAGGGCAGGTGGGGCATTTGTCGCAGGTGGAGCCGTAGGCCCCGGGCTGAGTGCATTCACAGCTCCCACACACACACTGACCACGACCGCTGCACAACAGGCCCAAACTGGACATACAGGTGTCTGTACGAGTAGAACAGTTGCAGTTCTCCCCCTTCCAGTCTGGATCACACTGGCAAAACCCACAGGAACAAGTGCCATGACCTGGAATGAGCCATGTAGGGAAAAATAAACACAAAGATGAGAATGAGTGAGAAGACTCCACATGATTGTATAATTTAGAAGCTTTTTTGACCATATATTTACATTTAGATTTACTCATTTAGCAGACGCTTTTATCCAAATCAATCCAATCAAAAACAACAAAAAGAGCAATGATATATAAGTGCCATAACAAGTTTGAGTTAGGTTAACAGTACATGTGGGCTTTAAAATAATATAATAAATAAAAAGAAAACAGAATAAAAAAAGAATAGAGCAAGCTAGTGTCTGAGGTCTTTATAAACACGCACACACACACACACACACACACATACACACTTGCATACATAGATACATATATATATATATATATATATATATATATATACACACAACTGCATAATAATTGAAAAGAAAATAGAATACAAAAAGATTAGAAAGGTAGTTAGATTTTTTTTAAAGAATAGAATTAGAATAGTGTTTGTTAAAGTTAGAGGGTCAAATAAAGATTGAAGAGATGGGTTTTAAGCCGATTCTTGAAGATGGCTAAGGACTCAGCTGCTCGGATTGAGTTGGGGAGGTCATTTCACCAGGAGGGAAGATTTAATTAAAGTCTGTAAAAGTGACTTTGTGCTTCTTTGGGAAGTCACAATCAAGCGACGTTCACTTGCAGAATGCACATAAGTCTGAAGTAACAAATTTAGGTAAATGGGTGCAGAGCCAGTGGTAGTTTTTTAGGCAAACATCAATGCCTTGAATTTTATGCGAGCTGCTATTGGAAGCCAGTGCAAATTGATAAACAGAGGTGTGACGTGTATTCTTTTTGGCTCATTAAAAATTAATCTTGCTGCCACGTTCTGGATTAATTGTAAAGTTTGATAGAACTGGCTGGAAGACCTGCCGAGAGCATTGCAATAGTCCAGCCTGGACAGAACAAGAGCTTGAACAGAGTTGTGCAGTATGTTCCGAAAGAAAGGGCTTGATCTTTTTGATGTTAGATAAAGCAAATCTGCAGGATCGGACAGTTTTAGCAATGTGGTCTGAGAAAGTCAGCTGATCATCAATCATAACTCCAAGGCTTCTAGCTGTTTTTGAAGGAGTTATGGTTGATGTGCCTAACTTGATGGTGAAATTGTGATGAAACGATGGGTATGCTGGAATCACAAGCAGTTCTGTCTTGTCAAGGTTGAGTTAAAGGTGATCCACCATCCAGCAAGAAATGTGTGTCAGACAAACTGAGATGCAAATAGCTACTGTCGGATCATCAGGATGGAATGAGAGTTAGAGTTGAGTGTCATCAGCATAGCAGTGGTAGGAAAAGCCATGTTTCTGAATGACAGAACCTAATGATGCCATGTAGGCAGAGAAGAGAAGTGGTCCAAGAACTGAGCCCTGAGGCACCCCAGTATTTAGATGTTGTGACTTGGACACCTCACCTCTCCAAGATACTTTAAAGGACCTATCTGATATGTAAGAATCAAACCATATAAGTGTGGTTCCTGAGATGCCTTTTGCCAGTAGGGTTGATTGGAGGATCTGGTGGTTAACTGTGTCAAAAGCAGCTGACAGATTAAGCAGGATAAGTACTGAAGATTTGGATTCTGCTCTTGCCAGTCTTAGAGCTTCAACAACTGAGAGCAAGGCAGTCTCAGTTGAATGTCCACTTCTGAATCCAGATTGGTTGCTGTCAAGGAGGTTGTTGTGTGTGGGAAATGCAGAGACTTGGTTGAACACAGCTCATTCAAGTGTTTTTGCAATGAAAGGAAGAAGGGAAACTGGTCTGTAGCTCTCTAAAAGAGTTGGGTTGAGGGTGGGTTTCTTAAGTAGTGGAGTTATACGAGCCTGTCTAAATGATGAAGGAAAAACACCAGTGTGAAGGGATGTGTTGATGATGTAAGTGAGTACAGATACAACTGCAGGAGAAATGGCTTGAAGGAGATGAGATGGAATAGGATCAAGCGGGCAAGTAGTAGGGTGATTAGAAAGGATGAGTTTTGAGACTTCTGCCTCAGAGAGTGGAGAGAAGGATGTAAATGAGTGTATGTTTACTGGTGATATGAGCTTGACTGATTGTGGTATGAAAAATTGTGCACTGATGTGTTTAATTTTATTAATGAAAAACGTGGCAAAGTCGTCAGCTATTAGAGATGAAGCAGGAGGGGGAGGAGGAGGACAAATAAGTGAGCTTTAAAAAGCATGCAAGAGTTAGAAGAATTATTAATTTTGTTATGGTAGTATGTCATTTTAGCAGTGGAGACATTAGCAGAGAAGTAACAGAGGAGTGACTGATATACATTCAGGTCAGTAGTATTTTTGGTTTTGCGCCACATCCTTTAAGCAGGTTTAAGCTTAGAACAGTGTTCACGTAGAACATCAGATAACCAAGGGGCAGAAGGGGTGTTATGGGCTGGCCTGGAAGATAAGGGGCAAACAGTGTATATATATTTAAAGTGAATATATATTTGCTTGTTTTACTCTCGAAAGAAAGCTGCAGTTACTTAAACTTAAGGTCAGATTGAATCTAAGCCCATAAAAGTGCCTCATGTACGGAGTTGAACATTCCATACATGCATAGAAAAAAACACTCATTTCCAAATATTTTGCTGAGGCTTTCCATGTTTTGCAAATGAAATTCCCCACTGGCAATCACACTCAGTTGTCTGCCAGTTGTCTCCATCTTTCATTTTTAATTACAGAGATTAAAAAAAAAAAATGGACATCTCGTGCTTTTAATGTGACAGAACTGATATGATAGTCGTAATATATTTCACTTGACATTCAACGGCAGAATGCAGAGCTCCATTACATGCGTGATTTAAAGTTATAATTATAAGCACATTTGGGGCAGTGTGCATGTTTGCTTAAGAGATTACAGTGCTTTATTCCTCAGCAAAACAATGTTTGTGAGTGATTTGGGATTTTGGTTGAAAATACAACAATGATGCAGCTAAATCAAAAACAAAACCACATGGAAATAGTACAATGGCTAACCAACTGTAAAAAATAACCTTATGTTATGTGTAATTATTCTTCCCACAGAACACAATACAAACTCTTCACATCAGCCTAAACGCCACTTTACTCACTAACTGGGCTATTTTTGGTTCACTGACATCATCAGTGTGTGACAACGCAGAAAGGCATTTAACATCTGGGAGTATGCTATAAGAAACGTCTTGTAGCTCTACAAGATGTTTTCTCTTAAAAATGTTCTGTTTGTTACAGCAGAGGCTGAAATCTTTTGGAATCAAACTACAGAGATCTGGTTTTGTTTAAGTGAGAAACCAGCCCCCTTCCAAAGAGGTACACAACCAAGAGGTGCACTATAGTGTTTTTTAAATTTTTATAATAAACTCTTCGGCCATTCCAACTCCAAGGCGCCCCACTGGAACTTCAGCACCTCGTCTGAAGAGCAAACACACGTCTCAAATAGGTCAACACGTATTTTAGCCTGCCAAGTCCCACAGAGCCTGTTTATTTATAAGAGAAGCCCGTTCTTCGACTAGCACAGGAGACGTTTTAGTGTTATTGTAGGTAATTCCTTTGAGGTGATGTGAGGCAGGGAACAAGGAATCTTACTCATAAAGAAAGTTTGTACAAAATAATAGGCTGTGAAAAAAAAAAACCAGAGACTTTTTTTCTAAAATATCCTGCTCGTTGTGAGTTTATCGAGGCTGAGATGTAGGGGCCCTAAAAAGTATTTGGATCGCTAGGCCTCTTTAAAATGTATAGGTGTCTTTGCATTATATACCAAAATATTAAACCAAGTGGCATTTTGTTGTGCTGTTCAAGCAAATGTTTCTGCAAAAAGACAGATACATATGGTTAAAAATGAAAAATATTCAGATTCATAAGAATCATTTGTTCGGGAAACTAACTATATTTGTTGCACTGCATGGTTTTAATTATAGCTTCACTTAATCTGCTCTTATATGTATATAATACACGATATTCTTGCACTTCTGGTTAGATGTTAACTGCATTTCATTAGCTCTGTACTTGTACTCGGCAGAATGACAATAAAGTTGAATCTAAAATTCACTAAAAAGATCAGACTAAAAAGAATCATTTGTTCGGTAAACTGACTACACTGGTTGCACTGTATGGTTCTGATTCACTGAAAAGGTCAGACTCAAAGAATCATATGATCAGGAACCAGACTACACTGGTTGGACTGTATGGTTCTGATTCTGAAAAAAAAAAAAAAACTTTCATAAGAATAATTATTTCGGGAATTCGATTATAGTGGTTGTACTTAATGTTTTTGATTCACATATTAACCGCTAATATGAATCATTTGTTCAGGAATTAGACTTTATTTGTATATTTGAAAACTATACTGTTTTCACTGTATAGTTTTGATTTACTGAAACCAACTCACTCATAATAATCATTCATTCAAGAAACAGACCACATTTGCAGCGCTATTTGTTTTTGATTCACTTGATTCACAAAAAAAAACTCATAAGAATCATTTGTTCAGGAATCGGACTACACGTTGCATTGCATTTTTCTGCTTCTCTAAAATATGACTCATATGAATAATTTGTTTCCATATGAGAACATCATTCCGTTCTGGATTTCCTAAACCTGGAAAAAATGATTACTTCCTCTACATTTGTTTGCAAATGCCATTGGGTTGGATATTTTGCATCTGATTCAAATACATTTACACATTTAGTCTAACAGTGTCCTTCTTTTTTACTTCTTGTCACATCTAACAGTCTAATAATAAAACTCTATCACACTCTCTATCATCCCCAGATCTTTTCTTACCTGAGCACAGCTCTCCTTTGTACCGCAGGCAGCTGAAATCGTCACACTCACACCTCTTCCCCCACACCTTGCCGAAATCATTATTGTGGCACACGCACTGGCCGCACACACAGTCTCCACGGCCGCTGCAGACCACTCTGTCTGGCCCCGTGCAGGCGTCCTGCTCGGTGGGGCTGTAGTCCCCCTCTGCACATTCACACCTGGGACCCAATCGTCCCGGGTTGCACAGGCAGATCCCACACTCGTAGGTGCCATTGCCATGGTTACAGATGGGACTGTCAGGCTCAGCCTTAGCTTGGCATTTACACTCACACTCGAAGTTGACTGTGATCTGCAAGGTGTCTTTGAAGCCCACCGGTTTGATGGTGAAGGTCTTGCGCTTCTTTTTAGGACAGCCTCTGGCCCGAGCTTCTACACTGAAGGACACCTGGGAAAGATGGGATTGAGGGAGTGTAGAGTTTTTAAAGAGTACTGGTGTTCACAAATATTAATTATTATTCATTACAAAGTAGGACCTTAATAGGACTTGGGGTCAGATTTTTTTTTTTTTTTTTAAAGAAAATTAATACTTTTAATCAGCAAGGATATAGTAATTTGATCAAAAAGGTGACCAAATATTTGAAATATTTACTGAGAACCAAATCAGCATATTAAAATTATTTCTAAAGGATTATGTGGCTGGGAAATCATAAGATTAAATAAAACTTTAAAATATTTTAAAATAGAAAATAGCCACTATTTTAAACTGTAACTATTCAATATGAAATACTTTACAATATTACTGTATATTGGATTAAATAATTGCAGCCTTGATGAGGATAAGAGTTTTCTTTCAAAATATGGTAAAATCTAACTGACCCTAACCAATGAATGGTAATGTATATCCAATAAACTTTAAATACAACAAATAATTGAATATTAAATTGAATATTAAAAACGTGTACATGAAAATATTATATATAATATAATATACAATAAAATATTATATAATTCATCTTATAATTCTTATGGAGATTGTTACCCATTATGTACATGACATACAGTATGTGAGTCTTATTCCATTGCTGACAGTCAGTGTGTAGGCTGCCTAACATGTGATTGTGCTGGACTGACAAACAGTCTGAAATGAAGGCTGGGTGATGTGAGTCAGAGCAGCAGGGAAGAACGGGAAACAGATGAGTCCGATCCCAGGACACACTCAGCAAAATGAGTAATTGCACAGTCACACCCACTTGTCCTGAATGTGTTCTGAAGTTTTTACAGTTAACCATTTATAAGGAAGGGAATGAAACCACGACATTTCATGCAACTCATTTATCGAAGAAGGCTGATGATTGCACATTAGAAAGGACATTTCCTGTGCTCCTCCTCTTGTGGAATATGTGAAGACCTCAGAGTGGGTATATGACTGAAAAGAAGGAAGTGACCAAACGGACCATAGGGGAGTTTTGGGGAAGTTTTGGGCTGAGTGGTTTGGTTGAGTTATACCAGGATCTTTAGAGTGAGAATAAAGTTACAACATGAAATCCAAATGAGGTGGATGGAGAATATTAGAAAAAGATTGACAGAAAGAGTGAGATAAAGAGAGAAGAAGATACTGACGGTATCTCCTCTTTTGAGGCCAGAGCAGGATCTTAGCCCAGGGATGACCTCTCCATTGAGACATGTGGCATTAAATGTCAGACTGAGCTCTTCCGGGACATTCAAGAGCTCCAGCTCAACCTTAGAACGCAGTTTCTGTTGCACAAACAAACACAACAGCGGACCATAGATCAGTAACTACAGACAATGTGAATAGAGTAAAGCCCCAGGTTTGGCACAAGTTCAGCTCTATCATTAGCATGTGTAGATCACAGAAAATCATTCTATTAAATCATTCTATAGTCCATTGTCCATTTTCAATAGAGATGAAAATAAAAAATTAGCTTAAACTTAAAGAAGTTGTATTGAACAATAGTAAATGTAGAAAGGGACATTACAGCATATGCATCCTGAATCAGCTGGATGACATTGTGAGAGTCCTCGGACAGTGTGCCCACCGCAGTGCCAGGGATCAGCTCACTGTAGTTCTACAATGGATAAAGAGAGCAAAGGAAGGATAAATCTTTGAAAGAGATCTTAAAAATCATATTAGGCATTTGCCATACTGATTTACGATAACATTTATTACCCTTCTTACCTTATAGAGTGATTCCACATGGCTTGTCACAGCAAAGATGAGGTTTATATTGTTCTCTGACATTTTCTCTGTGATTAATGCCAGGGATGGGTAGTCCTGAAAAAAAAATGAATCCATTAGTATGGATAAATAAATGTAATATAAACTTAATTTAAGAGTCTTCATATGCTGTACAGAAACAGAACAGGCCTTGTGAAAATGTACTATATTAAAATCAGCATGAAAAAAAATGAATGAAAATGCAAATTCACACTCTGACAGCAGGTGGCACTTATGGAACAGCAGCGATACAACGTTTCCTTAATGCTGTAAACAAAGCAGCAGTGCTCATCAACACTAATATGCATTACTTTTCTAAAGACAGTCAGTTCTTCTTAGAGACACATTCAAATGAACTCCCACTCCCAACTGTATCGTCATCCGTTAAACATCTCAACTAATTTAAATTGTCACATATTTTTATCAATTTTCAACCAGCTCGGAGTGCATCGTAATATCCCTACTAAAAAGTCATTAACAAGATCAGCATAATACCATAGTTGTAGACATATTGTAGACGTTATCTGTGCCCACATAACATTGGCCGTCATTGGGTCGTACAATGCCCGCCAGACGCCCATCGAGTGCCACGTGTGTCTTCGCATCTGTGGTGAAAACCAGTAAGTGGGATGCATCTGGTCTCCAACCAATTTTCTCCTGAGAGAAAGACAAAAGTGTTCAAATCAGAAAACTTGTTTTGGGCCAAAAATAACAAATGCAAATGCTACTTATTTTGTTAAGTTCTCTGCATTTTTTCTTTTGCTCGTTTAGAAAGTTCAACCTTGCACACAGCTGCCTGTATAATGGCATCAAAGCCTCCTTCTGGCGCGTCCCTGTTCCGGGACACCTTCTGTTTCTTCACCTCCTCTGTAAAGCGGCTGACCTCCTCTGTCAGAGAAAGAACGTGTCTGTAGCCAAACTGAGGTTGGCATTTGTATGGGATCCTATGGAAGATAATGTATTAAGATGTAGAAGGATCAGAAAAGAACAGTAATGATGAGAGAATTCAGTTACAGGATTGGCTATTCACATTTGCTGACACAAATGAGTCTCAACATTCAAGTTTCAAAACAGCTAACAGCATAACACTTATTTCAGTACGTAACTCAGCAAATGGAGACACTTAATCCATAATAGCAGTGTGTCTAAAGATGTAATATCAGATTCTGTCAACCACCCAATTACAAGTTTGAACTAAACACCCATCATCTGTAATGTTTATGATCATTGTGTAAATACATGTCATCACTCACGAGTAACAGGGATTTAACACGGCTTCTTGAGGTGAGATGTACATGTATGGAGACACGGGTTTATCCACGAAAGCCCCAAAGCCCATGCGTAGATTGCTGGTGGTTTTACTCATCTCTTCAGCCAGGCCTCGCCCCAGCCGTCTCAGCTGCGACAGGTCGTCATTCATGGAGTAGGACAAGTCCATCAGATAATACAAGTCCACAGGGTAGTCCTCAACCTGACGGACTTTCAGTGTGAAGACCTGGGAATCATCTGTGGGACGCCAGCGTAACTATTTGGTCTAATGGAGGAACACATGTGGTAATTGTCTATAGGTTGATAAACTCACCGGGTCTCAGAGAGATGTGCATGCTCTGAGGTTGGATCTGGGTGACGTCGGTGGTGGATCCCGAGGCCTTGTCACTGAGATCTTTGTTCTCTGTCACATTCATTTTGCTAGTGGGATTCTCCAGAGCTCCTCTTCTGCATCCTGCCTCTATGAGGTTCTTCTTCAGGTCACATCGGGAGGAACCAGGTACATTTTGTCCAAAATCCTGATAAGCATTTGGCAGACAGTTATACTGTTGTAGGGCACTAAATAAAGCTTGCAGCGGCAAACAGAATGACAAAAAAAAAAACACTCTCCTCATCCTCCACTGGTTGAACAAGTAAGGTAGTCCTGACCCCCAAATCTCGCTAATGGTTGAGTCAATGTTTTTTTTTTTGGATCAAGATGTCACTCAGTAAAAACAATTACAGGATTTTTCGTCACAGCTAAGGACAATCCTTATTTTGCTTCCCGAATATCAAAAAACTATAATACATGACTCACACTTTTATGGGATATAATGTTTCATAATAGCAGTTAAAAGAGAAAAACAAGACTTGCTACATTTTCCTATTTCCACTTAATAAAGATACAGTGCTTGTGAGGCTTAAGTACTGGAATTGAAAACATTTCAAACTGTTTCTGTATGAACTGTATGAAAATAACAAAAAAAATCTCTAAATGATTGTTAAAATCACACCCATTAATTTTTTTTTTTTTTGCATTTTAACTATTTATCAACAGTAATTTATTTGGAACTCTTATTTTTCGAAATGTCATAACTCATTTTTTTCTCTTAAATGGTAAAAACTGAATCTCTTCCTTACAATCACCTGCAAGCTCACATTCTGATTTGTCTCCATCCAATCAAAAACCGATGGGCAGATGTAAAAATACAGATTAATAGAGCTGTCGCTACTTAAGTTTCACTGTAGCTTAAAGTGTCACTGACTACTCTGGTGGATGATGTGGACCATGTGGAGGATTGAAATGGCTTAAAATTAAGTTTTATAATAAAACAAAACTACTCCTTGACCCACACATGAGTCAGTCTAATCTTCACAGAGTCATGATCTGAGCACTTTAATATTTATATTTAATATTTATAATATTAATATTGGAAAATAGGGACTCTCTATAGTCATAATGGTTTTTATGCTGTACAAACCATATTTTCTATCCCCCTACACCAATCCTACCCCTAAACTTCAAAGAAGCCTCAAAGAAAACTTTAACTAAACATCATTTAGTATTTTTTTAAGCCTTTTGAATTCGGGGACCTAGGAAGATTCTCCATCGAAGAATCTTAATACTGTAATAAAATCCAAAGTAAACATTTTTCAGCAGCGTCGTTAAACATTGTAGATCACCACACCTCTTGAAAGCACCAGGCACAGGTAGGATGCACCGCCAGGCACTGCTGACATGTGCTGGCTCCTCGAGAAGTACAGATGTTAGAACCTGAGAGAGAAAGAAAAACGCAAATGTTCGATCCCCAGTTGCAATTACTTTGTAGCCCGCAGGTTTATAAAGACAAAAGCCTGTCTAATCATTAACATATGATCAGATTTATTAACTCCATTCGTGAGGGATTTAAACAATCAGTGTGTATCAGCATTGTTCAGATGTTTTGCATTAGACAAATAATTTCACAAACACAAAAGTTCATAAAGTTCACATTCACATATCAGGCTTGATCTGTCAGATACTTAAAGCATAAACCAGGTGCATACTGATCAAGTATTTTATAGTGGGAAAAATGTGGGTCCATGTAATGAATCTAGCCAATAATGTTGCTATTTAAGGGAAAGATAGACAGGTAATTCAAAAGTGTGTTCAGACGAAATTAAGTTAGAAGCAAATTATTTGAAAAACAGAATTAAGTCAAACATCTTCATCCGCTGTCTTGAACCACTTGAGTCCAGACATAAAATATGAAAACGTATTCAAAAAAGACAAAAAGTAACAGGACACAAGCTATAAAACAAGTTTAGAGAAACTGAAAAGAAGGGACGTACCTAGCCCAGCATCAGTTAAGAATACAATTACACAATAAATCCATAAACTGAAGAGTTTAGGTGAAGTTTTCTCCATCTCGGTTAACTTGTCAGTCAGTTGATACAGGCGTTTATCGCTCCTGTCTACTAGTACACCGGCGGTTTGTGCGGTCTGTGCCCTCCTCCTCTTCCTCCTCCTCCTCCTCTTCCTTTACGCCCCACCACAGACATCGGACCAACACCAAATATAGAGTAAATAGTTGCAAACTTGGGTTTATTTCCGAGAGAGGAGGCAAATGAGGGGCCGACTCGCGAATATTTATCGCTGGTCTTAACCGTAAATTCCTTTAAAATATCACAGTAATTAAAACAAAGTGACACAGTTAACATCACTGACGCAAGAAAAAATGATTGGACAAACTGACGAACATATGAGAAATGGAACAGCCTGTATCAAAGTGGACATGATCAGTTTTTTTTTAAACATAGGCAATTAGAGATTTCGGTAACACACGGTAATCGATAATATAAAAATATAAAAAACACAGATTAGCTACCTACAAAAAACATTTTTCACCAGGTATGTTGGATTTTAATCATGGTAGCCAAACTGCTAATTGAACAATGATGCAATTAAAAGCTTATAAAGCGACGGAGGTTTTTATATAATTGTTAAACACGGTTTTGATGGATTATGACCATGATCATATTATGAGCTAAACGAATTATGCCATACAAAAGTTAGTCTTGTCATTAAGGGGTTGAAGTAGAGGTAAAAAAAAAATCAAATTTAGAGAGATTTTCATTATTTTTTATTTAATTTGCCTACTTTGTCAAATTCTAATTCATAACCCTACCTACACCTCAAACGTAAATTAATTTTCATACTGACCACTATTCACAGGAAAACGTGTTATCTGTGGTAAACTTTCTTTCAAATCTACAGTTCTTGTTGCAAGTAAACCTAACAACAGAAACAAAAGGATAGACAAAATAACAGTCTCCCACCCATCGAAATTATCTAGAATTTACCCAGATTACATGGGTACTTTTCTCCCTCTAGTGGCTAAATATTGAATATTTTACATAGACAACATTTTTTTTTAATGTCAAGCAATCTACTCAAAATATATTTAAAGTATTAAAATAGAAAATATTTTTTTATTATTTAAAATTGTAATGTGCCTAATAGTCTTGATGAGCATAAGAGAATTGACCAAAAAATTGTTCTGATCTCAAACGTTTGAATGGAAATATATATATTAGTCACATATCACAAAATTTATTCATTTACAGGTTCTATCACATTACTTTTTTCTGTTGTTATTCTTTGCACTGCAGTTGTGTGTATATTAAAACACACATTTAACACAATTCACAGTTCCAGTAATGGTTATAAAATTCATCTGAATCTGAGTCTATTTAATACATTTCCCGTTTCTCTCAGATTTTATTACATATCATGTCGAATGCACTTTCTACTTTTTCTGAACATAAAACATACACTATATATTCCAGCTGAAATGTCATGCATACATATCAGATGACCATTTTGTTAAAGAAATAGTTCACCCAAAAATGAAAATTTGCTGGAAATGTACTTACTTTCAGGTCATCCAATATGTAAATATGTATGTAAGTTTGTTGCTTCATCAGAACAGATCTGAAGAAACTTAGCATTACATAATTTGCTTAACAATGGGTCCTCTTTAGTTAATGGGTGCCGTCAGAATGAGAATCAGAACAGATGATAATTATAATATTATTATATTCTGATAAGTAATCTACACAACTCAAATAAACAAATTCACTACTGAGATGTTATTTAATTTCAATCCATCCCAATATCTATCCTTAATATTGCTTTCTGCAGGGAAAAAAATCATTGTCTGAAAGTTCTACATTTTTAATGTGAAAGGACAACAGGGAATAACTTTTTAAAGGTTTAAAGTTAAAATGAATATTTGATTAACTGGAGTCGTATTCTGGATTATTGTGATGTTTCTATCAGTTGTTTAGACTTTCATACTGATGGCACCCATTCACTGCAGTGAATACATTGATGGGCAAGTAATGTATTGATAAATTTCTCTAAATCTGTTCCTATGAAGAAACAAACTTGCCTACGTCTTGGATAGCATGAGGATACATACATTTTCAGCATATTTATTTTTGAGTGAACTGTTTCTTTAAGAACATCTAAAATGTTTAATGGCGAATGAATACAGCATTAGGCTATAACCAAGACTTGTCACAGCACTTTCTATTATTGCTTTTTTGTTAGTTTTGATTTTTTCTGTTGTCTTCATTTGTAATAGCTTTGGATAAAAGCATCTGCTCATTCACTAAATGTTCATTTAAATGAACATTATAGCTAAAGATTATTTCATAGTACTGTAAATCAAAGATAAAATAAAAGCAAAATATCAAAACAACTACAAATCTGAATAAATGCCAAAGATAAATGACCAAATGACACTGAGAATATCTAAATACTAAATGAAAGCATAGCTGATTACAACAAATTATTTTCATACAAACATCTTTGGTCGAGCAACATTATTTCTAGTTTCACATGAGCAAGTCCCCATTATTATTTAGCTGATGAATCCCACAGGAATAACCAGTTTGCTAAACATTTATTTATAATGCCTAATGAGCATTTTAATTTGCAATATGTTCTAGTGTTATCTGACTCCCAAATTATCTCCTCTAACAGCTCCCTTCACATTTTGAGGGCATTCATAGATAAAGCTAGTGGGGCTGCTGGGGTATTTATTTTTAGAGGGTCTATCAGCATCCTTTGGATGTGGCAGTGGATTGACAGGACAAGTGTGGCCAGCTGGACGAAGGAAGGAGGTCCTGGATCTAGACGGCGCACCCCCTCCCGCCAACCCAGCATTCCAATGAATAGAGAGATAGAGGCGTTCTCGCTTCCTCCCGCCCCCTTTTGCGCTCCCCACACCACATGCTCATGGTCCATGGGGTGTGTGTCTGCGCCCACCTCTCAGAACTGACTGCAGGCAGAGTGGGCCACGGAGGAGGACTGAACATCCAGGGATGGGACAATACTATTGAAAGAATCTAAGAACCAAGAAACATTACGAGAGACACAGAAACCACCAAATAAAAATGGTCGCAGAAGAGGTAGTGGTGACCCTGTCAGGAGGTGCACCGTGGGGTTTCCGATTACAAGGAGGAGCTGAGCACCAGAAACCCCTCCAAGTGGCAAAGGTAAGGGGACAGTTAGATGGTGAATCATGGGTCTCTTTATTTTAATGAATTAAATTTCCAAATTAAATTATTCCGACTTGAGCAATATGAGTACATATTTTACATTATGTGATTTTGTGATTTTACAAATAAATAATATAATTGTATATGTAAATATATTCTAATGTAGTTTATATAATTTACTTGTCATGCAAATATCTAATTTGTAAAATCACATCGTCTAATATGAACAATTATTTTCGATTTTAAATTTAACTTATAAATAGTTTATGTAAAATATACATTTTCTTTACTTTTTTATTACTTATTTTATTCTTATTACTTTTTTAATTAATATATTAATCAAATTTGTCAGTGTCTATTGTATTTATTGTGGGCCTGGTCTGACCTAGCTGAGCAGATATGTTTGTTGAACACGTGTCAGTGAGGAATGTAACAGTTGATAAGCCATCAAGAGTATAGTTTATATAGACATTTCCTGTTAAAGACTCAAATGGCACATTCTAGCATGTGTAAAAATGGGTTTGTCATATATCACTTTGGGGGCCTTTTAATTATAGTATTATTGCATGTTTTTTTTTGTAGTTAAAATATAGCACCTACTTATCTCATATTTAATAAGGGCAAACATTAATAAGATAATACTGTCAAGTCAAAATTCAACTACAGGCCAGAGAGCCCTTATTTTATCTGTTGATAAATGCTGTTCAAGAGCTATTTGGCAAGCATTACTGCTCTATATAGATAAACCTGCTAGGCTTCACAGTGCATCTCTTCACTCTTATCTAATTGACAGCTTTTGTTCAGCGTCCTCTGGAATCCAGATATTTCAAAGAAGCATTCTCACACAGTTCTGTATAAATGAGGATGTTATTTCAGGACTGAGTAGAATCACAGCCACAGTGTCTACTTATAAGCACAGTATGCCCCATTTGTTAAGTGACAACTGTGTGCAATGCATTTTCCCTGATCTAAGGGCTATTTTGGAGTGGTGAGCAATGCCAGAGACGGTCTGCTCTACTCTTTCCATGTTCTGAAGGAAAAGATATCCATCACAGAGAGATGGGCCGGACTTTTTTATTCAGAGAAATATATTTTTGCTTGGAAAAAAATGTTTGTCCAGCAGCAGGGAGTTTCCCCTCGTCTTTCCTTTCAAGGTCACCTCAGCAGACTTTCATCTGTTTCCATTTGTGGTGTGGCCTTTTTTTCCATGACCATCTCTTTTTTTAATTGAGCTATTCTGATCCACAGGGCTCTCTGATAGCTTCTTCTAATCCTGACATCTAGAACGACCTCAGTGACACTTGCTCAGCAAGCAAAATGCACTGGCAATGTTTTGAAAATGCCTGAAGACGTACAGCACGTCCTCATAATACCTGTTTTTATAGTATTTATAATGTAAATGCATTCATACTTCCATTCAGTCCTTTGCTATCTGACACAATACACATTGACTTCATTTACTATATTAGTACTAAATTAGACAGTCCACTTCTCAAAAACATGCAGTTTTAAGATAAATCTATTGGGACTTAGTGACAACTGACTCTTTACAATAGCTGAGCACTTTATTTAGGCTTTGTGGACAACACATGGTGAATTCATGACATGCCCCGGTTCAGGTCTGCCAAGAGGCAACAGCTGCCCTGGTACTAGCTGCACATGTTGTTCGCCCTATTTGCATTCTCAGACCATTTGATCGTCAATAAAAAGAAGGTGAATGGGACCGGCTTTCATCTATTTTCTTCCATCTACAAATTTGTGTTACCAGTGTTCATGGAAAAGCAAATTAACACCACTTGCTGTTTTTAATGGTCTTCATAGCATTATTTTTGTCTACAACCTGCACATACAAAAAGTTTTAAAAATGAGATGTTACATAAGACAAAATAGTCTGAGCTGCTCTGAGCTAAGATAATCCCTTTAGACATATTTAAGGGAATATAAATCTATGCTTTGGGCTAGTGAAAACATTATTCCAGTCCCTTAGAACAGTTCATTTATAAAGTGCCTTTGGACAAAGACAGGAATGCGGCCAGACTTTAAGCTTGGTGAAGTGTTGGTGAAGTGAGTGTCGGAACAGCGCTCTCATATTTGACAGATGACCTCAAAAAGGCTGTACTCTAAAGGAGATGGTATTTGAAGATGGGCATAAAGCCATAGTGACTCTCTTTAAACATACTTTAGCTTCATCCCTCTTCATCCCCACTCAAAACCAACAGGATGAGGCCTAACAAATCTTTAATCTGACACTGAACTTATTTGAATCACAGTTAACAGGATCCCAGTTGATTTTATGCTTATTCAGAACAATTTAATTTAATATATGATATGAATATATTATTCTTTGAACGTGTATGTGATGTGTTTCAAGGCAAAAAATAAAAAATTAAATACATACAAAAATAGATTTTGAATAAGTTCAGTCTTGTGTGTCTTTGGTCATTTTGTGAGTGATTGAATCTTTCATTTAACCGACTTGTTAAAAAAAAAAACAATTTTTTATAATTAGCTTATACCAAGAGCTATATGCTTCTGAATCATAGCGTTCAGATACATTATTGCTTTGAAGTTTAGTGAGTACATATAATGATTCACAAATTCAATGTATTAACGAGTGAAACACCTCTAGTGGTGAGCACCCAAAAATGACAATTCCATCATTAATTACTCACCAAAAACTTTCGTTCATCTTAGGAGCACAAATTCAGGTATTTTTGATGAAATCCGAGATCTTTCTGACCGTGCATAGACTGCAACACAACTGACACGTTCAAGGCCAAGACATGTAGTAAAGGCATTGTTAAATAGTCTGTGACATCAGTGCTTCAAATGTAATTTCATGAAGCTACAGTATGAGAATTCTTTTTTGTGTCATGGAAATGACGTAAATACACATCAAAAACTGACACGGAAGAGAAGAAATTGTTGAATAGTCTTTATTTTTTTATTTTTTTAGATTCTTGTGGCTTCATAACATTATGGTTGAATCACTGATTTCAAATGAATTATTTAAACAGTGTCTTTACTACGTTTTTGGGCCTTGAACGTGTTAGTTCTGTTGCTGTCTATGCAGGGTCAGAACGCTCTGAGATTTCATCAAAAATATCTTGATTTGTGTTTCAAAGATGACCGAATGTCTTATGGGTTTGGAATGACATGAGGGTGAGTATATAATGACAACGATTTCATTTTTGGGTGATAATATAGTCCAGCACTGGAAAGTCCACAACTGTGACGTGAGACCATCACTTGCCACTCGGAAATACAGATAACCCATTGACTTATAAGTAACAGTATAAAGAGTGAACCAGAGTGTGATAAGCTTAAATTCCCACACAATGAATTTGACTCATACTAACGGGTTACTATACTTAACTAAACTGATATTCACAGGCGATGCAATCTTAATAAACAAATAAATCATAGCTAGAAATATGTGTGCTTTATATCCACCTTATTTTACAATGTGGGAATAGACTTTTTTCCCCCTTACGATTCATTACTAAATACTAAACTAGAAGAACTACAGTAAAAAAAAACAGTACAGTAAATACAGTAAATAACTGTTTATAATAACGACAATATCAAGCAGCATACTGTAGTTTTTTTACAGTTAAAAATAACTCGAAGCGGGTGACACAGAAAGCCTTGCACATTTAAATAAGGTAAAAAATAAGCTATTTATTAATCTTCTCTCACTGCAACTCATGGACACAAAGTTTGTGCTGAAGTTGTCTCCCCCTGCTGTTGAAGGTGAGAAAGCGCAGTAAAGCCTGCAGGGCTGGGCTCAGAGAGACTGATGAGCTGGTGTCAGTTAATGATGTATCCTGTGGAACACTATCCCATGCTGAGGCTATGAATCTGATTGATAGTGGCAGAGGAACCCTCCATCTGCGAATTAAAAGGTCAGACTGAGACATCATTATCACGAGGAGTTGTTAGTCATGCTATAAAATTTATACTAAAGATAATCACTCTGCTTTCCATTCAGGGCCCCAGCTGCATATCAGTCAGTGGTGCTCCTGGGTCGGGCCCTCTCCCCGCGTATTGATAAGGAGTACCAGGCAGCCTTGAGAGCCCTGTCGCCTCCACTTACCTCCAAAATGTCCAGTGTCAACAGAGCGTCGCTCATGTCCCCCACCGGTGGCCTCGAGTGGCTAACGTCCCCTCCAGAAAGCGAGGCTTACTACGGTGAGACAGACAGTGATGCAGATGTGGCGGCACAAGAGAGGCAGCGTAGACAGAGACGACGAAGCCCCAGTAGCTCTCCTGCCAAGAGTCCTGGCCAAGCCTCACCCCAAGAGGAGGAGACTTCAGAAATGAGCGGCTATGAGAGCGCCCAGGATGTCTGCACGTACCCTCAAGCACAGAGCTGGTCTGTATCTGATCTAGAGGGAATGGGGACCCAGCAACAGTGCGTTATGCCTGGGGTGGCCCGCAGAGAGGTGGTCTACCAGCACCCACAGGCTGAATGGTCGCACCAAGCTGAAAATTCCTCTGAGAATTCTGACCAAAGTCCATCAGGAGCTGCTGAAGTGGACAGTGGCTTCCAGGAGCCCCCCACTATCCCACCTCCACTTGTTTCTCCAGAGCGGGCAAAAGAGGCTCTCATGCTTGCGTCTCACAGACAGATGGTACCCATGGTGGGCCCTGTGGACAACCCAGTTGATGAAGAACTCACAGTAACGTATATGGACAAGGCTAAGCAAGCTAGTGAGTACCAATAATTTTTTTCGAATAGCACAAAAGTCATTTTTGAAAAAAATATTTTATTTTTATATATAAAATATATTTATATATAATATAAATTATATCAATATAAATATATACATAAATATTTTCAAAATATATACAGTATGTGTGTGTCTATATATACATAATAAAAAAAATGTAAATTAAATTTATGCATTTTGCAGACGCTTTTATCCAAAGCGACTTACAGTGAATTCAGGCTATCAATTTTTACCTATCATATTTATTACATAATAAATATACACAGTACACACACATTTATTATATAAACAAAACTTTTATTTTGGATGCGAAAAACTTAAATTAGTGTATAAAGATAAAGATAAGCTCAGCATTTCTGAACCTATATCTCTTTCTGTCATTACCTCATACATTATTTCTGGACTGTGTTAAATTTAACCTTTGGACATCCACTTGATAAAAGTCAATCTTCTGTGTCAGGAAGGAGTGTGGTTCAGTGATATTTGATGAAATTAAGGCAGAAGTCAGTCTATTAATTTCTGCATACTGTGTGTTGACCCTTAAAATGGATTTTATTGAGTAAGGGCACACACGTTTTTTTTTAATTATGAATAAGTCTGGTCACAAAGTAAGTGCAAAGCAATTGCATTTGATGTTGAAATAATCACTTGATTCGCCATAGTTCGCAAGTTTAGAATTATGGTACAAATGAGTGATCTGTGTTCATGGGTTGAACAGAAAAACAAACATGACCAGAGTAGTTTCATTCATAAACAAATGACTCATATGCAGCGGCTTTTTTAATTAATCGTTTAAAATTAATCACAAACACCAAAGTTCCATTTCAATCAGTCTGACAAATTATTAACAGAATGAACTGACTGAAAATATTGATATATTTTATATAATATATGCAGTTATGTTCATCTTGAAATACAGTAAATTTTGCGTTTTTAAGACTCGTGGAATTTGAATGTTAGAATCATTAATATCTGGTTGTCCTTATGACAAATTGTAGTTAAACATACATATTGCTTCATTGGTAAGCACAGAGCCTAAGAACAGGATATGTTTCAATGGGAAATAATCATACGCATGTAGTTTGGGATTTGAAATGGAGCTCGTGTAAATTTTGGTGATGGGGGTTTCTCATGTCCCCCTGCTCAGGGTTTAATTGGGCAGGGGAAGGGGCTGGACTCAAGTGAGCAAAAGACTAAATTTGTCCCTTGACTCAACTACAACTATAACACAGACCACTGTTGCATGCTGGGAAAGGCATGTCCAGTTGCTGTCCAGTGTCAGTGATATTTCATTCTCTCCATTTAAACGGTTGAGTCTGTGCTAATAATATGATTTTAAGAGCCAATAATGATCTCCATTTGTTACACAAACATATTCTTTACATGTAGTTTATCTCCCCTTTATGACATATATCGATAGTTTCTCAATCTTTTTGATTCCAAGGCCCCACTTTGTATATATTTGAAGACCCTACATTTTAGAATGATATGTACTTCTGTTACTTCGGTTGTAGGTGGTTCTGCAACTTGATTGATTTATTCATATCTATTTGTACTGAAGAAAACTGCTGATTTTTACTCAGTACCATATGGCTTGAGTCACTATGAAATGATCTGAAAGCTTATCCTTCTCAAAGGTTAATAACAATCTGACCTTAAATATGAGATACACACAGGTGTCAGTGTGATGTAGTTAATGTTATGATGAGGATTAGGAGTTCACATTCCTTCTTATAGCAAGATGAACACATATTGGAAACTTCTTAGGAGTCAAACAATGTATCTTGTGTCTGTAGCTGATGGGGTGTTAATTCCCCTCTTGAAAGCATTTGGGAAGGCTTTCTCCTCAACTTATGACACCCAGCTGACAGTCAGTTTGAAGGTAACTTTGCTTTCAAAGACTGACGGGACATTTTGAGGATCGTGTAAATAAACAAATTTCTGTGTTTAATTCTGTATCTCCATTGGGAATTCTGGACTTCTAGAACTCTTGTTTGTGAATTCTCTCATGTGCGTCCCACTGAGGCTATAGACATTTAGGATAAGGGTCCATGACAGCTGCTCTTCTCTGTCACTGTTAGTGGTGAAATTACAGAATAAGCCAGGGCATTCAGACAGCCCTGGTAAGAAGAGAAGACAAAGTGTGCACACCTGTTATTGTGACAGCACAGTGGGAGGGCGAAAGAGCACAGTACAAAATATAGCGAATGTTCCGATCAGCAGCTGATATTATATATCTGTCTCTCAGAAAAATGCGGAGGAAATATTTCAGTGTGCCACAACTGTGGTAACTGGCTGATACTTGTCAAAATGGGGTATTTGAAGTAAAAAAGCAAGAGATATAATTGAATGTTTAATACTGTTCAATCATGATAAAGAGGTTGACCTTTAGTCAAATGTTGCCTCCAAAGTCTCAAAGAGTCTGATTGGCAGTACTTGCTTCAGAGTCAAAGTAGGTTTAAAGTCATTGTGGTGTGGTTGGAGATGCCAGCGTGATCCCATATGACGCTCAGCTTAAGCTAGCCTATCCAGGAAGAGGCAGAGGTGTGCCCAAACAGGTGGGAAATGTCCTTTAGCTCTGTTCACTGACCAAAATAGCTTGAATGACATAATGGGGTTTCTTTGGGCCTGTGACAGGGTCTTGTGGTTAGACAAAGGGTCTTTAAAAGGCCTGACCTCAGGCTATGGACTGGTTGATTTCGTACCAATGTGGGCAGATCACCCAAGTATTGTTGGCTGTGCTCCATTGATGTGTTTGTGTGTGTCCTGCCAGTAAGGCTGGCTTGGGAATACAGTTTTTATGCTGAACAACATGAGGAGTTTCACATTGCCTGGAGAAGTTGAACATGAAGGACACATCTATGCAGGTAGAGTCCTGATAGCTTCTGTAGAGCTTCAGAGAGATAGGGGGCTTGTTTTCTGTCTAAATGATCCAAAACTGTGGTTAAAATGAGAAAGGTGTTTGATATGTGTTTGTGTAAGTTTGTTTTACTTGTATTTTTGATTTATTGAAAACTAAACTATACATTTCTACGTTTTTTTGCTAAGGGTTAACCTCTGTTTTTTGTCATGACTAGATAAATAGAAGTCTGGACAGATAATTATAATCAAAAGCACATTTAATGTATATCATCGTTTGGAGATTTTATTAATGAGAATATTTAGAATTTTATGCTTCATGATTTGATCCAATGTTGAGGATGTTTTGAGGTCATCCAGATTAGAAAGAGAAAATCTTAGCAAAAATGCTGTACTCTTGAGGTTTTAATTTTTAGTTCTGGTTTGTTTTATAGAAATATCCGATTCCGTTACCCTGTCTTTTAATATAGATCCTGGACCCCCAGGGTTTACTTGCTCAAGCTGTTAGAATGTGATGGGCTATTTGTAGAGAAGAATGAGCTCAGTGATTTACCATGAGCATGTTGGTGCCAGACATTTCAGCATCTAACTCATTGCATTATAGTGTCTAATATCAGAGCTATTCTGATTCAACTAGAAAATGTGTTCCAATCATTACAATGCCAGCTTGATTTGATGTGACTTTATGTTTGATGTTGCCCATTCATCACCAATGGCACTGTTATATAAAAGTCATAGGTGTCACTTTATAGATTTGTTCATTCGAGGCCTGCTAACAGGCCTGTTCATTCCGTAATGCAGAATAGAAAACAATTGGCATCCAGTGATTCTCATTTTAAAAAGCAGTATTAATAAACTTGATATACATAATAAATTTGTGTCATCATTATGTTTAAGTGATTTAAAATGTGATATTACAACTAATATTACTGGTTTATGTAATGACCTTGAAAGTATTTCTCGCTGATTGATATACACATTATCCTTCTTTCCGTAGAGCTACACAGAGGTGAGAGTTCACAAGATAAGCAGGTGAAGGAGGCCCGTTCCAAATGCAGAACCATTGCTTCGCTCTTGACAGATGCTCCTAACCCTCATTCTAAAGGTGTGCTTATGTTCAAAAAGCGACGCCAGCGTGCCAAGAAGTATACTCTCACCTGCTTTGGAAGTGTAGACGGAGAAAGCTATAGTAACACAGAGGGAGAAACCGAGGACGAAAGCCTGTTTCCTGGGAGTGAATCTGAGCTTGACGAGGACGGTTTTTCTGCTGCACCAGACCCTACCTGGGATAGTGGTTACCTGGACTTTCTAGACAAGAGAACTTCAGCGTGTGTTGTGCCCGACAGAGATGCAGAGATTAGCCCAGGCCTAAACGCCACTTCAGGTAAAGGAGCCCAGCTTTTTGAACAACAGAGGAAAAGAGCAGAAGAACATACGTCAAACCTGGTTACACCCACTGCTTTTTCCATGCCACAGCGTCAGGCAGACTCAAGCCTGACATATACCCCAGTTACTCCAGTCACACCCGTAACATCTCATAGTACCAGTATGGTAAACGGGGAACCTTTGGTAGTGAGCAGGACAAGCGTTGTGTTGTCCTCGCCAGGCCAGACGCCTATGCCATCCATGGCAGGAGCATTACCAGAGCAAGCAGACTTATCGGCTCCCAGCTCAGTGCACAACAGAACTGCCAGGCCATTTGCCCCTGGCTGTGTCAGCCATCGTGCAGCAACTGCTCCAGTAGTCTTCAGGCCCAGCCTTTCCAAAAAGGTTGGATCACAGGCTCAGGCTGTGTCTGTGGCAAATATCCCAGTTTCCTTCTCCCCTGCTGGCTCGGAGGGGAAGAAAGCTATTTCTACAACATCATTGTATATCCCTGCTAGACCAGCCACCTACAATGGTCCTTCCTCTGTAATCTCTCCATCCTCAATCACTTCAGGTCCATTTTCTCCTCCCCCTTCAAATGCTCCACTCTACTCCCCAACCTATTCCAGCACCTCAGCAACTTTTTCTCCAACATCTTCTCACGTACCATCTTTGAGTTCCCCTTCTGGTATGGCTCAACCGTACTCTTCTCCCCAAACACAGGCAATGCCACTCAGTCCTCCATACCATCATGCGGTTTCTGCTCAATATCAGCCACCTCCACCAGTTCATATGCCAACACAGCCTTTCTCTCCCCCGCTCACAAATGCCCCAGGTTTTCCCAATTCCCCTGCCCCTGCATCTGTCCATGCCTTTGCTCCTACTACACCAAATGTGCAATCTTCCCCAGCACACAGAGTCTCCTTCAACCCATACATCTCTGTTGCATCCACTACTCCAGAAACACCAAATGCACCAGTTGCCCAGCAGTATTCTCTCTCTAACTCCACTGATGGGATCTCTTCTCGAGAGCAGCGGGTCTCAGTCCCTGCTGGCCGCACAGGCATCCTGCAGGAGGCTCGTCGTAGTGGATCCAAGAAACCAATGTTCACTGCTAAAGAGGAGAAGAAGGCTCCATCTTACAATCCTGAGCTACTGTCTCTGGTGCAGAACTTGGATGACAGGTCCCGTTTGGGTGCAGAGGCTGGGTTTGAGTCTGGCCCTGAAGAAGATTTTCTCAACCTGGGTGCAGAGGCTTGCAATTTCATGCAGGCACAGAGATACAAGATGCCACCAGCAGTGGCTCCTAAACCAGCTCATCCAGCTCCTGAGATGGCCCAGATGCAAGGTAAAGGTGCGGAGCTGTTTGCACGCAGACAGAGTCGCATGGACCGATACGTGGTGGATAAACAGCCCAAATCTCCAGCGCATCCTCGTGATCCTTCTCCTACACCCTCCCTCCCAGCTCAGTGGAAATACTCTCCAAACATCCGAGCCCCACCACCCATTAATTATAATCCACTGCTGTCACCTTCTTGTCCTCCAGTGGCCCAGCGTGGTACCAAGGTTAATGATGCAGCTAAAGTTGGGGTTAAAACAGTGCCTGGCCAACACAAACAGGGTATAAAGGCTCTTGACTTTGTGAGTAGGCAGCCATACCAGCTCAACTCATCTTTGTTCAGTTATGGAGGTGGAGTGCCTCAAAACACTGCCACTTATCAGCAGCAGCAGAATGGTGTTGGCTTGACAGGTAATTCCCTTAACGCACCGAAGCAAGTTCCTGTCAAAGCAAGCCGCGTGTATGAAATCAAACGTTTCTCAACACCTACTCCCATGTCTGCACCCACATCTCTGACACCTACTGTAATCGTTCCCCGCTCTGCCACAACTCTCGGTGAGCCGATGTGGCACAGTAATGTCACTTCTCCGCCTCCTGTTGCTCCAAGACCTGCAGCACCATTCTCACCACCACCTCCTGCCCCGACAGCAGCCCTGCCTGCTCTCCCCAAAATATCCACTGCCCCTGTGCCCAATTCATTGCACATCCCACAATCCAGTCCTGGGCAGGCCTACACCCCATTCCAAGAAGCCAAGCAGTTTAAGAGCGCCCCTGAGCTGAGTCCCCTGTCTGCCGGTGTGCGATCCTCAGGGTCTGGGAGCATCCAGAACCTACGGGTACCCAGACCCCGCTTCAGTACATCAAGCATGGGTCTGCAACCGAATGTGTGGAGGCCCGGCTCCATACATTACTGAGAGTCCACTGACAGTAATTACCACCCTGGGCAAGAGTTACAAGAGTGCTTGAGCTCTGTTCTGCTAAATACATTTTTAGTCTACAGTAATATGACAAAAAAACATCAGTCAAAGATGTATTTTTTTGCATGTTCATTATTTTCAGTCACTTCATACAAGTACACAGTTATTTTAAAATAGAGTATGCATATATCTGTATATGTATTATTCAGTTTCATCAGAACGTTGAGATACTTATGTAATTTTCACACAACTTTGATTCATGTTTCTACTTCAGTTCTCATCCCATTTATTTTACACCAAATGAACATGTTTAACCCACATGAACATGTTTAACCCACAGACAGAATTGCAAAGTCACTACTTGTGAGAGCAACTAAATCAAATAATGGCAATCATGTCTAACAATAATTAGTTTTGACATTATGTGCTGGGGCCACAAGGAAGATAAGTGATAATAATTGATTGTGTTGTTATTTTTTTTCACTTGGGGCCATAAGGATGGAGTGATAAAGGGTAAGTAAAATATATATATATATATATATATATATATATATATAAATATATATATATATATATATATATATATATATATATATATATATATATATATATATATATATATATATATATTTATATATATATATATATATATATATATATATATATATATATAAATATATATATATATTTATATATATATATATATAAATATATAAATATATATATATATTTATATATATATATATATATATATATATATATAAATATATATATATATATATATATATATATATATATATATATATATATATATATATATATATATATATATGTATGTATGTATGTATGTATGTATGTATGTATGTATATTACAGAATTAATCTGTGACAGAAGATAATGGAGCACAGAATCAATTAATATTTGTGTAAAAGTGGTATAGGATGTTCTAAGATACGGATTTGCCCGAGTTCTATTAAAGTCTCAGTGATAGAGAGATGAAATAAGTGTACAAAGAATGTGACAGTGGCCTGAAATGAAAAAAAAAGAAAAATCTTCAAGTGGAGAGATGGTACAAACCACCCGCTCTACTCTTGGTCTTCAATTGCTATCTCTTCTGGCCTCTGCCATGCCCTTTACTTGTGATGTTATCCACCCTTTATCTCTCTAAACATCTTGAGTTTGGACTGCAGGCCTGTGTTTGTGTAGAGCGTTGCACAAAAGCCTTTGCTTCTTGTTTGCTGAGGTTCAGTATGGATGCTTGATGCATGTGCTCATTTTGTTATCATAATGCTGCGTATGCCAAGGTTTTGACTGAGCATTTAGAAAGGCATGTGAATTGTGCTGGGGCTTTTTCACACGACAGCTGAAAAAATACACTAGATGACAAATTCTGAAAGCGCTGCTTTATCTTTATGACATATTATGCAAATGTGACACCTGACCACTTTCCCTGGTGCTTGCTCTCATTGTGAATGATGCTTTTGACAAACAGGTATGACATTCATTTCAATAACCTGTGTGAGCTATTCAACTGCATTTGTGAAATTGTACATGCCTAGCTGAACTTTTCTTGCATTGCTTTTTATGAGAAAATACCCAATGGCCTTGGTGGGATGAAATAACATCAAATGGTGGGTACCATTTCTCTACTAAGGATAAGAAGGTTGATCGGATGTAAAGCTATAATGTACCTTGTTGTCAAGTAGAAAGTGGAAGGTATGGCTATGGGAGTTATGAAGCAAGATATAAAACTGATATACAATTTAAAAGAAACAATAAAGGAAAGGAAAGTGCCTTTTTCATTTTTTGGGGCAGTTAGATAGTGTTATACACTAAAATTTAAATTTTGTACTGTTTGTACTAATCGGTTTGTCAGAATGTATGTCATGCTTCTAAAAAGCATTTTTAAAGCTTTAATTCTTTAGTAAATGTGTTACGTTTGCGTTAAATATTCTGAATACACTGTAATTATATTCAAACAACTACACTTAGTGCTTTGTGTTATTTGAAGTTTAAGTCGGAAATATGTGTACAATGCAAATGTGAGAAAATGGAAAGTTTAAGTTGGAAATATATGTACAATGTGAATGTGAGAAAATGGAAAGTAATGGATGACTGAATTCTTGGGTTCAGGGACTGGGATTATGTGAACGAATTCCTACTGTATGAGTTAATGTAGAGCAATTAAAATAAATTTAGAAATGACAGCTGCTGATGTTTGTGTTCTATTTTCTCTTTTGTTGTGGTGATTTAGGAGCTCTCAGGTATAGGCTAGAATAATCTACTGATATATATATATATATATATGTATATATATATATATATATATATATATATATATATATATATATATATATATATATATATATATATATATATATATACATATATATATATATATATATACACGACCATCATATAATGGCCATGTTCACTGTTTTAAGTAATATATTTAGTTTCTTCTATGCTGAAAGAACTGCAGTAATCTCAATACCCCCTGAGTGGCGCTGTTGGACGATATTAAAAATGAAGTAGTTCGAGTTAACCCCACTGAATAAAAGGCTTGTTCTAACTTATACAATTTCCAAAAGAGTGCGCAGAGCAAGTAATACTTTTATGTTTATATTAACTTTATGTATATTTATCATGTAAAAAGAACCGTATTTTTATGAGGTGGGTTCTTAGAGGCAGTATTGTTGTGAACAACTTTACACAGATTAGCTTTGGCAGTGTAATCTTACCTCCGCTCATAAGGTGAACTGCCTTCTGACCCTCTGGTCTATAGCGTACCCCACGATCATATGTCACATATCAGGTGCTAACTTTAGCTACAAGTCTGTGTTTCCGTCGTGAGCCTCATTCTTTCACCCTTCAGACGCCCTGCTGGTGATGACCAGTACTGCAGGTGCTCCTCTCAGCGTCTCTGTCCCGTTTGAGACTAAATACCAGAAAGAAAACACATTTGCTGACACAGTGATTTGTGATACGTTGTAACAAGAAAGTTCTGTTGACATGCTCTTCTTTAAAAGAGGTACACTGTCTTATTTTCAGTTTGACATGGAAATGAGTGTGGAAGACACTCTCTGTGTACCAAATTAAAGTTTACTGTCCAGACTCTAAATTTGTAAAGTGCAAACTGTAAATAACTTCGACTCATCTTCAGGTGCAATATGTCTTCATTCTGGATGTCTGTCAAATACATCATTACCCGAGTGTGCTTCTCAAAGTGGGAACCCGAAAACATAATCCATTATGAATACAGAATAAAAGGGTATGATTTTAACCATTATTCCAAATCAAAACAGAAAGTGTAAACAATACTACAATAAAGGTATCGACAAAGTAAACATTATAAGCAGTCATAAAGTTAAAGTTAAATTTAAAGTTTAAAGTTAAATTAAGTCCTCTGCAGTGCACATTTCTAATCAAAAATCTAATTTTCATATACTGTAAAATTTACAAAATATCTTCATGGAACATGAGTTTCACTTAATATCCTAATGATTTTTGGCATAAAAGTAAAATCGACAATTTTGACCCATACAATATGTTGTTGGGTATTGCTACAAATATTCTTGTGCTCCAGGGTCACCAATGAGTGGCTGCAATGTTAATGAAATATTGCATTCATAACTAGAACATTATTCACACAAATTTAAATAAGCTTTGATGTTAAATGCAAAAAAGTGTTTTCAAAATAAGTTGAAAGTGCAATGTTTAAGAATAGTTTAGTTCATGATAATGAACTGAATTCAATATTCAGTAAAAAGAAAAAAAATGACAATACACAATATCAAAAAATAAGTGACTGAAATAAGAATAGGGACTTAATACATCTTTTTACAAGTCCTCTCTGGAAACATCTTGCTCTTCCATGCTCTATATTTAGACCAAAAATATCTGCAAGAAAAGTATCTCCTCACCATCAGCTCGGTCTGTCCCTGTGCTGTCTGTACACTGAACTACACCCCCTCCGCACTCCCCAAAGACCTCCTGTCCCAAACGCTGCTAGGATTTCACTCTTCCTGGGATGTAGAAGAGAGCAGTAGTTGGTGGAATCCTAGCCAGCCCTAAGTAACAGGAATAACCTCAACAGTTCTCCTGGGAACCTTTGATTCAAACCGTGATTTGATTTGTTTTCTGAAACACTGATTCTTTGGTCACAGGTAAGAGGGATCATTGTGCTGTTTGGCTGTCCTGATTGCACAAGGGGAAATACAGGTGATAAAATATTATAATGAGCTCTTAATTTGGGCAGGCTGGTACTGAGGGGTTAGAGTATGTCGAAATGATTTATTGTTTGCAAACTGTAAAAATATATGTTGTTCTTGGATAGAGCCGCAGCTAGCTGCATATCATAAATCACACAGATCTTATAAACACTGACATAGTGCTGGATCTTCTTCACATAAACATACAAATGCTAATCTAATTATACAGAAACACACATACATAACATTCACTTTTTCCTATGTAAATGTATGTATGTCATTGTGAAATGTTGAGGTCCTTATGGAATTATTATTATTATTTATTTATTTACTTTTATTTTTGGAAGTTCAAATGCAGAAATGTTTTCTCACAGCTCCTCAGAAATCTGTTTAATATGCTGTTCAAACTACTTAAGGCTTACCATCGCAACGCTTCAGCAGGACATTTGAGGAATTTGCTGACCAGTTGAACACGGTGGATTTATTTAGTGTGCTAAAACAAAAATACCCCTCTTTGCAACAAGAGACTGGTGTCTGTATCTGGAATTTAAAGTTTTACTAATTGACTGTAATTTAAGAATACATTATCAGAATTAATTGGACACTTTAAATATTCAGGCAAAAACATTCATCAGGTATAGAATGTCATACTAGAAAAAAAATAATTAATTAAAAACTGTTGTTGTTTATGTCTTCCTAGTTTTACTTAATCTGAATAATTCAGATATAAAAAATAGACAAAAATAAAATTACACAAAATAAAAAGTCTAATATTTATAAAAAATACTAATCCTAAAAAGAGGAGAGCTTTCTTTCTTTCTTTCTTTCTTTCTTTCTTTCTTTCTTTCTTCTTAAAGCAAAAAATGTAAAGTGAGACTCCTGGGGTAAATTAAGCCCCTCAGAATTGGTGTAGAAGACCCCTTGTGGCACGCTGTTGGCCGGTCTTTTTAAAATAATTTAATGTAATAATCATTTGAATTCATTGAGAAATAGTGTTCTTAATTTTATTACATTTTTATTAAATATAAATGATTAAAAATTATATCAGATGCTTTTCATATATTCTTGGCTAGTGTTACCCTTTTATTTTATCGTTCTGATTTTCTTCAATATTATTTTGGGTCATGCATGATCATGTAAAACTCAAACCTATATACAATTTGACAGTAAATGCACCTGCCATTTTCCCCCATCTTCCCCAACCGGTTTATTTCAGATTTAATTTCCTCCCTCAGATTGCAGCAATGCCTGTCTCTGGAACACCTGCTCCAACCAACAAGAGGAAGAAGCCTTCAAAAATCATCACAGACTTCTCAAACATCTCACAACATGGTCAGTGGTGTCTCTTTGTGCCACACATACACATTTGTAGTGAAAATCCACGCAGCAGGGACATAACACTGGAAGAACGCTCACTTGTGATATTCTGTGATGACCAGATGAGTGTTGTAAATGTCACACGTAATTACCAAAGCCCTCACTAGTGTCCGATGTCAACATAAAGAGCCAGAGCCAGAAATGCCAAACAACCTCCAGGCTTTCGATAACTTTCTCGGAAGTGTAAATCCCCACTAAGGAACATTTAACTGATTGGTACTGTATGTTGAAGCAGAGGCTCAGAAAGAAAGAATATACACACTTTGCATAAACACATATTGCAACCGACTTTAATGAGAGTCTGGGTCTCAGCTTCTAAGAATAGTCACAGTTTGAATTGTTTTTTAATGCACTGTCATTAGATTCAAAGAAATTTCACATTTGAAGTGTACCAGCATGTTATAATGTTCTTGTTTGTGTCGGACTCAGAGTCATGGGCTATCAATTACCACAGTTTGAGGAGCTGTTGCAATGCAATTACACATTGCAGCTTTGATACCTCGGTCATATGAAGACCAGTGTAATGAGCGGTAAGTCTGCTGGCCAATTATTCTGCCAAAGAGAGCAAAATCTCAAAGACATTTTCAAACCCTGTCTTCACAGCTCTCTTCTAATGAGCAGCTCAGTTATTAGGTGCCGTGTATTCATTTGTCTTTGTGTTAAGGCATGTTTAGTGAACTAGTTTCTCCCACTTCATCTGCTTGGCAGTGTGCTCCTAATGGGCAGTTTGTTTACAGAACAACATTCTTGCGGTTTGCGATTCAGAGCCAGATAAATTAACAGCAAAATTATTGCCAATATGAAGAGCTGTTCAGCAGAGATTTCAAGCCGCTTAACTTTAAATAATTTCATTTCAGTCTGTCTCAGCAGATTGTCACGCATACACATATTGGGACAAATATACACTGTTTTTCATAATGTGTTTATACAAACACTTAATTCCAGTCTTCAAATGTGATTTTTATTGTTTGTATCACTCCACTCATCCATGTTTGTGCAATCTAGACTAGATATGCTATTCTTTTAGTAATATACTCTTTCTGAGGCTTACATTGATGCACCTGTAGTTGGTGACACGTTTCATGAATGAGTCATTGAATCATTCATTGCACAGATTTAAAACACACTTGTGTCCGTATATCCCTAGATATCTACTATATAGGCAAACAAAGGTGTTAGAAACATCCGAATATTCTCTTTTGTTGTTTGATTAAGATGAATGACACAAAGCAGGAATATTATACTGCTGTCACTTTAAGAGTTGCCAGATCCAATATGCTGTTACACACGTGTTTTCATTCTCAGCTGTTTACTTTCACTTAAGACCTAAATTATACTTGCAAAGATGGGCATTCTGACACATAGAAGTTTGCGTTTTTAACTATTCAAAGCAAATAAAGAGGTAAAATAACTCATGACAGTGCTCAGAAACTCAGTGTGCACATATAGCAAAATAAGATCTCTTTCACTTCTGATTACATTTCAATGGTTTAAAGTCACGTTTTTAAATTGCATTGTTTAAAAATGTGTGCAAACGATAAGCTTTCATGTACACGTGAGTGTGTAACTGATAGAGATGATATCCTGATGGGGATAAGCATAAGCGGGTTAGGTGTGTTTTGAAGCATGGCTGCTGGTTGGAGCTGGTTAAAGCTGGTTTAAGCTGGTCAAGTACTTGTCCTAAGATCCAGGAACTAGTTGCTTAGGATCAGCTTAGGACCAGCACATGACCTGCTAAGGACCAGTTTAAACCAGCTCAAACGAGCACACCACCAGCTAAGTACCAGTTTAAATCAGCTCAAACCAGCAGCCATTCTTCAAAACATACCTAACCAGCATATGCAGTTTTTTTCAAAAGGGTAGTAAAAAAATCTTTACCAGTGGATATATTTCTACTGGTTAATTGTGTCTACCAGTATATCCCCCACACCTTATTCCATACTATTTATACTACATAGAATATACTTTTTAATGGTCACAAAGTAATTGCTTGTTCAAAAGTAATACCTTCTGAGATGCAGTCACTGTCTTTATGTGACTGAATCATTCATTAAACCATATTGTTTTACAAGACTCATTCATTGATTATTGTGTTGCTCTGAGACACACAAGTTGATTTCTCTTCGACTCCAAATGGAGGTTTAAGTAACTAACAATAATGTGTCACTTGTCAATATTTAGTTTTTGATTATTGAACTATTTATTTGAAAACAACACTGCTGTTTGTCTGAATATTTGCACAGCTGTTAAAAGCTTAACCATGGCCCTCAATTTGCTCTGTATAACTTATAAAAAAGATTCAAAGTGTCTGAATGTGCATACTGCTTTGTTCTTTATTTTTTCACAATTCCCAAAGCTCACCCACAAACACACACTCTCACACACATACTGCGGAAGCTGGGCCAAGGATCTGATTAACAAGGTAATGCAAGCAGTGCTCAGCACAGCATCCTTCTCTTTGGTGTCAGATGTGGCTTGACTCCAGGTTTAATAGCTGATATTAAAGTTGAGAAGGAATATAATTAAACTGAAAGAGTACAAGGCTTCTATATATAATAGATAAGACCTCTAAAAAAAACTAAAACTGCTTTTAGAGTCTAGGAAATGTTTAGTGCTGCCCATTCTATCTATATTTCAAAGTCATTTGAATGACTTTGAAATGGAATTGTGTTCATTCTGATTGACTAGTCCTTTTTCCTTCCCAAAAACACTTATCTTGACCAGACCAGCAAGATGAGGATGCTGAAGCTGCTGAACTGGACTTGGGGACCAAAATCAAAGCCCCTAAAGAAGTGATGTTGGAGGAGCTGTCCCTCATGAAGAACAAGGGCTCCAAAATGTTCAAGATGAGACAGGAGAGGGTGGAGAAATTCATCGTCAGTGATGAGAACCTGGTCAGCAAAAGAGGCATGAGAAAAGCAAAAGCTTTGACAGGAAATAGAGGTTTATAGTGTGATTTAGGATCCAACACATAGCTAAAGGGTCTTGTCAAAAGCTGAAAGGATTTGTTTTGGAATAATGAACACCATAGTACTTTATTGCATGGCTGCTTTTTATATAAATAAAAGAAGTAGTGATTTGAGTTGTGAGAAATTTTTGAGAGAATTGTTGAGAAGAAAGAAAATTAACATTTTCTTGAAATACCCTGCAAACAAGTTTAAACAAGGTTAAACAAACAGTTCACAGCATAATAGAATGATCTTCTGTAGCTAAACCTTCAGAATCTGGCTCCTTCTCTGGGATGTGAAATGACTGCTCCACCTGAACCCTCTCCCAATCCAGAGCCACCTCAAGGTAAATCTCACCTTGGATGAGTTTATGCAATATTTATTACAGCATGGAAAGGTTTTTTTTTCTGTTCTTCTATAGCAGAGGAAGTAAATGCTGAGGCAGAGAAGGAAAAGAGACAGCGTGAGTATGTAAGAACATATGTATCACCATGGGAACGTGCTATGAAAGATGATGAGGAACTTAAAGAAACCATGAAGTTGAAAATGCCGGGGCCCCAAGTTCACAAGGAGCTTCCCAAGTACAAGAGTTTCAACAGGTACTAATATAATTTTATTAAATTTATGAGCAAAAAAAAAAGAAAATAAAATATTACACAGAAGCTACTCAGTCGCTCTTTACCTGATCATCTTCTTGTTCATTATGTCCAAAAGAACTGCTCTACCCTTTGGAGGACTTGAGAAGGCATCTCGTCTTGTCACCTTTGAGCAACCAGAGATCAAGGATGAGGAGCCGCAGCCAGTGTCTGTGTTGCAGTATAACATTTGCTGTCGGCCTTCTTTCAACCGCACTCCGATCGGCTGGACGTGCAATGAGGAGCACAGCCACATCCACATGGAGATGGAAAACATCCCATTTGATGGAGAGACTGATGACCTCTAAGAAACCTGCCCAGTGCCCATCATATAAAAACAACACAGACATGTATAAATACACAAAAAACAACATACATAATCTAACATGAAGGCCAGGTACACATACACAGACCAGCAAAAAGGGACCTTATGCACTCACCCCCCAAAACTATGACTGATTCATATTCGCAAGAGAATAGAATCATCTTTGCCCTTTCTCCCATTGTTTTGTGTGCTGTTTTCTTTGGAAACCCATCACTGCATGTTGTGATTAGCTAGTTCATATGTTACCAGACACATTATATGCCTAATTAACTGCACTGGTATTTATGACAGAAATATACACACATACAGATCTAAATAATAGGCAAAAAATGATCAAGCACTAAAATAAACAATTATCCCTAAACAGAAAATGGTCTGGTTTCTTATATAAGGAAGCAATCTGTCTGTGTAGTCTACTAATAACATTTTTCATCATTGTTCAGCAGCTGGCCCTTAAATTCTTAAGAATTGGATTTTTCCACAAATAGAGTTCAAATTATGTTACTTTACTCAAAAAACAAACAAATACAAAAATACATTTATTTATATGAAATAAATTTGAGCTAAAATCACCAAAGCATGAAAAGTAAGCCTAATTTAATAATAATAATTAAAACAATTATGACGTTTGATTGTGCTATCATTTGGGTCTTTCTTTCTCATTTTCTACTGTATTTTACTTTTTAAATAATATAATAATAAATTAGTGATAGCTTAGTTTAGGCTAAATGTGCAGCAATTGCTTGGAATAATAATAATTGCATTAAGTAGTAAAACAGAAGATATATCTTTAACTTTATTGTATGTTTAACTTGTCCAGAGGTGGACAAATATCTTTTTTTTTTCTCTCAAAGTTAATAAGCATGTCCTTCGACTGATACTTTGCTGAAAATGTACAAAATGTACTGTTTTTTAAGGTTTTAAGACCAACGTCTACTCAGTTCGTGGAAAGTGCCAGTTATAGACCATCAGCTACTCTTTTGTTTGCTGTTTGTGTGATTATTACACAATGTTAGACTGCGAACACGCTAAGATGCTTTATTCAGAATTCACGCCTCTCTACACAAAACCAAAACCGGTTACGTAATGGCATTCTGACGTACAGTACCAACAAGCTCCAACAGATGGTAGCAAATCGGTCCTCAAGCTGAAGGGAAACCCGTTATCGCGAGAACTGTATATGTAGTGAACCTAGTTATCGCGAGATCTTCATATATTTGCTGCGGCGCTGGATGGCGCTGGTGGAAATTTGGGAATTCGCGGTCAAGATTTCTCCCGGGTTGAGTTGAGCTCGGACAGGACGCGAGACTGTCTGCATCTGCGTGCGAACAGTAAGGTGAGTGAGTACTCTTTAAACTTAATTATCGGTGCTCTCCAAGAGTGGAATAGCATATATGTGCAAATCTGAACATGTAAACATCTATTCTGTATAAGTGTAACTTGATGAATTCCAGCAAGCTTGCATTCCAGATGTGTATGTAATGTGATGGGGAAAATGCTTAAGATAAGCGCGTGCGGATGCGTCTAACTGTCTTAAGTCAAGGATGCTCGGAACTGGGACAATCCAGAACATAATGTCCATTTTCAGGCATATTTATAAAAACGTTGCACTTGGCGTGGTCATGCTGCAGAATCATTATTTCAGATGGGCGGTGCACATGCTATACTTCATGTGGCAGTTTTGTACCTTTTAATGCATGTTAAGTAATTGTTGCATGATGTTAAAGTTCAAATTTGAGCTTTTTATTTATATTTTAAGCTTTTATTTTGTCAATAGATATGATCATGTGTGTTGATAGATCTCAAATTATATTCTGCAGTTTTGAAGTGGACAGCACATGGTAAATATTGATTAAGTTTTGTGGTTGCATTTAAGTGATTAAAAGGACAGTTAATCTAAACTAAAACTGAATATTCTCTAATCAGTGATTCATGAAACCTCATGTTGCTTCAGACTCCTGTGACTTTCTTTCTTCTGTGGAACACAAAGGGAGACGTTCGGCAGAATGACAGTCTGTATGGAAAAAGATCCAATGAGAGTGAATGGTGACATCTTCTATTGTTTCCACAGAAGAATAAAAGTCAAACTGGTTTGGAACAACATGAGTAAATAATGAAAGAATTTACATTTTTGAGTGAACTATCCTTTTAAATTCATTTCATAAGTGCAGTGGATCTATTAGACAGCATTTCTGGGCATCACATATGCATATGCAGTATTCAAGAGCACCAGTTTAGCTGACTCAGAACACAGCTATGAATTGCTACAAAATTGCTGCCCATGCCTGTGAGTTTTGAGACACCGGTTTTTTCCAGCAAGTTGCATTACAAATGGTGCGCAAGAACAAATGCACCAGGTTTTCAGTTAGTTGCAAAATTCGTTTTGATTTGTGCTTTTTTTATTTTAATGCTACCCTGGCTTAACTATATAAATCTTGTGAGATTATGAAATTCCAGTGAATGTTATTTTGTAAATGATAATTTCGTGTAATTTAGAATTCTAAATCCCTTCTCATTAAAACATGCCTATTATCAGAGAACTTTTGGGTTCAGTGCAGGGTCGAGGGTTTAGACAAAATGCTGTAAAAATTAATTGTTGTTTTTCGTGATTAAATATGTGAAGCACATTGGTTGGTTTTGCATGCATCACATAGAGTATGAGCTGTGAGATCAGTCTGATATCAAATTTTTATTATTTTAAAATGGTTAAACTCAATCAATGCTGAATGATAATCATTTCAAATCCAGTTACTTTCATTCCTATTTGATTGACAGTTACCCATTTTAAACGTGTATAATTTTGTCAATGACGGCTGTTGCTGAGAAGAGCTGCTCAGGCCCATTAGGGGGCCACTGTTCTTTTTATGCTCTACATAAGTGGCCCTCATGGGGGTCATCAGTCAACAGACGCTCCGCACTCCACAGAGAGAAGTGCGTGTGTGGCATGTTGGTAAAAGCCTGGGAAAATGAAATGAGGGGCTCTCTGTGGTGGTGTAACCTTTCTGACTGATTTCATCATGCGGCTCAGGTTGTTCTTACACAACGTGGTGGTAAAGCTGTTTTAAACCTCCTGTCCGAGAACGTCACTCTGAGCTTATGCAGCTGGGGGCGGAGTTTGGAAAAGATTGGATTTTTATCAGCTTGTGCGATTATATTTTTCTCTGGGGCTGAATGGAAATGCTGGGCGGTGTTTGGTTTGGTTGTTAATGGGGAGAAGTGTGCAGGTTGTCCATAGAGCCGCTTTTAGATTGCTCTCATGTCATGATTGTACATGATTGTATGCTGCTTCTGTATGAAAGAGACCAGTAGAACAGTGCAGCACGTTTATCAAACTGTGATGCACTAAAATTAATCTCATAGTACTTCAGCAAATCATCAGTTGTTAGATAAAACTGAATACATATTGCTATTTGTATTATGTTCTTAAAGGGGGGGTGTACAATGGTGTTTCATGTATTCAGAGTTGTTCACAGTGTTAAAGAGATGGATTCTCATGCTAAACATGGCCAAAGTAAAAAAAAATAATTTAGAATAATGACAGAGAATTTCTGTGATGAAAATCTTACTTCCGGGATTGTACAAGTTTCGGCTGTTTTTTTCCGATCGTGGATTTAATGACGTAGACGATAGTGACGATTGCCCACGGCACGCCTCGGCTTTTTCCGTAGAGAATCGGAAAGCTGTATTTTTCTTTTATAAATATGATAAAACTAAAGACTTTTTGGATATATGAAGGATGCAGTATTACTCTATATGTACTCAACATTAACATGAGATTAGGTGAAACTGTGTATGTTATGTTTCTGTGCCTCAAGTGGTAGAGCATTGCATTAGCAGCGCAAGGTTGTGGGTTCAATTCCCAAGGAGCACATGTTAGGTAAAAATGTTAGCCTGAATGCATTGTAAGTCGCTTGGATAAAAGCGTCTGATAAATGTACATATGTTATGTACCCTTTAAGGTAATTGTACATGGAGTTCAAAATTCTTGTCTGAAGTTTTTGCATATTAAAAAATAAAGTTAACACAATGCCTACGAAACTTTCGTCTTGTCATAAAAAAATTCGGACAAGTTTTTCTGTGTTTTTGCATCTGTATTTTGATAGGAAAGGATGACGAATAGGAAAAAAACGGAAAAATGAATACGAAAATGTTTACCTGCATTCAATATTTTGACCTATTGACCTAAACTTATTAGATGAAAAATTCAAACAATAATTTAAAATAGCATGCATTATATAAGAATAAGATAATGCATATATATATATATATATATATATATATATATATATATATATATATATATATATATATATATATATATATATATATATATATATTAGGGCTGCACAATTAATCAAATTTCTAAATTATGGATGCCACAATTACGTATTTGTTCAAAGTGGCAATTAATACTTATGTAATTCTGCATGCTTAAGATACTTTTTGTTTTCTTTCTACATGTTATCTTAAGGGTTTTTCACATTATTTTCATATTACTTATATTATAACATTATAATACCATTCATATTTTTACTTTTTTATAATTTAAAGAAGAAACCAATCCGATATATAGTTGACATTTGAAGCTAAAAACTATAGAAAATGTGTATTTATAGAATTAGAAAAAAACATTTATTTATGTTTAACAATAAAACAAATAATTTTATAATAATAGAAATATTATGTAAATGATTACATAAGTAAACAATGCTACTTGTTAATGCACCTTTGAAGTTTAGTCAGATTTTTGTTGCTTTTTGTTTGTAGTGTTGATTAACAAGACAAATTAAAAATGGAACTTAATTTCAAGAGGGTTATCAACCCCTGATATAATAATTGGATGTTTTGAGGCTAGATGAGGCAGCAGTGGAGATAATTAATTTCAGGAGATGCGTCATCTGAATTTCTCCAGGCAACACAATTTACATGTACCTTTTTTTCATGTTGCATATACTCCGCGTCAAAGCGAGAAAAACAGCACTAAATCTAGACAGAGCTGGAGATGAGATAGTGAAAGTTAGACAGTGTCTTGAGTGCTCTATCTTTCTGTTTTATTTTTCCTCTGCTTGTCCTTGACACCTTGCATTCTGTCTACCCTTGTCTACTAATGACACATTGTTGCAGGAAATATTGGGATGTCAATACAAAATAGTGCTGGGTACTGTCAATTATCTTATAGGTAGGATTTTCATAGGGCAGAAATGTTTTTTTATTGTGGCTGATGACACAGCCAAGGTGGTTGATTGCATATTTTAATTTAAGAAGTTATTAAAATAATTTCTTATTTTTACATACAGTATATAAGGTTTTTTTCTTTTGATTGTCTGAGTATCTGGAGTCTACAACTTCAAAGTGCTATGGGAAGATCTAAAAGGGATAGTTCACACCAAAAAGGAGATTCTGTCATTAATTACTCACCCTCATGTCATTCTAAACCCATGAGACCTTCGTTCATCTTTTGAACACAAATTAAGATATTTTTTTATGAAATCCAAGAGCTTTCTGACCCTCCATAGACAGCAAAGGAATTACCATGGTCAAGGCCCAGAAACTTAGTAAGGACATTGTTAAAATAGTCTACGTTGAATCAGTGGTTCAACCTTAATTTTATGAAACTACGAGAATACTTTTTGTGCACAAAGAAAACAGAAATAATGAATCAATGATTTATTTTTTTCTCATTCAACTTGTGATTTGATTCAATTAGATTCAATATAGATTATGTTGGATTATCAGGTACAGTACATATAAGATTTTCTCAAAAAAAAAAAAAAAGAGAGACAACTGGTAAGACATTACTATAATATTGAAGGTTAAAATAAACAGACTTGTGTGGAACCACTTAAATTACACTGGTGTACAAATTACAGTCACAGTTACATAATAGTATTGCTACTCCAATCTGTTTTTCATATAAACATTTAAATGGTGAAAAACTTAATAATTTATGTCATATGATGCATGTATTTACTGACATGCTCCTCTCTAGAGTAAATCTTTCTAGCTGACTAATGATTTGATGGTCACAGAATGTTGTTTTTTTCTGAAGTAAATGTGACTTTATGTGACATTGTTTACACTCTGTTACATTGTTTTATTAGCATGGTTAAAACACTGATTGAGCGATTACATGGATACGGATTTCGATAAGGTCTACTTTTAACTTACCTTCGGATGTTTATTTATGTTTATTTCTTGCTGAAACTGGTATTTAAGTGGAAGCGATAATCAGTTCAAGTGCGTTTCGCACCATTGCTTCTCTTGAACTGAAACTACAGCGATCTGTAACTCACATTAAACAGCGCCAAAATGGCATTTATTGTTTGAATACTGTAATACAATGGACAGAATTTGAAATCTTAGAAGCTTATTGTGATTTATTTGATGGGAAGGTGCGCTACAAAGTTCTGTTCATTTACTGAAAACAGGCTAGACTAGTCGATTCTTGGGATTTAGGAATCAATATCGGATTTTTTTCATAAAAATGTGAATTAATTAAAAGGGGGAAATTAATATATTTTTTTACCCAGGCCTAAGCAGCAGTGTAGCAGATATTTTCTGACAAATTCAACATTGCCATTTATATTACCATGCTTACCATTCCATCAGTTGTCATGATAGAAATGCATTATCAGCCATAACAACATATCAATTATATGATATATCACTGTGCTCTGTGTGCAAATTTGTCAGTCTAGAATCATTTATTGTCATATTTGAGCATGAAGCAATTCTCCATTTTGTCCAGTGGAGAGTTTTAATACAAAGTCAAGGGGGGCCTTTTCAGAAACTATGGGAACCACCTCTTCACCAGACATGTAATTGAACCAGAGTTGTTAGAGCTAAATTGCTTTGGTTATATTCATAAAGTAATAACAGTGTTCTAATAGTTTGTCTTGACATGCTTGCTTTGCAGAGAAGTTTGAGAGGTTTGAAGACAGCATGGAGAATGAACTTGGGTCTTCCCCATTGTCGGCTGTGTCTATTTGAAGCTCCACATAACCCACTTACTGAGAAACCACATTCTGCCTCCTATATTAAGTTTTGAAGGAGAGAGCAAGAGAGAATGTGAGAGAAAGTCAGAGCGAGAACGGAGAAAGGGACACGATCAGTCTTCTCACACAGGGCTGTGTTGTGTAAGATGTGTCCTCATAGCACTCATCATCTCTCTGCTGTTGAGCCTGGGGTGGATCATGTTTTTACCACGGCTTTCTAGCTTGGGCTTTTGGTTTGTGGTTCACTATAGGACACCAGAGATGGTGTGACTCCACTGTATGTGGTTTGGATGCTGATCATAAGCCCGAGGAGCTTTAGTCATTTGTGTCTAATAGGAGATAGGCTATACAGAGTATGAGTGTCTGTTCACTTAGCTGATTGCTGTTCATCTCCACAGTTTGTCATGCCCAAATTTGACAGATTGCTTTGTTAGTGGATAGTAACCAGTTCTTAAAAAATGCTTTGAGTAAGTTGAATTTTGATTAAATGTTTGCTTTAATGTTAAAATCTACCTAAATCACCACGATGTTGAATGTGTCATTCTGCTGGAGGTGTAGATGAAACCCACCAAGACTGCCTTTCTAATGACTATCTACTGTCACTTTAGGGGGTGTGACCTACCTACTCAATCCATGTTATTTTTCCCATGATCAGATGCTGGTGGCATGAGGTGAGGTATGGCCCTAATTCCTGCCACCATCAGATCATGGCACAGTATATGTTGTACCCAAATTTCAAAGCAAGTCTCCTGTTTGATTATTGCAGAAGTAGAGAAAATGAAGGATGTGAAACTGAGACTGTAGGGTCAGTCTTAAGAAACCTCTAATTGGTACAAACCATACATTTTTGTCCATTCAAAATGGTGTAAAGGTTTTTTTTATTTTATTTAGGGGAATAGGTATTTAACTTTGTCTGATTCCGAAAGGCTAACAATTATTTTCATGTTATGGCTAATAACTGATAAATGTCAGATATAAAATGTTGGTAGCACTTTAATTTACAGTCCTGTTCCCCATGTACATAATATGTACTTATTATAGTAATTACAATAACTATGTAACAACTACGTACTAACCCTGAACCTAGCCCTAAACCTAACCCTACCCCATGTAGTTACCTTGTGTTACCAGAACTTTCTTAGATAAATACACTGTAAGTACACTATAACTACATGTAAGTACACGTACTGTAAAATAAAGTGCAACCAAAATGTTTATACTATTATGCCTAAATAAAATAAAATAAAAAGCATGAATTTAGTAAAAAGTGAATTTAGACATTAGATAATTTAACATTGTAATGTGCACACACAATGCAATATGAAAAATTAAGATTTGCGAATGAGTTAAAATAAATTTATTATATATTAATGGACCAGAGGTCACCAAAAAATGATATTTGTTAAACATGTACTGGCCCTCAGGCCATCCAAGAGTTTGTTTCTTCAGATTCTGACAAATTTAACGTTACATTACTTACCTATAGATCAGTGGACCAGTGGATCATCTGAAGTGAATGGGTCCCATCAGAATGAGAGTTTAAACAGTTAAACAAACAATTCAAGCCTTGTGAAGAGAAAACTTTTGTAAGAAACAAGTCCATGATTAAAGCATTTTAACATTAAACCATTTCTTCTGGCTAAAATACCAATCCATAATCCATAATAACTATTATACCTGCTATCTCCTCACATCAAAATTAATAACTTGTTTTTCCATGTAAATGGTGCTTGTTCTGTGCATATTTCTCTCCTGATTCAGATGAGAATACTTTTCACTGTACTATAGAAAGCAACATATTGATAGATGGATGACTCGTATGAACAACAACATGCAGATTTACATTTTGTGGATTACTTGTGGATTATTGTGATGTTTTTAATCATCTGTTTGAACTTATTCTGATGGCACCCATTCACTGCAGAGAATCTATTGGTGAGCACATGATGTAATGCATATTTTCTCCAAATTTGTTCTGATGAACTACTCCTTTAAAATATAATTTAAGAAGTATTTTTAAAATATCATATGTATTTAGATATGTAATTCAAAATATTTGGTATTCAAATTTGTCACTCTCATAATCTTTGAATTCAAAGATTAGTTTCAATGAATATTGTACAGAGCTTTTGTAAGGCCCTTTCCTATTAAAAAAAGACAGTCAAACCACTAAGAATGAATTGATGTGTCCTTTTGGCTGAGACAAACTGTGTAATTCCCTCATGATAAAGCCTTATTAACAAACCCGGTTTGTCAGAATGAGCTAACTCAGCGCATGACTCGTCAGTTTGATGAGGCATTCATGAAGAAAAGATGACATCACTGGAGACCAAAATATCACATGTGTTCCCTGCCGTGAGTATTGCTGATGGCATTAGGTGTGAAGTTAATTGTCTTAATTTCTCTCCTTACGCAGTTATTAAGCCGAATCAGAGCGCAGTCAGCTGTTCGCCGGTGTACTTTCTGCTACAGCGAGCTTTTCATTAGAGAGTTTTTCCCCTTCCTCTTTTTTCACATGCACACTGGTTGTGGGCTCCCCTGTGAAGCCAGTGAGGGTCAACGCTCATGTAACTGCGTACCGCTTCAGTCGGCGGCATCTCGATAATGGGCCAAATGTAGGAACTGAAAGAGAGGAAAATTACAGACAGGGAACATTTGCACTTTAATGAATTTTTTTTTTCATTCTGTGCAGGAGCAAAGTATTGATTCAGTGCAGGTGGGATGTATGAACTCACAGAAACGGCAATCATATTGACTAGATCACTTTAGACAAAATCAATTTGTGTAATATGACAGGAAAATGAGCAATGTGGCAGATATGCCATGGAGTGAACACAAATTCCTTTTTGAATGTTACCAGCTACACACCAGGACAAGATTTCATAGTTTTTTTCTTCTTCCAGCTTTAATTCAATAATTTCAATATAAATTTAGTTTCTCTTCTACTAAATGCATGTTCCTGGTCTTACTTTGATAAAAAAAAAAAATGTAAACAGTTTCTTTTTATAATGTTTCATCAAAATGTATTAATTTGCTTATCCAGTTTGCTTTAACAATAGTGGTTAAAGGGCTCATATAATGTTGCCAAAAATAACATTATTTTGTGTATTTGGTGTAATGATATGTGTTTATGTGGTTATAGGTTAAAAAACCCCTTTATTTTCCACATACTGTACATTATTGTTTCTCCTCTATTCCCCACCTACAAAGCTCATCATTTACAAAGCTCATCATTCTGAAAAGCGAGGTGTACTCTGATTGGCCAGCTATCCAGTGCATTGTGATTGGACGAATACCTCAAGCGTGTGATGGAAATGTTATGCTCCTTGCCATACTGTGATGCCATGTCTCGCTCAGAAAACAAAAAAAAACCATTACAAATGAGCCATTTGTTGAATCCAGTGGGGACATAATTATGGATTATAATGACTTATACTGTCTTTTATATCGCATAAACATAAAACCATGCCTGCATTTGTGATCGCAGAAATGACAAACAACAAACGCTACTCTACACTGCTCAAAACTCCCGTTTGAATCGTCAGTGGCAAACCCTTTAAATATGAAAATATACTTGAAGGCTGTGAGTCAGAACAGATGGCATTGTAGTCTACTCTCCCAGGATCAGGAAACAGTCCTCCATAAAATGCGCTGCACACATATGAATATTTGGGTTGAACAGTGTTGTAAATACAACTTAACCACTGATTTTTAGTCGTGTCCTCTTTTGGAAGTCCAAACAAAGTATTTTTGCTTTCGCAACGAAACACACCGCATCCCCATGACATGGCGGCGGTGGCAACAACAATACTACAGCGAGAATAAAAGTTACTCCTTCTTTCTTTGTGTGAACATTTGGACAGTGTTATTCAAATCTTCCCACATCATGAGGTAGACATGTGTGGGCATGTTTAAAAGAGGCGTTTTAGGAGGGCGTGGGTGAGTATTAACTTTTATGAAGAATATCTTTGGAGACTTTAGTCTTTGCAACTATAGGGATATTATCTAATCACAACAGCTTTAACATATTATATTAACAGCTTGTAATACTCCAAAGAGAAAGTAAAACTTGAAATTGCATCATATGACCTTTAATATTAAATATTTCACTTCACTTGGTAATTTCTCCTATTTTAATTTTTGTATATGTTTAGTTTTTTTGCCATCATAACTCTCATTTCAAAACTATCTTTGTTTCATGGACATTTTAACAAAGTTGGTATCCCAAAATGTATTATTATAAAAATTTTTTTTACATTTTACATGTAATATATATATATATATTTTTTTTTTCACATTGACCTTAAATTGAAAATAACTGGCTTATCTGTATTTTTGCAGATTTTTTTTTTTCAGTTCATGCATTTGTCTTGGAATCAAATTGTCCTTGCCATTGTTAAATCCATGCCCAATGGTTGCATGAATGAGAAATTTGCTAAATTAAAATTCCTGCCCTACCTTTTTTGGTCTCATTTATCCCTTTTCACTCAGAAATATGTCACATTGTGGAAGCACAATGAGTTGTGAATGACAATTTACTGCGACTTAAGATAAAAACAAGCTCAAAGGAAGTAAAACCCCTGAACTGCCTGTCATGTCAGTTTCTGTTCAGTTTAATTCTGTCCTGAAACGGCGTGATAAGGTTGTGTCCTTGGAAACTTCATTGCTTTGCTTTCTGAAAGAACCATCTTGCTGTTCAAGTCACTGATTGTAATGAACGTGGATGCTGTTGCCATTGGACACAAATATATAGGGCTTGTAATCAGCATCGTAGCAACTGTGATGGTATGAATATTGGTGGAAGAGATTAGCGCAATTGGAGAGAAATGACAGCAGCTGAACAAACACCTATTCTCAGATAGTGTCTGTCAGAATGAACAACAATCTCAATGCACATGTCACCTCCCTTCACCCCACCAACATATGTGATGCCCAGGAGAAAAACAAAATCTATGTGAATGGCTGTACCGAGCAAAACCGAACGTGCACTACGCACCTTTGAAAATATAAAAGGCATATCAAAGTGACAGATATAGATTTTGGGATTGTTGGATTGTTGAAATGATCTGAACCTGTTTGCTTATGTTAACTTTTCCTATTGAATTCTGTGTAAAATACATTGAAACACTTTTTGTAACACAAAAATATATACAATATAATATACTGTAATTGCTCCACTGCCAGAGCGTTTCTCTTTCCTGAGTCAAGAACCGGTTGCATCAGTTTTCGGATCATCGGTACACTGAACCTAGAAGCGTTTCTGTCGGACGCATCCGATTCGAGAACCGAGGAGCTGATGATACTGCGCATGCGTGATTCAGCGTGAAGCAGACACAGAGTGCGTCTGAACCAAACTGATTCTTTTGGTGATTGATTCTGAACTGATTCTGTGCTAATGTTATGATCTCTGTCCACTGGAACGCTATCGCTTTTAATTTAAAATGGGTTATTTAAAACAATTACTTATCAAACAGATGAAATTATAAAGAAAAGCCTGCCTCTAATAAAAGCCTGCTTCAAATAAAAGCCTGTTACCTTCTGCAGTTCAGGTAAATAAAGGCCCCGGTTTTAATTGAGGAATTACGGTATACAATGTAATTGATCATAAAACTGGTGAAATCCCAGATGATGCTAACCCTGAATCAACAAACAGAACTAACAAATATTGCTACAAGTGTGACTGCATCGTAATTGCTGTTAATAATGTTCATCGTCTGGCTGACTACGTCTTGTATAAATTTTTCTGAAAAATCCTATGCGCAAAAACTGACAGTCACCAATTATAGTATAAGCTACTACTAAATATTGTAGAAATTTAATTTTCTGTAAAGTTGTTTTGCAATCATTTGTATCGTAAAAAGCGCTATACAAATAAACTTGAATTGAATTGAATTGAAATATGCTTATGAATATCAGTACAGGAAATGCTTGCTTGTGCATCACCAAACATCTAAAGTGTTAGTAGTACTGTTGTCTGAGGGACCAATGTGAAATAGAGGCATGGTGCAGACAATAAATAACCATGATCTGTTGTGTTGCATGAGCCTGTTTTTCTGCTAAGCAAGCAAAAGAAAGAGACGGCAAGAAGTCTGAAAGTGCTGGCTGGCGCAGAGCTGTGGAAGGTGTGCATGAGGCGATGGCAGTGTGCCGGGCAGGAAGAGGAGATGAACTTGGCAGACAAGAGGAGTTACTGGAGAGAAGTGTAGATATACAGAGGGATGAGTGCCGCTAGTTGAAAATGAAAAATGAAGGATCAGGTGAAATGAAAACAGAAATAGCTCTTGATCCGGGATCTGCATTTTGCCATCACACTTACACTCACACACTTACTATATGAAAATATGTTTCTCTGTGTGTGTGTGCATGGGATGTTCATATATATAGTAAATAAGATACTTTAAATTAATGTGTTAACACATGCGGTTATTATTATTATAATTTTTTCATTTTTTCAGAATTCTGAATTTAATGCAAATAACAGGGATGGATCTAGGGTTGCTTCTGTTTCTTTTTTCTTGAAACATTTTTTTTTTGCATTTATTTAGATGCAGAATGTTTTTATGGCCACAACAAACTGTAGACTTCAGACATGCACACAGTTGGTTATTTCGAAAGTAAATGTAACAGTTGAGAATGAAATCGAATGTGTGTCAGTATCCGTGAATGGTTTCTCAAAGTGACATTGCTTAATTTTACCAGCTGCTGCCGGTGTCCTTAATATTAATCTAGAAAGAAAAGAACAGAACAGAAATGATACATATACAGTCAAGAAAATGCAATGTTATTTTACATTTGATTATTCAGTTTCTGTACTTGAACACCTACATTTTTTAATTTGTTTAACATGTTTTTTTTTTATTTACTGACTATCCACTTATCTTCAATAATGTTTGAACTTTATATTTGTTAGGCAAGAAGTTTTTGCAGTGGTATCAAAATTTGTAATGAAGAAATATAAAATTTGAAATGATGGTGTCATTTACGTTTTTTTTTTTTTTTTGAATACAAGAAAACACATATAGCTTCGTGGGCAGCGCACAAACATTATGCTTCAGGCATTAAAAATTATAGTCCTTGGACTTTTCCCAATCCCACCAAAACATGTGAAGCCCGCTCAATTTTTGTACTAAATTGATTCAAAGTCACAGTAAAAAACTTTATAATGTTACAAAAAATATATATACTTTGACTAAATTGATCAAAGAATCCTGAAAGAAAAAGTTTCCCTGTGGTAATGGCTGCTTAAAATTCAGCTTTGCCATCACAGGAATAAATTACATTTAAAATATATTAAAATAGAAAAGAGTTATTTAAATTCTAATCATATTTAAAAATATTAATGTTTTTACTGTATTTTTAAATACAATAAATGCAGCCTTGGTGAGCATAAGAGACTTTCAAATACATGGTAATGAGCATAATATAATATAATTATATAATATAATAATATAAAATATAATATACATTTATTTAAAATCATATTCATTTTTTGTGTAACCTATTTATTTTGTGTGCTATGTACATTAATTATTTTTCTCTGATCCGGCTCATCTGTTAAATGTGCTTCAGCAGTAGCGCAGCCCACCGCTAAACTCTGATGCTACCGGCTCTTTAAGGCCAGGCACACTCGCGTGGCCTAGATATGAACTCATGGCTGAATTAGCACTATTGTTACATAAGGGAGGAGGAATTAAAAGCTGGTTGTTTCATCTAGGCCATATGGAAGCATATGTCTAACAAAATTTAATTTGAAATGTAATATGCAAAACAGCGATGCAACATGTAAACTTGCAATGTATTTCTGTATTTAAATTTACATTTTCCCATACATATGTGCAACATTTAGTCCAAAATGAAAATGAACTTTCAATTATATAATTAAAATTTTCCATTTTCTACACTAGTTTTAATATACAAATTAAAAACATAATTGAAAGATTTTTAAGTTGCAAAATGAAATTTATTTTAATAGCAATTTGGGAATTTGTAATACCCAAATTGATTAGAGAAAACTGTAGCAAAATTATAATTTAAATGCTGTTTTTCCTAAATGCATTAAGACTTAGGGGTAGGACACTTGAGATTGAGCTTGAAACTGCACCGGCAAGTTGAAAAGTCTGGATTGCATTCTTATTATGGACCACAAATATGCCGCGCCACAGGAGAAGAAAACATCGACGCCAAAACAGTCAAAAATAGAACGTAAAAGGAAACGTGACCGTAGATTACAGAAAACAAGAGTTAATGTCTGGGAAGCTTTTTCTAGGTGGAAAGAGCTAATGCTGGATAACGATTTCAAAAGAGACGCTGAAGTGGCCAGTTTTCTTCTCGACAGGTAAGTCAGTGTTACAATCTATATTACAATATTTTTTTTATATCTAACAATGCACATTATTCAGAAAATATAACGAATAAAGAAGACATAACTACTAATTACAATATTTCATGTTTTCCACAGTCAGTAATTCATACTGTAACATTCGTTTGTTTATGGTCATGTTGCAGTTTGTTTGAAATAACACACCTGTTCACCTGAAGGAAAAATCGACGAAGTGCTATTAGAAGACATCCTGTCAAAGCTTTTTGGTACATATCGCCTACCGTAGATGCAACGCGCATTTGAAAAGGCGAGGCGCTGGAGAGCAAAATTAGTTTGAATGCGAAAATACAATTTCACCACTAGATGGGAGTAATTCCTACTTAGTGTCCCTTTAAAGATGATGTGATTCACTTATTCACTTGATATGTTGTTTACAGTAAAATCATTTTCCTTTGAGCTAAATAAGAGCTGAATAAGACTGGACATGAAATTCTCATCCGTGGTGCTGTTTCCCTCTCTGCTTATTTTACCTCACTCTGACTGGCCCTAGTTTCCTTATGGCATGTATCAGTATATGACGAACATGATTTTGTGCTCTAGCAAAGGCCTTGAAGGTTACACATAAAAATGTAGCAGGACTGCACTCTGTATTGTTTTTTGGTTAAAAATTATCCAAAATAAATTTTTGGTCAAATACATAACCGGCCGGTGTTCAAAACCATCTCCTTGGTAAGTTTGTGGTAATGTTTTCTAATTTGAGTGGTACTGATAGTTTTCATGGCAAATACAAGCATGCCACCGATTGTTTGATTTAATCGCCATTGGTAGAGCAATGTATTGTAATGCTTTAATCTCAGTTGGTCAGAACAAAAGTGCTAGACATGTTACTTACTTGTTCATAATTATGACAATATCCGGTGAAAATTCTTATGCTTCCAAGACGTACTGTAGAATCCGTGATTCTGAAGTACAGTGGATATCCACACTGGTATGGAGACTGACAGCCACACATACTCCTCAAAATGTTAAATTTATCCACGCTGAGGAGCCGTGCCGATGTCCAACCCACATAAAGGTGATAATTCTGCAAATAACTGCAATTGCAGGTTTCAAACAGAGATGTCGACCAAGAGGCAAGTCTTAGGCTACGTTCACACTGCAGGCTGAAAAGACCCAATTCCGATTTTTTTTTGCAGCTATGCGACCTGTATCTGATCTTTTCATGACAGTTTGAATGACACAGATCCGATTTTTTCAAATGTGACCCAGGCCACTTGGGTATGTGGTCCTGAATCCGATACGTGTCCGAGCTTTTGAAATGCGACCTCCGTCTGAATGGCCAGGCCACATGAATTCGACCCGTACGTCATTGAGATGCTACAAACGTCATAATTCTACGTTGAAGTAGGCGAGAACGAGAAGAGCCACTCACATCAGTATCCCACCACTCCTGGCTGCGACTCCGCACCCACACGTTTCTCTGTACCGACGCAGAACCTTGCTCTCCTCCTTCTTTTTAATTTTCTTCTTAAAACGAGAAGATTGTAATTGTGCTGGCTCTGTTGGGAAAATAACATTAATGTTGCAAAAAGAGCGCCAGTAGCCGCTGTTGACTACACTGTTGTTGACATCCATGTTTAACGTTAGCTACTTCCGCAAACAACGAGTGACGTAGTTCACTGTTGAGTACTCTTCTGCGCATTTGGGTCACTTCTGGGTCATTTCACGTTCATGTGCTTTTTTGTAGCTGTTCAAAATACAGTGCCATTATGAAATATGTGATTGCTATTTAATGTAATCACAGACAATACACATGAATGTTATCAACATATAATGTATCAGATTTAGCCAGATTTTTTTTTTATATAAAAAAGACAACTAAGAGATATCTTAAAATAATAAGCTTTGTCTTAATTTAATTACTTAATTTAAAACTACTGCACAGTAGAGCCTTAATAGAGTAGAACTCTAATAAAACAAAACGTTTTGGTTCCCATAGACGTCCATTGTATTTAAATGTTTTGGTCCACACAGTGGATATCAATTTGAACCCAAACTGTTGGCTCACCAGCGTTCTTCAAAATATATGCATCGTGGTACTCTCATGGATGGCGGCAGAGACTAACGGAAGAGAACAAATTGTTGAATAAAGTCATTATTTTTGTTTTCTTTGCACACAAAAAGTATTTTCGTAGCTTCATAAATTTAAGTTTGAAAGACTGAAGTAGCATACTATTTTAATGATGTCTTTACTGCATTCGTGGGCATTAAACATGTCACTTGCGTCACTGTCTATGCAGGTTCAAAAAGCTCTTGGATTTCATCAAAAATATCTTAATTTGTGTTCCGAAGATGAACAGACTGAGGTCTTATGAGTTTGGAATGACATGAGGGTGAGTAATTAATGACAGACGTATCATTTTTTGGGTGAACTTAAGATGTTTATTTTGCTAAATGTCTAAGCAAAAAAAAAAAAAAAAAAAAAAAAAAAAAAACATTATTTTGCTAAATGTCAAAGCAAAAAAGGAAAAAAAAAACATATTATACATGTTGGTAAGAATTTTATGATTTTTATTTTTTTATTTTTCAAAAGAATAACATTTCAAAACTCTCCCTATTAATTATCAGATTTCACAGAATTTGGTGTCCTAAAAAATTATACTTGTCTTTGACCAGGTTCTCTAAACAGTAAAAAAAGAAAAGAAAATATTTTCAGGGTACAGAAATAACAGACGTTAAGTGTAGTGTAAGTTTCAGAACAACTAGCATTGCTTACTGTACATTTAAGAAGGTGATGGCATTTCCATCATATGAATCCAGTGAGCAGCTGATGCTGTCTGGGAGCGGATGTTTCAGTGCACTAGAGTGGTTTTGACAGTCCTAAAAATACCTGACACTGTTGCTAGTGCTCTTAACAAACTAAGCAGGAATGCACCTTCTGACTTGCTTATTGTTTATTTCACAGCAATTAAAATGTAATATTTATGCATCATTATTTAGGCTGTATTTCACCATCATGCATTGAAGCACAATCTCAGTGCTCTTTTTCTCGTCCTATCCCAGGCTCAGAGCTGAATGGCGGCTGACGGGTGATAGACAGCTACTGTGTGCTTGTATGAGCTGCTCTGCTGTCTGTGAAAATCACGTCAAGGGCGTCGCCTCTGTGTCCAAATGCGTCAGTGGTGACATGCTCGGTCATGTATGATGGGGCAGAGCAGAGCGTTGTGGGGCTGTGAGGGTTGGACTGGGTTAGGCGTTATAACAGACGCATTGTGAGGAACGAGTTCAGTCTGAGAGACGTTCTCCATCAGAGATTTACCAGTGTTCATTCTCACACCCCCGTCCCTACTCTGACCTTTCCTTCTCTAATCCTGTCTGACATTTTGGGCACACGGCTGCGTGTAATTGAGGCAAAAAAAAAAGGGAAAAGTGGGACATGAAATGCCAGCTGTTTGAATTTGACTGTGTCAGGCATAGCGTGCTGATTAAACAGGTGTCTGCTTGCTTATTCAGCTTCCATTTCTTTGATGAACTCAACGTGGTGGTTTTGTGTACCTTATTAAAATGTCAATTTAATAAACTCCATTGCGCTTCTTTTGAGACTCCTGACCCTGGTGTCCTGGCATCTGTTCAGTGCCAGCTCTTGGCATCTGGTCACATAATCGCTGCCGCAGTTTAATTGTCTAAATGTCTTTTCTCCATGCTGGGCGTCATGTGTGGTGAGCATTTTGTTGCATGATGGCAACTGTACATTTAAAGGGATAGTACAAACAAAAGTCTAAAATGTAAATGTTCCATGTTCATAGTGGCCAATAATTATTTTGAAAATATTAAAAGCTGATATTACATTTTATTTCATTAAATATATTCTTATTCAAATTTTTGAAATAATTTTTTAAAGAAATTTTAATAAAATGTGTTAAATTAAATTAAATATTATTAATTTAATTAGGATGCACTAATTATTCTGGTAATTACGATAATCCAATAATTATTTTCATGTTACGGCCAGTACAGCCTGATATTACATTTTACCTAGAGTATTAATTTTAATTAAGAACAACAACAAAAAAAAGTTTGAATTAGTTATATTTTAATAACTATAAATAAATTAAATGTGTACATTTTAATGGTTAATTAATAAATGAAGTAGGGATGCACTGTTTATTGTGGTTGATATGAAAATTCAATCATTATTTTAATAAATAATAACTGCCTTCTTTTTCAGAAAAGAGAAGTGCCTTTACAGCTTGTAACTGCTAAAGAAAACCACTCACTGCTCTGGACTGAATAACGTCTTTAGCCTTAAAGGGGTCATATGTTGCTTTTTTTAAAGATCATTAGTTTGGTGAAACGGAATATGTTTTGCATGCTTTAATGTAAAAAAAAAAACAAACAAAAAAAACATTATTTTTCAAATACTGTACATTATTGTAGGTCATCTATGCACTTCCTCTCTCAAACACTTTTTCTACAAATCCCGTCCTTCCGACAAGCGCAGTCTGTTTTGATTGGACAACTGACACAGTGCATTGTGATTGGTCGAACACTGAAAAAACTTGTCCGAAATGTAACACCCCTTTCCATAATCGCAAGCTTGATCTTTCAAAACAAATGTAAAGACAGTTAACAGTCACATGACAGACACAGTGCTGAAGCTCGTATGTGTTTGCAGTAAACAAGCCGCGGTTAAAACAGCTGATTTCACTGTGATGTGAATTTAACTCTGTCTATCAGTTAAATTAACTTAAATTCAATTAAAAATGTCTTTACTCTCTCTCTCTCACACACATACACAAAACATGCATGCACACACACACACACACACACACACACACACACACACACACACACACACACACACACACACACACACGTGTAAAACTCAGCATTTGAACAGTCATTAGCAAATACTTAAACTAATAACAAAACATACTTACAGTAGCTGATTCAGAAGTGCCAGATTGTCGTAGCAAAGTCAGAATTACCTCCTTTTCTAGGTTCACAAAACAGTCATCCATAAAATGCGTCGCTGTTCTGTTGTAAGTAATCTTAAAGATTCCTAAATGCATCTACGTTTGGAAGGCCAAATAAAATGCTTTTGCTTTCGCCTAGATACACACATACAGGTGCTTCTCAATAAAATAGAATGTCGTAGTAATTCAACTCAAATTGTGAAACACATGTATTAAATAAATTCAATGCACACAGACTGAAGTAGTTTAAGTCTTTGGTTCTTTTAATTGTGATGATTTTGGCACACTTTTAACAAAAACTCACAAATTCATGATCTCAATAAATTAGAATACGTAAAAAAAACAATAAAAAACATTTAGTGAAATACTTCTGGAAAGTATGTTCATTTACTGTACATGTACTCAGTACTTGGTAGGGGCTCCTTTAGCTTTAATTACTGCCTCAATTCGGTGTGGCATGAGGTGATCAGTTTGTGGCACTGCTGAGGTGGTCTGGAAGCCCAGGTTTCTTTGACAGTGGCCTTTAGCTTATCTGCATTGTTTGGTCTCTTGTTTCTCATTTTCCTGACTTTGATGACTTTGGTTTTCAAAAAATATAACGGACCAACACCGACAGATGGCATTGCACCCCAAATATCACAGACTGTGGAAAAATTAACACTGGACTTCAAGCATCTTGGGCTATGAACTTCTCCGCCCTTCCTCCAGAGTCTAGGACCTTGGTTTCAAATGAAATACAAAACTTGCTCTCATCTGAAAAAAGGACTTTGGACCAATGGCAACAGTCCAGTTCTTCTTCTCCTTAGCCCAGGTAAGACACCTCTGGTGTTGTCTGTGGTACAGGAGTGGCTTAACAAGAGGAATACGACAACTTTAGCCAAATTCTTTGACACTTCTGTGTGTGGTGGCTCTTGATGGCTTGACCCCAGCCTCAGTCCATTCCTTGTGAAGTTCTCTAAAATTATTGAATCCTCCATTGAAAATTATTGAGTTCTCTCGGTTGGTTCTGCATCTTTTTCATCCACATTTTCATTCCACTCACCTTTCTGCTAACACGATTGGATACAGCACTCTGTGAACAGCTCGCTTATTGGCAATTAATTTTTGTGACTTACACCAGAGACCATTTATAAGAGACATCCCACTTCCTCAATCCTCCATAAGGAAAACCCGTAACGGCAAAGATGGCGGTTGTGTGCACATGTCCCGCCCCTCCCGCTGGAAAGCCAATCATCTGCTTTTAACAGTCAAGCCGGGAAACATTTAAGCCCATCATCTGGTTCCACTGATGCATGCGCACAGTTGAGGTTTTGTGATAGCGGAGATGATTTGGCGACAGCGAGTTGTGGTGTGTACAAGATCATATGGAATCCACATAGAAGAGGGTGATAAGAACTTGAAGGCAACGGACTACCAGTTAAAGCATTTTATATCGACCACAAATATGTTACCTTACATTCTAAGTAAAAGATACCGGCATTCTGGATAGAGATGTAAATGAGGTGTCGTTGAACCCTTGTGCATGTGTAGTAAAAGTATAACATGTGAGGGAAAAGGCATTTTAAACCTTATTTTGGGACAAAGTCGTCAAACTTTTCCAGCGATTTTTATCATATTTTACTGCTCTTTCTATACATGCAGTTTTTATGTCCCGGTGACCAGTGAAAGTGCGGTTCTGACTCTCTGCCCATTCATTTAGATAGGAGAATGGTCTTGTTAGTCTGTAATAGCTGCCCGAAGGCGTTGCCAAGATGGTTGCCGAGTGGCATGACTTGCCTAAAAGGACTTTGCTTACACTCCTTGTGAAGGGTGTCAATGATTGTCACAGACAATTTTGAAGGCTCAGGAAACATTTGCAGGTGTTTAAGTTGATTAGATGAGTGACATGTCATCATATTCTAATTTGAGATTGTGAATTGGTGGGTTTTGTGAGCCAAAATCATCACAATTAAAGGAATCAAAGACTTAGACTACTTCAGTCTGTGTGCATTTAATTTATTTAATACATGAGTTTCACAATTTGAGTTGAATTACTGAAATAAATGGCTGCTTCAACAATAACTGCGGTAACTGAAACCACCCCTTCTTTCTTTGTGTGAACATTTGGTCGGCATCATGTTAATATATTAATTATCAATATAGGGTGATTGTGTACACACACTGCCAGCAAACATTTATATCCAAACAACATGTGAAAAGTGAATATTGCTATTAGGTGCCCTTTAAATGTGCATCCCATTTTGCCTTTGTCATTCTAGGTGTCTTCCTTAGAAAGACCGCCTTGTCTGTTCACCTCATTCCATTTTAATCACAGGTCACGTATTGACACACATTATCTGCTGTCTTGGCCCAGGGAATTCCCAGAGTACAGATCTTTTCATCTCTCTCCTAAAGCTTGTACATATTTAACAGCTAATTGTTCCCGTGGGTGCACGGCAAAAGAGGGACAGTGATGGATCAACCAACCAAAATGTTATGGACTCTGCTTGTCTCAGCTAATATAGCTATTAAGTTATTTGTGCATGCGTATCGCACATTAAGACCCTGACTGCTGGAAAGAGGCCAGCCTCCAGCCGGATGGAAGGAGCAGGTCGGGAGGGACGGGTGTTTGTCAGAGACAGTGAGACAGAAATCAGGAGAGTGCTCCCAGAAGGCCGTTCTACAGTGCATTGCTGGGTGATGGATGAAAGGAGCGTTTGGAGGGATAGATGGCCTCCTAAGATTTGGATCTGCTCCAAATGCTCTCAGAAGAACCCTCTTGCCTGTGGTGTCTTGCATGTTAATGCACATCAACAGGAACTACAATTGAATCTGCAAGCTGCTAAAGGAACTCATTAGCACCTTTGCATTGGTGTGTATTTCTTTGTAAATCCACAATACTATTATAATATTTGGTTATTATTACAGTACTATACCTTCAGCATTCCATACTGTTATTGTCAATACCAGATTTGATAACACAGTTAAAAATGAATATGCTAGTAAACGGGTTGCTTTGTTTAACAAGCTGAATATTAAAATAATATTTTTATTTTGGTTTAAAATTTAAACCAAAACTTTTTTTGGTTTTCTTTTTTTATTTTAATCTAGTAGTTTAGTGTTTTAATCTGTCTCGCTCTCTATTTATTTTAATTTATTTGATTTAATTTAATAGATTTTTTATTTCATTAATTATTTTAGTACATCAAGGTAAACTAAATTAAAATGAGAAAATTTGCCTAAGCAACTAACTGAAATATATATATATATTTTAATTATAGTTAAATATTTCATTTATTTTATTTCAAGCAACATAAATGTTCTCAAAATAGTTTTAACTTTAGTTTCAATTTTTGTAATAACTCTGCATATATCCAATTTTGGACATAGAGGTATTGTTTCTCTTGCATTTGTTTATATTGTTTTACTTTCTAAAAATATAGACATTTTAGCATTTAAAATATTTTATTATGAATATATTGAAAATCTTAAATGTAAAATTAAATAGGCCTATTAAAAAAAGTCAGGCTGTATATCCATATTTACGGTTATTTAAATTATGGCTGATTATAAATGATCGTTAAAAATTTTCAGTATTACAATATCATACTGTTGAAAAAATGTAAAAAAAGATTGATACATTTAAAAAGGAAACACAGGATTTCAAAATTATTTTTGTTTATTTTAGTATCATCTTGGTGCCAAAGTATCGTCCTTCTGACATCCCTAAATTCTACCCACATGGTTGACTTGGTGCATAGACATTTATTTGAGGGGCTTTAGTTGCAAGGTACCAGGAGACTGCAGTTCCTCCTGAATTTGTTTTTAATTACTCACTGCTTGTCCTCATGTGGTTTGGCATAAAGTGGTCATTCGAATGTGTGCAAAACTCGGTGTGGTCATCAGGGAGATCTTTGTTTCTCATCACTCGCTTGTTGTTTCACACCATGAATCGCACATTGTGCAGGTCTCTGCGGTGTCACTGACCCGTACCGAACCCATTTACTGTCAGCCATTGTGTCTGTTTTTCCATCCTCCATGCATCAGAAAACAGAGGAATTGGCTTAAAGGAACAGGACTGCATGAACAATTTGATATTGAACTTTAGAAGGGCATTAGTGTTGTACAGCCATAAAGGTTTTTAGAGTGTTCAGATCGTCCACCGTTTGTCATATCCTCAGATTCTGAGGGTCAGTGACCTTGGCTCGGAGCATTTCTGTGACTATTCCATCTACAGTATATTTGTGAGTAACAGTCTGTTATCTCTTTCTTCCTCTCTGATGACTTGATACTGTGTGCTAATCCCTTTTTAGGAGTGTTTAGTTTAATTAGTTCTGACTGTTTTAGATAAATGTTTGGATCAGAGAGACTGATGCTACAGATTGCTCATAAAAAAAGTGATCAAAAGGGGCCCTGCAAGTATTACGAGTCTCCCTTCCTATTTGTGCCTTTGAGCTGTTTTGAAAATGAAGGCATTTACATGAAGTTGTGATCAAAGTTCTGTTCAATTTGAAGACCTGGGTTCAAATCAGGTCCCTCTGAGGAGATGATAAGTGGGAGGGATGGACCATTATCAACTAAAGTGTGCTTTTAATGATATGTGGTGTCGTTTAGGCAGAGGAATCCCAGGGCTGAGGGGTTTATTCTTGGATTGTATGAGCACTAACTCACTGAGATCCCTGGCTCCACTTTCCCATATCTCTCACAGCCAGCTTAGTGTGATATGCTGAAATTTATGCTGCGTTGTTAAATAGTGATAGGCTCTTTACTCCTCCGCTTGTGATATTACATTATTAGGCTGGATTTTCATACCAGTGATACTCAGGCCTAGTGCATTTATATTCAAAATATATGGGTAAATTACTCAATTATTTTGTGATCATTAAATCTTTTTTTTTTTTTTTTGCTCAAAGAAACCATAAATTCAAGAGCCGAGAAGATGGATATGTTTAGTTTTAGAAATAAACCAGTAAAATTAATCAAATTAATCAAAGATGTTGTCAAAATTCTTTTTGGCTAAATTGATGCAATATATTATGGTTTTCATTTATACGCAGCATATTATATATATATACACAAACATACAGCATTAAAAAATACATAAATATATAATATTCATAAAATGTATATATACATATATTTAATATATAAACATAAAATATTTTTCTTAAATATATACATGCATGTGTATATATATATATATATATATATATATATATATATAAATCAGAAACAGTTTTTAGTTACATTTTGGCTGATCTCTATTCCAGAATTGCACACAAACTGCTTTGAAATAATTTTCCAAAATGTAATTTGTGTGAAAATTGTATACGGTCTGTAAAGAGTAGAAAATACTGTATCAGGTAGATCAAGCACATGATTCACATTTAAAAAAAGAACTGTATGGCCTGAATGCACTGTAAGTTGCTTTGGATAAAAGTCTCTGCTAAATGCATAAATTAAAATGTTATAAAATATATATTTATATTTCTATATTTACCTACACTTTTATATTTTTAATGTGTAAGATATAAATATATTGAAATAAAAAAAAATGACAGGTTCTCTAAGAGCATCAGTTGAATGCTTTGGATATATATTACATCATGTGTACATTGTTGAAGGCTGTTCCATTAACAAGGCATTATTTATTTATTTGTCATACGGTTGGCCCAGTAGCGGCCACCTCATCCAGCTAGAGCTCTTTGTTGGATCTCTCCAAGGCTTTCATGAACCCAGCCCAGCAGTAAATCTTCCTCTGCCCAGCTCCGCCACACTCTCCCAATCAATAAAAGATTACTTCTCCTCCTCTCGCACTGAAAATGCATTAGCTAGTTCCTCATAAAGCACATTCTTCTTACGTTTCGCCACTGCCTTTATATCATTACCGACTCCAGAACTAATAGAGAACGTATTTGAATTATGAGTCTGGTATGTAATTTGATGAAAGCAAATTGCAGAGAATCAGAGTATCATTGTATTTTTTTGCCAGTGTTGCTCCGGGCATCACATTTGTTCCTCTGCTTCTTGTGAGTCATTCTGTAGATTAAAAAAATGACAGGACGCATGGAAGTAATGAATTCAAGCATATTATCTATAATCACGCATATCAGACCTCATTATTGGTGCCAGTGTCCCCTACATCAAAAAAGCAACAATCAAAATAATGTCCCGCCTTCATGTCTTTATATTAGCTCTAATAATGAATGTGAAGAGGCCTTCCCTGTGAGTTCTCTGTGATGATGCACTATTGGTCCATCTGAAGTATCCGTTTAATGTAAGCCTACGCCCTCTTTTGTGAGTCAGAGTCACTTCCTCAGGGACCTACAGTCATCAATATGCATTAGCAGCACCTTGGCGATCTGCTCCCTCTTCTGTGCTGAATTTGCGAATTTAGCCCTCCTGTCCCAGGCACTATGCAGGGCCATTTAGAGGAGATAAACAGAACAATTCAGTTTTATTCATTACACTAGCAGGCTGGATCCCACACACAGATGTATAAAACCTGATCAATAATCATGTTAATCTGGTAAACCCGGTTTTGAAGTAACTGTCCTTAAAGTGATTATTTTTACATTGAATAAATTGCACCTGCAGGAAATATGTTTATATTGCATGACCAGAAGCTAATTCTCCTAGAATTTAGCTCCACCTTAAATGTTGTTTGAACATACATGTGTTGGCAGCGCATGTGTACACAACCACCCTATAATGAAAAAAATCTACCTGCTCCTTTTTTAATACCCATAAATTATAAGCAGTGTCACAGAACAAGCTACAAAATGACGTCACATTTTACAGACTCCACCCATGACTGTTGACGGACACTGCCATATTAGCAGAGCCCCCGCTCTTTTTTATTCTTTGAGGCATATTAGCAGTAGGTACTGTATTTTATGCTGATCTCACTTAATACACCGATCTAATATAAAAAATGTGATTCCCATCTGTTTACCTTCACAGACATATCCGACTGTGTTTTTGTAACTTTTGTAACTGAGATACGAGCTGTAAAGGCACAGCCCTGTTCTGAAAAAGGGGCCGATAGCAGTAGCTCATTTGCATTTAAAGATACATGCATGAAAACAGCCTGTTTCTGCTTCCACTTAAAATAGACATTTTCAAAATGATATAATAAATGATCTGTGGGGTATTTTGACTTTATATACCGTACTGACCCAAATTTGCCTTTTGGAAAAATCCTTTTTGAAACCAAATCTTGTGTTTTACTTACTTATATATATATATATATACATTTATTTATATTTATATATTTATTTTTAAAATTATTTTCATATTGCATATTTTTCCTTTTTTAATTTTTGTTCTGAAAGTATGGTAAAGATTGGTAAATTTTACCATCAATCACACTTAAAAATGTACACTTTTAGATACACCATAAAAGTAACAGTTAGCCCATCTGAATTATAGACCTACCTGTATATCATTTAGTATATCAATCTCATAGTAGCCTACCAAATAATTTTAACAGTAGAAGTGAAATCTTATTATTGTCTTCAAATCTGGATACTGTCTTACATTTTAAAATAATTTACAGAGAAAGTTTGTTCCCATCACGATAACATGACAGTCATAACTCATGCTGCTGTAAGGCTTAATTTTTTTTAAGTTTTCACTTGCGATCGCAAACACACATTATGTATTTCATGGTTCACTTGTTTTACATGTATTTGGCACAACTTATTGTTGTGGTTGTAGTACTGACATGTCAAAGTATAGACCCTGAATATGAGACGGCCGCGTTTTTTCAGATGTATTTCCAAGATTGATTGCTTCAAAACAAGCAGCTTTACTGTATTAAACTTGAACAAACAGTGTCAGTCTCTTTCAATAAGAATTACAAATTCAATTTCTATTAAAAAGCAGCTCTCCATTGTGTTCATGCTTTTACACACAGATGTCTGACCTCAACAGCTCTGAAAACTGAACAGAACAAATGAACCAGACTGGATTTCCACGTCTGTTATGTAATCGCCATGGACAAATAATAGTTCAAAGGTGTTTACCAGCTGGAGCTAACTTTTATGGAAAGTTTTCTTTGGTTAGCGGCTTCAGATTCCCCAAATTAACTCCAAACTAACTTAATTTTGTTCAAAATGAAACACACTAGTTCACTTCGTTTTCTTTTATTTGGCTTCAATTTATTGGGACTTTTAAAGATTAAATAATAAACTTTTTCTGTTTCATCCATTTTCTCCTTTGCAGTGCACCCACTGTCTAATATATATTAATGCATTTTTATTCAAAGAAACTTACATTGCATTCTGGTATACATTTTATTAGTTGATGCATTTCCTTGGTATTGAACCTTGGCTTTGAAAGCACCATGCTTTACTGTTTGAGCTATGTTTTTATTAGATTTTTTATTCTTAATAACCATACAAACTTACAAATGACTTGACAGCATTACCACAGATGAGAAAGTGTTGAGAATAAGGACTTGTTTGGAGAAGGAAACATTTATGGGCCCATTCTTCCCAAAAGCTCAGGCACTGTTGATGCCCTTTTCATGTATAAGGTATACTGTAAGATTGTTTTAGGATGCTTAGACTCCTTGTGGCATTTACTTTAGAGCTTCACTTGACTAAGGCTGAGGTTGTTTCATGTTGTTTTTAGTTGCACAGAAGCTAGTTTGGAGAAAAACTGTTTGACAAATTCCTTTTTCTTTCATTTTGTATCTGTTTAGTTTTATGATTTTTTAAAAACTTAATCAGATTTTCCATCGTACACAATGACAGCTAGCTACTCTCATAAAGAGTCATCATTCACCTGACATTAATTAAGTGGACATACTGAATATTGACTACACTGTCAGATTTCAGCACTTACAGGCAGTTCTTAAGATTTAGTTTGAATAAAACATGGGTAGTGTGAACAGAGCCTTAGTGTCTAAAGCTCAAATGCATGACTACAGCTTCATTTATCCTCCTTTGAATCCCTTTTGCTCTCTTACTTCCAAGTACACACACAGATGGGCACAGTGTGATGGTGGCATTGCCATGTGAATCAGTTCTTAGGATGTTACATCAGAATAAGAGCGACTTTGTGAGTTGGGGTTGTCACGATTGTAACATTTTGACATTTATTTAGCAATATAATTTTAATTTTAAGTGCTGATCAAATAATCACGATCAGGCAATTATGTAATAGTCACAACAGGCCCAGTGTGTTTGTCAGTGTAGGATTACTAAAGACCTTGTAACTTTTTCTCCTCTGACAATCCTTTTTTGCATTTCACATCTTCTCCTCAGAGAGACAACTTTCTATGCATATCCATCCATTGAGGAGTTTTTCATTCTTCAAACATGTTTTGTCATCAGCGCTCGTTACAAATATGGTTTTCAGCAAAGCAGATAATGACTTGGATTAGTTCAGGCTTTTGTTTGGATAAGAATATTCATGGGCATTTTTACACTAATGCCAAACATTGCACTCCATCTGTCCTACTTAAGAAAAAACATCAGATTTCCGTCCCGTACTGCTCCAGAATGGCATCAGAAAGCTCCGTCTGTACCATCAGTGGAATCCACAGCATAAAGACGTCATCACGTTGACTTTCGTGACTGCTTCTGTGTGTGCCGTGTTCCTACTTAAACGTGGCTTTCTCCATCTCTCTGGCTCAGATTCAGGTCACTCCCTATAACACAGATGGTGCCGAGCCTCAGTGATGGATGCTGGAGTATCAAGCGGTTCCGCAGAGCAGAGAGATGCATGTGGAAGTCTTTATCGTACCAGCCGATTGGCAGTTCATCAGAGCACTGCAGCCTCTTGCAGTAACTCATTGCAGGGCATTTCATCCTTATTCTCCTACAGCCATTCTCTGATACAACTTTAAAGCAGACACAGTGTGTTCTCCACTTTGCCTGTGGGGGACAGACCTGCAGAAAGAGATGGTTCATGGGAAAAATAATCTTCCGGAGTGTGATAAAGTCCTGCTGCTTTTTGCCTATTCAATGATATTCGGGTTATGTACAGTGTCTATCAGTCAGAGACCTTGAATTTCATTTTCCCAGTTCACAAATCCTCTCTAAACCTTTATTTTTTGACTTTGTTTTTTGGGTTATGCAGTATGAATTGGCAAAGCAATATACCTGTGTGTGTGTGTGTGTGTGTATGTGTGTGTATAACCTAGTAAAAAAGTGATAAGTATAGTTAAAATCTATTAACAAATTTATTGACATATCGCTTGAAATTAACTGATAGAAAAATGTTTTTATTTACAAACTTTATTTGGATGACTACTTTGTCACATTTAATGAACTTAATGCACATTTCTTAATATTAAGCCTAAAACGTGTAGTAATGTTACTATTGATGGGAATTGTATGATCTTTGAATAATATTGGTCTGGTCTTTAAAGGCAAGGTATTTAAAGTGTACCTGAAGTATACTTGCAATTAGGGGTGTAACGATATGTGTATTCGTACCGGACCGTTTCGTTAGAGGGCTTTCGGTACGGTGCACATGTGCACCGAATGACCGAATGCAATATTTTGTGTGCGGAACATAGCACAGCGCAAATCCCGCCCTGCAGCTGATTCTAAAGTTTTCAAAAGGCATCACACGAGTGTGAACATTTTTGAGTCAGCTGACAATTGGCCAACATAATAAAATCCTGGCTTAATATAGCTCTAAATGAAGACGAAGAATGTCTTTGCTCTGGATGATTATGTTGGTCTTTTGAGGACAATCTCCAGTTGGGATGTTCAAAAAGCTGGTTTGGAACCATCTGTTCTCCTGAGGTTATTTATTCAGTTTGTTTGTGTGTTTGTTATTCTGAGTAGATCCTATTCCACTTTAGGCTTTATTTGATAACAATTTGTCTCCTTGTATCCTGGAGTTCCTCTCTGGTGGAACATGGTGTGCATGTACTGTACAGCACTTTTCCATCCTACTTTGTGCTGTTTGGAAGTGATTATTACACTTTACCCGTGTATTTGCCAGAATGGCAGTGTGAAAGGGGCTTAAGATGGACAGAAGAGTGTGGCTAGAAAATGGAGTGTAATCACACTCTGTTGCCACAGCAGGAGCGAAAGAAAGTGTTAGAAGACTCATTCACATACCATCTCATGTTTGTATGCACCATCATACACACTAAGGATGTGTGAAATGACTAGGTTTTAATATCAACCACTCTTTCTGTGAGATCTCTGAATGACTAGTTAAGAATAGTTGTCTCAATGAAGTCTTGTATAACTAGATTGTTTTTAAAGGTTGTGTCCATCTGATGCTTTTCATGACTTAAAACCTTTGTATATCTGACCAAAAATGAATAGATTATGCATAATGGCAAGTTACTGTAAATGTAATTACAGTTCAACTGAAAAACTGAAGATGCCTTATTCAACATATGTATTAATATTGATGGTGCTTTCATAAAATATTGTCTTGGCAGTATCACCTCTCACCTTCAAAGCCCACATCAGATCACTTGCCAAAACTGCATTTGTTCCTTCTCCGCCACATTGTATCCACCGTATTCTTAACTTGAAATTTGAGTCTGTGCCTTTATAACTTTGCTATTAATGCTTGATGAAATTTTGCCACTTTGTCAGTTCATTTTGCTGTTGTTTTTTTCCCCCCATCCATTATACACTCATACAAATATCAGTCATTTTGTTGAGTCAGCTGACCATTGGCCAACATAATAAAATCCTGGCTTAATATAGCTCTAAATGAAGTGGAAGAATATCTTCGCTCTGGATGATTATGTTTGTCTTTTGAGGACAATCTCCAGTTGGGATGTTCGAAAGCTGGTTTGGAACCATCTGTTCTCCTGAGGTTATTTATTCAGTTTGTTTGTGTGTTTGTTATTCTGAGTAGATCCTATTCCACTTTAGGCTTTATTTGATAACAATTTGTCTCCTTGTATCCTGGAGTTCCTCTCTGGTGGAACATGGTGTGTATGTACTGTACAGCACTTTTCCATCCTTTGTGCTGTTAGGAAGTGATTATTACGTGAGCGGTACCAAAATGCATTTTGTGTGTCTGTGTGTGTGTGTGTGGGTGTGAGAGAGAGAGGCTTAAAATTGACTTAGCCGAAAGTCCTCACTATTCTCTTCAGTTTCCCTCTATTATCTCTTTTTGGTCTCGTCTTTGAAGTTCCTGGTCCTGAGGCGACATGGGGGTGCTCCGTTATTTAATGTGTCTGCTTTCACGTGGTGTCTCTTGAGGAGACGAGAAGGAAAGTCCGTGCTAATTTTTCTTTCCCTGGAGAAGCCGAACAGTGGAAATAGTTGTGCTCTGATGGTAAGAGCACAACTGCTCTGTTCACTGCTCTGTGTGTGTGCATTTCGGATGGGTTAAATGCAGAGCACAAATTCTGAGTATGGGTCATCATACTTGGCTGAATGTCACTTCACTTCACTTCACTTTAAGAGGTGACCGCAAGTTTAATATTGCCCCGCCGCTTTCACAGGGGGATGGTAGCTGAAATGGGATTCGCAACAGGAGCCGATGATTACATAAAAATATTAACGCCAAGCTAATGCAATTAAATGGGCAAGCTTTAAAGCCCCACCAGCAGATGTTTGTGTTATTTTTTGCTTTGGTTTGCTGCCATAATGAGTGAACAGGAAGAATACTTTATAATTAGACAGAAAAAAAAGGAGAGAACGGCAAAATTGTAAAGAGAAAATGCAGCCTAAAGCTTGTGTTTGCTCTTGGCATGTGAGTCTATCCCCTGAAGTGCACTTTACCACAGCAAAATTGAATTGAATGACAACAAAGCCTTTAAAAGGTCCCTTGAAATGAAACAGTTGTGCTGGCATCTAAACTCCTCAGTGCTGGCGGCGTTTACTCTGGTCTAGGTTTACCCGCCCACGCCTCCTCTGCGGATCACAGATCCTCCTGGCTTCGTAACGAGTGGAGGAGAGGAGAGTCCCGCATGTGAGGAGAAAAAAACTGCTGCTGCATCCAACCGTTTCTTCCAACAGCCTGCTAGTGTTTCCTCAGCAGGGCTCAGTAGTAATGATGGACCAGTGGTGTGGGGTCAGTATGAGAGAGTTGTGTTGAATTTGTCAACAGTTGAAATGTTAAAATGTTGAAATATTTGTACAATTTAAAATAGCTGTTTTCTATTTGAATATATTTGAAAATGTAATTTATTCCTTTGATTTCAAAGCTGAATTTTTCAGCATCATTACTCCAGTCACATGATGCTTTAGAAATCATTCTAATATACTGATTTGATGCTCAAAAAACATGTATTATTATTATTATAGAGTAGAATTTTCTTTGATGAATAGAAAGTTGCGAAAGAACAATATTTCTGAAGGATCGTGTGACACTATAGACTATCACAGGAATACATTTACAAATATATTCAAATAGAAAGCAGTTATTTTTAATAAGCAAAATATGTCACAATATTACTGCTCTTGCTGTAATTTGGATCAAATAAATGCAGGCTTGGTGAGTGGAAGAGAACTCTTTAAAAACATTAAATATAATACTGTTCAAAAACTTTTGGCTGGTATTGTATATTTAAACTAAAAACAGTTATTTTAAATTACGAAAAAACTTTTACTGTCTTTTTCTAAAATAAGTGCAGTCTTGATGAGCTTGATGATCATAAGAGATGTCTTTCAAAAACAAAACATTTTTACTGAAGTTTTGAATTATAGTGTCTGTTTGTGTTGGCAGCATCATTTCAGTTAATTTTTTTGCATCATATGCCATAATTTATCGGCAAAAGTGTGTTTATGAGTTTGTAGCTTTCGCATATAGCAGTTACGGTTGTATGTTGTAAAATTAAGTTTATCACAATAAATTTGTGAATAGTTAATTTTTGTAACACTTTAGAATAAGTAACAGCTATTAGTTTCTTATTAGAATGCATATTACTAGAATATTAGCTATATATTAGTGCTAATTAACATATTAATACAATATTCTACTTGATCTTATTCTACATCCCTAATCTTACCCAATACCTAACTACCTTACTAACTATTAATAAGCAGCAAATTAAGAATTTATTGAGAGAAATGTCTTAGTTAATAGTTAACAAGTGCTACCTATTCTAAAGTGTTACCCATTTAATAAATATTTTGTGTAAATTATATGGACACTTTAATAATGTTTCTGTAGTGTATTTCCACAAGTTTTTTTTTCCTGGACATACAGCCATACATTATTCGCGGTGGGTCCAGTGAAAATGTTGGAAGTGCAGACAGTGACTAAATTCTGACTCAGCTGGGCAAGCTGAAGAAAATCCTTATTGTTGATTCCCAAGCAATGAATGACACCGAATTACACTGTACTGGATTCAGCCTCACAATTCCACGTCGTATCTCTCCTGCTGTGTTTGGCGAGCTGCAGTCACGCAAACCCTATCAGCGGGAGGCGGAGAGAGGTGCGAGGTGACACGGCAGCTTCATGCAGACAGATGTCAGTCTCTCTGCAGGCTCCAGGCATCAGAAGGCCTGCTTCCGACTGTGCTGTGGCCCCCAGGTTCAGGGAATGCTTCAGCTTTTGAACTAATGGTCCAGTTTCAACTGATTGCATTCCATCTACAAAGAGATTTTATATCTCTCATTCGATACCTTTACTTTATCGCTAGCTAAAGAAATGATTCCTCATGCCTGTGTTGATGACTTGTGCTTTTTCTCCATTTAGTTCAGTCATGGATTGGTTGTGGAATGGCCTTCCATTTTCTCTGGAATGGAAAGAAAGAATCATTGACCATTTAGCAGCTGGGTTCAAGACACCTAGAGAGACTTTGAATTATGTTTTTAAGTTGTAGAAATATGATATTGGTTGAACTAAACAGCAACCAATCAGAGGAGAGCTTTAGGCTGAGTGTTTGCGAATGTTTGAAGACTCACACATGGTTCAGCGGAATCACTTTTCTTTAAGCTGTTGACCCAACCGATTTAGTCTGATTTGACAGGTTTTTGTGAATCATTTCAACTGATTGATTCCCAAAAATTGTGACTAAAAAGAATATTTGATTTATAAATTGAACATCATTGCTATAAAACACAAAGACTCTTCATCAGTTTGAGTGAATGGGCAGCTGATGGAGGTGATGGTTTAGGTCAGTCACTAGAAGGACAGTGTAAATGGTGAGGTGCTCTTTAGGGCTCCTGAGAGTGTTTGTGGATGAGTGAGTCTGGTCTCCAGTGGCAGCACTATAAAGCCTCTGTTAAAGGCTGTGGCTTTTGGGAGTCTGCAGTGCTGCACTCCTAAATTGTGTCATGCTGATAAGGACCGGGAATCAGACAGTCTCTCTACCTTTAATTCATGTGTGTGTGCTACCGCATTTTTCTTTATTTCTTTTTTTTAATGTTTTTTTTTAAAGCCCACAGTAAGTAAACAATATCCCGGGTAATGTTTCATACGGTTGATGTTTTACCCTCATTATTATTATCATTGTGGCGAGTGGGGCGGGGCCGAGAGGCGTGGGCACGAGGAGTGAGGCCAGGTGTAGTGATTGGAGATGAGCTACACCTGAGCCCCACCGTCGGTATCGAGTCCCACGTAGGAGATGGAAGGATATAAAACTGGAGTGACGACCGTGAAGGACGAGAGAGGACCAGGCCTGGGACATTATTTTATGTGTTTGGCTTTTATTTATGCGCACCAGTCGTCCGTGAGGGGCTGGTGCGCCGTTTTGTATTTACTTTTGATTATTAAAGTGCTTTTTGATTGTGCGCCGGTTCCCGCCTCCTTCTTCCCGATGAATATGGCGTTTTTATCATTACAGTGGTGCCGAAGCCCGGGAGAAGGAGGGACGCGCTGCTGAAGATCCCTCGCCACTGTGGTGAATCCGCGGTGCCCTCGAGCTGGCGAGGTATGTGCCGCCAGGGACGCTCGAGGCGGTGGGCTGGAGCGAGTTGCCGGGGACGGGCGAGCTCGCTGCTGGCCGCCCACGATATGGAGGGGCGGCTGCCGTCCGTGAGGGAGCGGAGGAGTCGGCGCCGTTCGCCAGGGGGCCGGAGCCTGCTGCCTCCGCGAAGGAATCCGGAGGGGCAGGGAACGGGGGACTCCTGCCGGCTGCCCAAAACCGGAGGAGCCGTCGCCGTCCATCGGGCGGCGGAGGAGTGTCGCGCCGTCCGCCGAGGGCCGTCCAGTGCCACCGCCAGGCACCGCGGAGGAGATCACCCAGCTGGTGGAGGGCCGAGCAGCAGTGCGTCTGGGAACCGGATTTTTTTTTTTTTTTTTTCCTCTCTCCCCTCTCTCGTCCTTGTCGCTCCTCCTTCCATCTCCTTTTCTCTCGCCTCGTCTGTCCTACCCCCAGGTTCCTGCAGGTCCCCGTGAGCGGTCTCCCCCGGAGGGAAGGGGGGGGGGGGGGGGGGAGTAGAGCGCAGTCTCGGGAGTACCCCCCGGCCTGCGAGGGGCGATGGGGGTATGTGGCGAGTGGGGCGGGGCCGAGAGGCGTGGGAACGAGGAGTGAGGCCAGGTGTAGTGATTGGAGATGAGCTACACCTGAGCCCCACCGCTAGTATCGAGTCCCACGTAGGAGATGGAAGGATATAAAACTGGAGTGACGACCGTGAAGGACGAGAGAGGACCAGGCCTGGGACATTATTTTATGTTTTGGCTTTTATTTGTGCGCACCAGTCGTCCGTGAGGGGCTGGTGCGCCGTTTTGTATTTATTTATGAATTATTAAAATGCTTTTTGATTGTGCGCCGGTTCCCGCCTCCTTCTTCCCGATGAATATGGAGATTTGCATATCATTACAGTGGTGCCGAAACCCGGGAGAAGGAGGGACGCGCTGCTGAAGATCCCTCGCAGCTGTGGTGAATCCGCGGTGCCCTCGAGCAGGCGAAGTATGTGCCGCCAGGGACGCTCGAGGCGGTGGGCTGGAGCGAGTTGCCGGGGACGGGCGAGCTCGCTGCCGACCGCCCACGATATGGAGGGGCGGCTGCCGTCCGTGAGGGAGCGGAGGAGTCGGCGCCGTTCGCCAGGGGGCCGGAGCCTGCCGCCTCCGTGACGGAATCCGGAGGGGCAGGGAACGGGGGACTCCTGCCGCTGCCCAAAATCGGAGGAGCCGTCGCCGTCCACCGGGCGGCGGAGGAGTGTCGTGCCGTCCGCCGAGGGCCGTCCAGTGCCACCGCCGGGCACCGCGGAGGAGATCACCCAGCCGGTGGAGGGCCGAGCAGCAGTGCGTCCGGGAACCGGATTTTTTTTTTTTTTTTTTTTTTTTTTTTTTTCCTCTCTCCCCTCTCTCGTCCCTGTCGCTCCTCCTTCCATCTCCTTTTCTCTCGCCTCGTCTGTCCTACCCCCAGGTTCCCGCAGGTCCCCGTGAGCGGTCCCCCCCGGAGGGAAGGGGGGGGGGGGGGAGTAGAGCGCAGTCTCGAGGGTACCCCCCGGCCTGCGAGGGGCGATGGGGGTATGTGGCGAGTGGGGCGGGGCCGAGAGGCGTGGGCACGAGGAGTGAGGCCAGGTGTAGTGATTGGAGATGAGCTACACCTGAGCCCCACCGTCGGTATCGAGTCCCACGTAGGAGATGGAAGGATATAAAACTGGAGTGACGACCGTGAAGGACGAGAGAGGACCAGGCCTGGGACATTATTTTATGTGTTTGGCTTTTATTTATGCGCACCAGTCGTCCGTGAGGGGCTGGTGCGCCGTTTTGTATTTACTTTTGATTATTAAAGTGCTTTTTGATTGTGCGCCGGTTCCCGCCTCCTTCTTCCCGATGAATATGGAGATTTGTTTATTACAATCATCAATCATTTAATTGATCAAAAGTGACAGTAAAATAAAATTATAATGTCACAAAATAGTCTATTTAAAAAACAAAATAGAAAAACAGTGTATCGTGTAACAAAATATTAAGCAGCACAATTGTTTCGACAGTGATAATAATTAAAAAAATGTCTAGAGGATAATGTGACACTGAGGTCTGGAGAAATTACTGCATTACTGTTCATATTTCTTTCCATTTCAGGAATAAATTACATTATAAAATAGATTAAAATAATAAAAAAGGTTATGTTAACTTGTAAAAAATATATTGCTCTATTTTTTCGCACAAATGCAGCCAAGTGAGCATAACACTTCTTTCAAAAATATAGAATAAAAATCTCAGCAACTCTTTTTTTAAAAATTTTTTTTCTCAACATTTTTTAAAGTAAATATTAACAGTAAATATTTTCAAAATTTTGCCTCAGCTGACAATTAGGATAATTTTTCCCCAGCACTCTATTGGCCAGAAATGTGTTGAATATTTCTTAGAATAAGCATCCTTCCATCCATACATTCATTCATTCATTCATGCAGTTTTACAGTGAGATTGAGACTGGCTAACTTCATATATAATGTGATGTTTGTATCAAATATGCAAGACAAGAACACAAAAATTTAATATTTTGTGGAATTTTATTATTTTTTTTAAAGAGAGAGAAATACAATTTCAAGGTCATTAAGAAATATTTACACCCGGTAGACCTTCTTAGTTTTCTCAGTTAGCAAGTGTGAAAAACAAGTTAAATTTGAAGCTTGGTTGTATTCATGAAACAGCTTCACATTTTAAATGAATGAACCCAATTAAAGAGTTTGATATATTTCACTCTGTCTGCTTGGGTTTCTTTTGTAATGAAACCTGATGAAAATGTTTCTCCACCCTGTATACCACAGTCCTGTTTGCTCTGCGTAAAACACAATCCTGGGGCCGTTTATATGGAGGCCCAGTAGAAGTGAAGATCAGGGATCATGAGAGGCTCCACGCTCATCCATCTCTCTTTGTAGAATCCCAGTGCCCTCTGAGCAATTGCCAAGGCATCTCCATGGCTGCGGATCCTGGCAGCGTGGCACTGGAACTCTGCCATTTAACGGAATTAAAAGGGGATTTAGGGAGATGCATGTGTGTTTGGGGGGGATTGGTGGCCTGCAGAACTGGGAGGTATGGAGGCGGGGCTTTGCGGTCGCCACACAGTGCACCAGAGTGTTACGTAACGTGTTTACTAACACACTAGCTAAGAGGCGATTAGATCCCATAGTTCATCCCGACCTGGTCTGATTGATAGCTGCGTACTATCGGTTGGTTCCCGAGTGTCTGATTGTTGCTGGGTTAATGAGATGGCCCTATCCGCCAGGCTCCAGAGGACGCAGCCTTTTCAGAGCTGTTGGTCTTGTGTGTGTGAGTTATAAGATGCCATATTGGGCTAAGCTTATTTGGATAACCAGAGAGGCCCGTTCCTCTCTCTCTCATTAGTTCACTCTCTCTCTCTCTCAGTAATTGTTGGCTGTGTTGTGCTCTGCAGTGCATTATGTAAATGCATAAACCCTCTGGTGCAATGGTTGCACAGTGCCAGCTAGTGTATGACAGTATCGGCCGGGGCATCGACCGGCACGGGCTTGGGATGGGGGTGGGGTGGACTGCGCTGTCGTTGTCATGGCAGCCCGTGACTCACAGTTGTACCCTGTGCTACTTAAGTCATGTGACCCCTCCGTGAATAACTCCTTCAATGACCTCAGCAGTGCCGCCCACTGAGAATGAGCATTCACACCTGTTTTATGCAAATCAAGATACACATACATGCATGTAAAGCAGCGTGTCATGATTTACTCTCATAACTAAAAAAATGTCATTTTTTTCAGGTATGCTCATAAAAAAAAAAAAAAAAAACACCAACTAAATTTTGAATAAACAGTTAAAAAATGAACAGCACCATCATAAAATGCATATCGTGGACACCAACATTTTCATTAAAATAAAAAAATGATTTAAATAAATGATGACAAAGTAAGCAATGTGTACATGATGTTTGGATTTCTACGGAAGTTCTAAGCGGCCATGCATTATATTTTTTTTTCCTTTTTGTTTTCTCGTTATAACGACTTAATTTTCTCGTTATCTCGACATAACGAAAGTCGTTTTCTCGTTATAACGACTTATTTTTCTCGTTATCTCGACATAATGAAGTTCGTTTTCTCGTTATAACGACTTATTTTTCTCGTTATCTCGACATAACAAAAGTTTGTTTTCTCATTATAACGACATGACAGTTTTACTGTTGCTATAGTAACGAACTCAACTTTGACAGGCATCTGATGGACAACCATGCAGGGGCTATACTGTAGCCTATATTTCGCCTAGGTAATAACGTCTACAATACTGTATATAAATAAAGGCTGATCAATCACTGTTGATTTTTCCAGAGACAGTACAACGAACGTTTTGTTTTTGTAATTAACATGTTTAAATGGCAACACCGCGAAATTAGAGCTGCTTGGATTAAACTCACTTTTCATTTTCCCTTTATTTGAAATAAAATTATATATAATTTGTAATTTGTAGTAGTCATTATATGATGTGGCAGATATCATGTATGTTACAAGCTTCTGTTTGAAAAGAGCGTCCATGTGTACATGTAGTGTGTGTGTGTGTGTGTGTGTGTGTGTGTGTGTGTGTGTGTGTGTGTGTGTGTGTGTGGAAAAAAAAGATTACAACATTATAGAACAAAACTGAATTAAATAAGCCTATGGATTTTACATATATATCACATTTCTCATCAATATGGTTAACAATAAAGATTAGTAATAAGGAAAAGAAGCACATCAGCCTAAATCGTTAAATCCCGTCCTACTGTAGATAAACAGAATACAGTGATGTCAACCTTGGTTTTGATAAAGCAGTTATTTTATGACACAGAACGCGTTGGTGAAACTCATGCATCTAGCAGGAACTTAATACACAAAATATTCATATTGATTCAAGCATATTTAACATTTATGAATGAATTAAATGTCAGTAATGAAGACTGCACAAATTATAGCGATCACGAGGACGGTCCGCGTACAGTAAAGTGGATAGTGTACAACAACCCTATCAGTTATATTCAGGTCTATAGTGCCACCTGCTGGCGCAGTTTTGTAACTTCTTAGAGAAAACGAGTTCGTTATAACGAGAAAACGAACTTCGTTATGTCGAGAAAACGAACTTCGTTATGTCGAGAAAACGAGAAAATGAAGTCGTTATAACGAGAAAACGAACTTCGTTATGTCGAGATAACGAGAAAATTAAGCCGTTATAACGAGAAAACGAGAAGAAAAAATATTATAATGCATGGCCGCTTAGAACTTCCGTAGATTTCACATGTAAAAAAAAAATATTTTTTATATTTAAAAATATTCACAACTTTGTCTAAATATTGTGTATTTTTCCATTAATTTATTACTTTTAATTATAATAGGAATAAAAGAAAAAATGAAATAATATATAAATAAAAAATTATATACTCTTTTGTTTTGTTTAATAGATGACTCTTAATTAAAACATTAGTTTGTGGATCATGTTTTGGAAAATATTTCATATTTTTAAATACTTAAAATTTCACTTTTAAATATTTTTTTTTATTGGCAAACAGTTATTGCTTTGCAGTAAGTATAAGCCTTATCTGAGCTGAAATAGTTCAGTTTAATTCAATAAATGACTATGTCATTGAATCGATCAGCAGGCAGTTAGAGCTTCCACAGAGATGACCCTGATTAAGAAGAGCAGGAAAGATGTTTCTCCCTGACCCCGTGTAACACTTGCCTCAGGTCTGTCACACTCACTGTTCTTCCACATCAGAACATCCCTCTTCATGCCTCTGCCTCAGGAGAACAGGACACACTGCGGGGCCTCTGGACCATGTGGACAGAGTGTGTGTTGTGTGTGTTAACGTGGGCATGTATTTATATAGTAGTGGGAATAGGACATTTGCTCAGCATGCCGCTGCCTCCAACCTGGCAGGACAGCTCTCTGATGCAAGCTGTGTCTCTGCAGTACTGCTGTCTTTCCTCTCCCTCTTTACCTTCCTCTCTCACTCACTTTTTCCAGGTTGAAAACAGTGGAGATTTTGCATGTATACCGTGGTTGAAATATTTACATGGCAGTCAGTGTGCTAGTCTGGTTTTAAGTACATACAAGAGGAGTAAAAGCACAAAATACTTGACATATAACCTGGCTGTAAACTTTTTTCTTTCAACATAAAGATTTTAGGTTCAAATTTACTAATGCATAAGGAGATGTATTTTTCCTTTTAAGCATCGAGTTAGCATTTTTACTCAAGTTATACATTAATTTTGAATGGTGCTGTGGTGAGACAGATTCATTTTTTAGGTACAAATGTTACATGTAGTCTCTCAATAAAATATGAAAATATGCATTTATGATCATTGTAGAATTGGAAAAATACCATGTTAATATAAAATTCAACAGATATGTGGTGGTTTGTACAGTATATTGGTTATTTCATAGTAGTTTAATTTGAGGCATATCCAAACACTTTTATTTTATTATTATTGTTATTTTATTTTTTAGAAATTATTACTTTTATTCAACAAGGGCACGTTAAATTGTTCAAAAGAGACAGTAAAGGCATTTATAATGTTACAAAAGATATGCTGCTATTTTTAGTTTCTTTTAATCAAAGAATCATGAAAATCATGAATCATAGTTTTTTATTTATTTTGTAATAAATGTCATGGTGTATTTAACTGTGATAATAAGATTTATTATTATTATTATTATTATTATTATTATTATTATTATTATTATCAAATCAGCATATTAGAATGATTTCTAAATATCATGTGACTTTGAAGAAATTCTTTAGACGAATGGAGTAATGGCTGGATTTCACAGGACTAAATTATACAACATTTTCTTTTTTTCTTTTTCTTTTTTCTTTTATTTCACAATATTACCTTTTTTTCTGCTGAGCTTTGGTGAACATATTAAACTTCAAAAACATCTTTACTTGTAAAACCTTTCGTTTGTAAAATATTTATTTCTTTGGATTAGCCAATCAGAGAGGAGAGAGAGATGAAAAGGGGCATGGTGCATATCTGAGACGCAGAATCCACAAAGTAATTTATCACATTTATGTTCTGAAAGGATTACATGTTCTTTTGTGCAAGGAGAGTACAACAGAACACTCAAAGCTATGTTAAAGTAAAAAAAAAATGGGCAGAGAAAATGAATATTTTTGCCCTAGACCAACCAGCAGGTGGTCTCACCTGAGCTTGTTTTTTGAAAAATAAAAGGAACATTTTTGAATGTAATTTATTCTTATTTATTTTTCAGATCAGCTGGGCTAAGAGAGGAGATATTGGGAAGACTCAGAGGTGAAAAGCAGGGAGCTTACATCACAGTGTGAGGACAGTGTCTCGGACCACACGTCCTCCAGCAAACACTGCAACTGTCACACAGCTGGCTTTAACCAGGCCAGTCATTACATTTGACCCCACTTTACCGTCCCAGGTGTGGGGAGCCATTTAGTCACGACAGACAGACATTACTGAGATCCTCCCGCCCTTCTCAAGAGAAAACATCATCTTTATATTCACACCTGTTACCAAACCCCAGCAGAATTCTTCATTATACTTTTCATTTTGTATTCAATGACCAAACCCTCTCTCATGGGAGTAACATAGAGACCAGCCCAGCACAGACGCTCTCTGCACTCTTTCTCTCTCGCATTCACACACTCACTCACACACACTCATCTGCACCGTGTTCAGGATGCCCTCCTCCTCCAGCGTGATTAGCTGGGGAAGGACTTGGCTCTTGTGGTGATTGGAGTGGGGAGCGGAGCGGAGCTGGACCCATGTCGTGGAAGCGGAACTACTTTGCTTCAGGCAGCAGCGGGCTGCAGGGGATGTTTAACCCACGCACCATGACCTCCATCGCTCCCAGCAAAGGCCTGAGCAATGAGCCGGGTCAGAACAGCTGCTTCCTAAACAGCGCACTGCAGGTAGGACCGAAATTTGCTTTATGTTTCTATTATGTTTATGGGTTTTTCATTTACAGATGCTGTTCACACAGGGTCCATGCCAAGTGGCAAACGCTTGTAAAACTTGGCTTTGAGGAGTGTACTGAACATTTGGCCTGTAGCTTTATTATAAACTATCATAACTTTATCATAATACTAGCAGGGTTCCTTTAGTCATGGAAAACCTGGATATATCAGGGAATCAGGGAAAAATAGGATGTCCAGGCCTTAAAAATATTCAAGAAATTAACCACATATTTGTTTTTACAAATCTATGTAAATTTCCATTACATTTCTATAGTGTAAAAACTTTTTTTTTTAAACTATGAAATTATGAAATTATTTTATTGGCTTGATATTGACAATTGTAGATATTATCAGCTACATGTCTTTTTATCAAAATAAAAAAGTAGCTAAAAAGTCATGCTCACCAAGTCTGTATTAATTTAATTGAAATTGAAAATGAATTAAATTAAATTTGTGAAATATTATTACTGTTTAAAATAACTATTATTATTGTTAATAATATCACTGTTAATATTATTTTATTGATCCTCTTTCAGAAATCATTATAATATGCAGATTTGTGTCATGATTCTGCCCTCGTGTCCTTGATTTTTCCTAGTCTTGAGGCAGGATCATGACAGACCCATGTTTTGTGTACAAGCGCATGGCCTTGTCTTTGGGCCATGCGCTTGTGTTGTCTCGTTCCCTTGCCCCGCCCCCCTTGTTAACCTAGTCGTGTCTTGATTGTCCTATCTGTAACACCTGTCGCGTCTTGATTAGTACCCCTATTTAGATCTCCTAGTGTGCTCTGTCTTGCGTCGGTTCATTGTACCTGTGATTGTTCCACTCTGTGATTGTGCCTTAAGAAGTGTTTGTATTACCGTGAGTGTTTGTTTATAGTTAGTATTTAGAGTCCTTGTTTATCTTGTCAGTCCAGTCCTGTTTTAGTTATTTAGTCTTTACCTTGCTCCGTGTTTTCCCCCCTCGTGGGTTTTTGTTTCCCCTTTTTGTAATAAACCCTTTGTTTGAGAATCCCTGTCTGCACCTGAGTTCCTCCCTTACCAATACCTGACAGAATGAACCGACGCAATGGAACTCAGCAGACAGGAGGCAATGCTGGATGCCCGTGCCAGCAGCGTTGAGAGCTGGCGTGCCCGTGCCAGCAGCGTTGAGAGCTGGCGTGCCCGTGCCAGCAGCGTTGAGAGCTGGCGTGCCCGTGCCAGCAGCATCGAGAGCCGGCGTGCCCGTGCCAGCACCGTCGAGAGCCGGCGTGCCCGCGCCAGCAGCGTCGAGAGCCGGCGTGCCCGCGCCAGCAGCGTCGAGAGCTGGCGTGCCCGAGCCAGCAGCGTCGAGAGCTGGCGTGCCCGAGCCAGCAGCGTTGAGAGCTGGCGTGCCCGAGCCAGCAGCGTTGAGAGCTGGCGTGCCCGAGCCAGCAGCGTTGAGAGCTGGCGTGCCCGAGCCAGCAGCGTTGAGAGCTGGCGTGCCCGAGCCAGCAGCGTTGAGAGCTGGCGTGCCCGAGCCAGCAGCGTTGAGAGCTGGCGTGCCCGAGCCAGCAGCGTTGAGAGCTGGCGTGCCCGAGCCAGCAGCGTTGAGAGCTGGCGTGCCCGAGCCAGCAGCGTTGAGAGCTGGCGTGCCCGAGCCAGCAGCGTTGAGAGCTGGCGTGCCCGAGCCAGCAGCGTTGAGAGCTGGCGTGCCCGAGCCAGCAGCGTTGAGAGCTGGCGTGCCCGAGCCAGCAGCGGTGAGCGTGCCCGAGCCAGCAGCGGTGAGCGTGCCCGAGCCAGCAGCGGTGAGCGTGCCCGAGCCAGCAGCGAAGAGCGCTGGCGTGCCCGAGCCGGCAAAACAGAGAGCCGTATTCAAGTCTGCAGTCGTGAGAGCGGAGGAGAGAGCCGCGGCCGACTCTGCAGCAAAGACTCTTGTACAGTCTGTCTCATCTCGTAAGGAGATGCCAATTGTCCTGGCTGCTAAAGCCTTTTCTGATTATTTGTCCCGTCTTGTCCAAATCCTAGAAGTCCCCGTCAGTCCTGTTTTGTCCCCTGACCCTGTCCCCAGAAGTCCTAAGTGTCCAGCCGTTGTCTCCCCGTGTCCTGTTGATGTGGCCCCGTGTCCTGTTGATGTGGCCCCGTGTCCTGTTGATGTGGCCCCGTGTCCCGTAGATGTCGTCTCCCCGTGTCCCGTGAGTGTTGCCCCGTGTCTTGCTGATGTAGTCATGTGTCCTGTTGATGTGGCCCCGTGTCCCGTTAATGTGGCCCCGTGTCCCGTAGATGTCGTCTCCCCGTGTCCCGTAGATGTCGTCTCCCCGTGTCCCGTGAGTGTAGTCATGTGTCCCGTGGATGTGGCCCCGTGTCCCGTGGATGTGGCCCCGTGTCCCGTGGATGTGGCCCCGTGTCCAGTAGATGTTGTCCCCCCGTGTCCAGTAGATGTCGTCTCCCCACGTCCCGTAAGTCTTGCCCCGCGTCCCGTAAGTGTTGCCCCGCGTCCCTTGTCTGCTCCCGTCATGTCCCCGGTCAGTTGTCCCGAGACCCCTCCCCGCCCCTCACCACCCAGACCTGCCCGTACCCCCCGTCGTCAGCCTTTGTCCTGTCCTCCTAAGATTCCTACCCCTCCCACCCGCCCTGGTCTGTCCCCCATGAGCTTTGTGGTCCCGCCCCCTCCCCTTCCCTGTTTGTTTTTTTTGATTTGTCACCCCAACCCTGCTGTTGTGTATTCATGTTTGCCATTGTTATTATTTGTCATGTCCTGTTGGTTTGTGTCTGTGTCCCAGTCTGTCATGTCAGTCGTGTCCCGTGTTTGATGTTCCCTTGAGGAGCGTCTGGAAGCCGCTCCTTAAGGGAGGGGTTCTGTCATGATTCTGCCCTCGTGTCCTTGATTTTTCCTAGTCTTGAGGCAGGATCATGACAGACCCATGTTTTGTGTACAAGCGCATGGCCTTGTCTTTGGGCCATGCGCTTGTGTTGTCTCGTTCCCTTGCCCCGCCCCCCTTGTTAACCTAGTCGTGTCTTGATTGTCCTATCTGTAACACCTGTCGCGTCTTGATTAGTACCCCTATTTAGATCTCCTAGTGTGCTCTGTCTTGCGTCGGTTCATTGTACCTGTGATTGTTCCACTCTGTGATTGTGCCTTAAGAAGTGTTTGTATTACCGTGAGTGTTTGTTTATAGTTAGTATTTAGAGTCCTTGTTTATCTTGTCAGTCCAGTCCTGTTTTAGTTATTTAGTCTTTACCTTGCTCCGTGTTTTCCCCCCTCGTGGGTTTTTGTTTCCCCTTTTTGTAATAAACCCTTTGTTTGAGAATCCCTGTCTGCACCTGAGTTCCTCCCTTACCAATACCTGACAGATTTGGTGCTCAAGAAACATTTTTTGTTGTTGTTATTAATATTAATATTAATATTAATTATTAATTAATTCAATAGTATTTAATAATTGTTTTGGTTAATCAAATTTGCATACTGTTGCTACTGCTACTTTTACATTATTAGTATAATTTATAAATACTTATTATAGTACATTTAAATTAATATTTGGAAAAAATCACAATGCATCTTTAAACTTTACCAGATAAAAAAGAGAGAAATAAATTTATTCTATAGGGCCTTAACAATATTATTGTTCATTTTTCTTTATAAAGTTTTATGAGTTAAATTATTTAGACATGCTTTTTGATTAATACAATTTAATTTAACCATTAAAACAGTGTAGGGAAGAAAACGGTTTTCATTTGACATTTACACTTTCTCAGTTCACTTAGTTTTGGTAGTTATGGCAAAAGGCTTTTTCTTGGACTTTGTGAACAGCTCAGAACAAACGTGATCGCTCAAGTTGTTGCGCAGATGAAGCAGTATTAGTATTCTGGGTTGGCTTTAGAGTTCATTCAGAGTGTTATGGATTTCTCTCTGTTTCTCTCTTCCATTCTCTCTTTTTCATGCTGCTGTATCTGATGTCACTGTTGGTCTCTGCCGGTCCCAGTTTAGCAGAGCTTTATCTGGGTCTTCCTTGTAGGCTGTCCTCACTTACACCAATCTGTCTGGCCAAACAGTCTGTCTGCTCATAAATTAAACATCCCTCTCTGTTACCTACCCAGCGTAGCATCGAACGCTTCTCCAAAAGTCATCCGATTCCATACGTGATACTGAAAACAACATGGGTCTAGTTAGTAGGTCTTTTTGTTCTTATATTACACATATATATACATACACACCAGGTAGCATTTGTCATCTCATTTAGTTTAATTGTACAAAAAGATCAAAACAAAAACTCTAAAATGTGTTTAATACACAGATAGATGGATATGTATAACTACTGCACATGCCCAGCTGAGGAAGATACGATTAAAAAAAGTAAGTGAGGAAAAAGTTATCATATCATAAAATTTTTATTCTGCCCACTTTAGAGGAATCCTTAATAATCACTTTATAGTCGCTGTAACAGCGCTGGACAGGGATGAGGGAGCAGAATTATGCTGGAGGGTGTTTTTCATTTTTCCTTTTTGTTCATTCGCTCCTTACTTGAAAGAGCTAAATCAAATCACGGATCCAGTGAAGGCAAACTAACTTCTTATCAGACGTTAGACAGAAATTCTATTAGCGAGGCCCTTCTAGATTGGCTCATCATGTGTGAGACACTGTAGCACTGCAGCTGATTCTCCAAAGGATCTTATGCATCATGTGTCCTGAGTGTGCTTTTGTAAATGGGTTAACGTGGACCCTCTGGAGCGCTTCAGTCAAAAGCCAAGTCCAGCATTATATGGATCTGTTTGAGATTTTCTGAAATGAGCTCAGCGATGGATGCACTCATTTTCAGCCAGATCAGGCCAGCAGGTGCATGGGAGCAAAAGGTCCAGGCTTCATCTCGCAGTTCAGACTTATTAATAGGTAATGAAAAATAAAAATGGGCTATTATACCAATCCTGTGGTCTGAGCACAGTGCTGGAAAGATGCTCGGCTAAATGGGTTCTGTATCATGGGGACCAATATGTACTTCATTGTTGTTTTTTCCTCCTAGAATTAAAGGGATAGTTCACACCAAAATTAAAAGTTGTGTCAGTATTTATTCGCCCTCTTCTTTTATGTTCTGCGAAAGCTCATTCAGGTTTGAAACAACTTAAGGGTGAGTGAATAATGACAGAATTTTCATTTTTGGGTAATCTGTCCTTTTAAGTGGAACAGAAAAAATGATTATTTATTTATTTTTTTAATTTGAAGATGTTTGAGGTCAGAAATAACATTGGCCCCTACTATAGTGTTATGTGTTATGCTGAAGAGAGAGTCCGGTTTGGGACAACATGAGGGTGAGTTCATTTATGGGTGAACTAGTTCTTTAAGTCTGCTATATTGGAAGGCAGTTTGCTCCGAGAACTACGAAGCTCTACCTAATATCAGTTTGGAAAGGGTCTCATCAGACTCCTCCAGAGATTAGGAGTTTAATTTAAGCTTGGAAGTTGAGTTCTAAATTTCCCCCTTCATGCACATTCCCATCCCACTGCGTCTTAAGTAACACGAAAGGCTCTTAATTTAGCAAGATTTTTTTTTTGCTCTGAAATCTGGAAGAGCTTCAGTTGAAAGCCCAGGGCTTACTTTACGGTTTCCTGAGATAACCTTGCTGAAATAATTAATACACTTTTTAATCATGTACTTATTATGAAGTGTCTAATCATATCTCATTTTTTTTTTCTATTTTCTATTCATGAAGAGTCTAATCATATCTCATTTTAAAATGTCTGCAGAAGTACCTAAACTACTGCAGGGTCATTCTGTGAAGTGGGTGCCTTTTCCTAAAAGTACTTTTCAAGATTTTTTACAGTCTGTCAGACAGATAATGTGTTTAAATGTTATTAAAGTTACATTGTGCCACCTCAAGCTAAATAAATACATATATTCAACAGAGATGCATTAAACTGATCAAAGGAAAAAGTAAAGACTGGTACATTATTACATACATTTCGGTATTAGATACATGCTGTTCTTTTGAACTTTCTATTTATCAAAGAAAATAATAATGTACAGTATCACAGTTTTCACAAAAATATTAATGGTTTTCAACAATAATAATAAGAACTGTTTCTTTGGCAGCAAATCTGCACATTAGAATGGTTTCTGGAGGATCATTTGACACTGAAGACTGGAGAAATGGCTGCTAGAATTCAGCTTTGCAATCACAGGAATAAACAATGGAAAAGTTATTTTAAATTGTGTTCATTTTTCATTACTGTATGTTATCAAATAAATGCTGTCTAGGTGAGCATAAGCTATAAAAACATTGAAAAGAAATGTCTAACTGACAGTATCACTTACAAAATAGTGAGAGAATGAAGACAAAATGCTACCTTTTTTGGCATCAGCTATTATTTGTAGAAATTGCGATATATCTTGTCAATTCGAAGCACAAATTGCAGCTGTTTTGTAAAATCTCCCATCAGAGAGGTTAACAATACAGAAGTTATTCTGTCTGTATTCATATAGACAACCTGTTTGTTTGAGTATTAAATGGATAGATGTGGAATCATAAAGAAGCATATGTTAAGCCTCAAAACAGCCTCCAGCATCGCCTGTCCTGTTAGCATATCATGGCATTTGTCCCCGGTTTTTATCTCTTTTTTCCTTACTCAGCTGCCATTATTGCTGATTTACACTGCACTGTGTGTGTTGCTTGTCTGTTGGAGCACCTGTTCTGAGAGCGTTGTGATTTTTCTCATTAGGACGAGAGCAATAAGCCGCTGTCCACATTAAGCCTTATCAGAGCTCATTTGAATAAACAGCCCGTGTCCTTGACTGAAGCCGGGCCGCGACTGCTGCCGGTAATTATCCCGGTCCACGCCACGCCACCTTTGTCTCCCCCCTGGCCCGGCTCACGTGGCCTCCCTTCCCTCATTAATTTATTTCCTCTGCCAGCCAACTTGATCAAATCTAGATTTTATGGTGATTACGGCACTTAAAAAGCAATTTTTCAGCTGTCTTCCCTCATACCAGCTGTGAACGCAATCATTACTGATAGAAATACCTTGAGATGAAAAAGAAATAATGGTGAAGAAAGACAGAGAGGAGCTAATGAGGCATGCCAATGTTTCTTTTACTCCTCACAATGGCTCATTTGCATAATCACAATATCTGTTTTATTACTCAAACTGCAGGGTAGAGTGGCTTCTTTCTTTCTTTCCTTCTTTCTTTCTTTCTTTCCTTCCTTCTTTACCTCCTTAGTTTTTTTCTCTTCTTTTAGTTTCTAAATCGTTCCTTTATTCTTTTTTTCTGTCCTTTTCTCACATCCTTACTCCTTTTTTATTCCCTTCTTTCCTTTTTTTGTACTTTTATTTTCATCTACTCCTTTTCTTATCTTTCTCTCCTTCCTTCCTCCTTCCCCTTTAGTTTCACTTTTTCCTTCCTTTCATTCTTCCTTCATTGTCCATTTTTTCCTTCTTTACTTCCCTCCTAATTTCACTTTCCTTTTTATTTCTATCCTTCCATCATTCTTTCCTTCCTCTTTTCCTTTCATTTTCATTAATTTCTTCTCTCTTTCCTTTTTCCCTCTTACTTTCATTCCCTTCATTTCTGTCAATTCTTCCTTGATCATCCCTTCTTTCCTTCATTACTTCCATCTGGTTTCCTCTCCATTTCATTTCCATCCTTCCATTCTAGCTTCCATTCCGTCATTTTCTCCTCTTTTTATTGCCTTTTTCATTCATTTGATATTTTTGCTACTTTAATATCTTTCTTGTTATGTTCATATAGTAATAGTTGTTTAGTATGATAAGATGAATAATTTGTAAAGTAGTCCAGTGGCAACGAAACATCCCGTCCTGATGAGTTTTAATTGAGAAAGACAAGCATTACATTCATGTAAACCTTTTGGGGAATGTTGGCTCAAGGATAAATATGTTTCCATATTCATTTATGCTAATTTATGCACTTTATGTAAGACACACAAAGCTAAAAAAATACCAGTAAACAATGACTGGATATGCTTTTTCCCTTCTATGCACAAGTATTACCTTGGGTAACCCCAAAATTAACTGTGCTCAGTCTACAAGACTACCATGCTGCTTACTTTGCACTATATACTATGATACAGGATGCAGCAGCATGATAAACATTGAATGTATTCATGAGCAAATTTGCTCAGTGCATGAAAATATACAAAACTGGGGTGTCATATGGCACTATGTTGTTCTGAATAGTTGTTTATTGCTTGACATAAGATTAGTAACTTATTAAACCAAAAGAACCATTTTAATCTTTGTGTGTCTGTGATGTTGCAGCACTTTCAGTGTATGCCAGAAGAGACTGGAACAGCACAGCAGTTATAGTCTAGTGTGTAGCCGTGTGATGTAATAACAGCTACGTCGTTATCTGACTCACAAAATGTTGCGGCAAGTGTAAAGACAGCTGTTAAAAAAAAAAAAAAAACATAAATAAACCATAAATGGTTCACCTGCACTGCCATATGTCTGGAGTGTGTTCGTTGAAAGGTCTACCTGTATTTAACGTCAGTATCTGTCTGGAGCAGGACAGATATCTAGCATGAAGCTGAAGTGTTTCTTTAATGTGACAAGCCAGGCGGGCCATGATTTCCTGAAGTTGAAGTTGCAGCGTACAAAGCGCTAGAGGCAACGCAACATCTGCAGGCACTGGCTTGTTTACAGTAGGGATTAATGGACTGGCTGGGAACTAGAAGTCGCATGGAAGAGTCCCAGTGGGCCATTGTAGCTTGACTGTTCCTGTCACATAGCTACATAACCTTACCTGAGACGAGAGAGCATGGCTACAGATGTAGGCAGGAGAAACTGCTCTAAATTAAAAATAAAAAGTGACGTGACATACAGGTGACCCATACTCATAATTCATGCTCTGAATTTAACCCATCCAAAGTGCAGTGCACACACCCAGAGCAGTGGGCAGCCATTTATGCTGCAGCACCCAGGGAGCAGTTGGGGTTCAGTGCCTTGCTCAAGGGCACCTCAGTCGTGGTATTGCCAGCCCAAGACTCGAACCCACAACCCTAGGGTTAGGAGTCATGCTCTCTAACCACTGGGCCATGACTTCCCCTCCCCCCTTCATTTCCTTAAACATCTCAAGGGATTAAGTACTGGATGAATTCAAGTTTCATGGCTGTGAAATTACATATCTAATGCTTTTATGCTTAAAGTAATAGCACCCCCCTCCAAAAAAAAAAATTGTCTCAACCTCAAGCCATCCAAGATGTAGATGAGTTTGTTTTTTATCAGATTTGGAGAAATTTTGCATTACATCACTTGCTCACCAGTGGATCCTCTGAAGTGAATGGGTGCCGTCAGAATGAGAGTCCAAATAGCTGAGAAAAATATCACAGTAATGTTTGTGTGTTTGTAAAAAAACAAATTCCCAAACCATGACTTCCTGCTAAAATATGAGTGTTCTATCCATAATATCGCTTTATATAGTAAAAAAAAAGTCTCTCGTCTGAATCAGGAGAGAAATATGCAAAGATCAAGCAAAGTTTACAATTGAAAACAGCCCTAAACTGTTCGAAACAAACATGTTGATGAATTTAGATGTGAGAGGACAACAGAGGATAAACTTATTCACTGAAGGAAGCATTATTATATATAGAGGACTTGTATTTTTGTCCTGAAGCGATGGTTTAAAGTTAAAGCATTAACTTAATGATTTCAATGTTTGTTTCAAACTTTTTCGCTTCACAATAAGTTAATTGATGGACTGGAGTCGTGTGGATTACTTGTGGACTATAGGGTTGGGCCGATTGACGATGCCATTGTCCTTCGCCGATGGATGATAGATATCACAGTGTTTGGACGTGCACGTAAAACATTCAAACCCTGTAGAAGCTCTTTTGTGGAACATTCCCATGACATCCTTTACTAACTGACCATCATTTGCCTGAGTCTTTCCCTCTCTGCCATCTTTTATGCTTGACTGGAGACCTGGTCTTAGGAAGCCGTCCTGACAGTCTTACCTCCCCATAACCCTATAGAGGGGGCTGCAACCTGTCTCTTCTCCTCTCACACCTGTCACACATCTGCAGAGGTGCAGTGACCCAGATTATAAGACCACGTTCCCTGTCAGTCGCCCCTTACCCTGTTGTGCCTGACGGCCTGTGTTGTTCTGCTGGTGGTAGATGAACACTTCTCTCTGGAGGACTGGATGTGTGTGCTAGTTGTCACCATCTTGTAACCTCCTGGAACACTCTACTGGTTTCATAATAAAGACATGATTTATTTAACTTTAGAAAGTCAGGTTTTGTCAAACATTTATGCACTCTTTGGGGGAACAGAATTTTTTTTTTTTGGCCATATGAAAACATTCTTGCTGTTACCACACAGGCTTCAGTAATGTATTATGTTTGGACATTTTGTTTCGTTTTATCTGTCTTAATTATTTTAATTTCCCTGAAAATTTAACCATTAGTCATATGCCTTTACATCTGTAAAATGTAATGTAATAAACATGAATTTCATGTAGTTTTATATTAGTCAATCGATAGCAAAAAAATTCATATTTAGCACACATTGCTGTATTTTATTGCAATTCACTGCACCTAACATTCAAATTTGAGATTACAACTATATTTTCACACAGAATCTGCATTAATGTAGAAACAACACAACTATGGTGTATTTTAAATATTTGTTAAATGTCGTATTTACTAAGTACTTTGAATGAAGGTAAATATCACCAACAATTCTGATACTGATGCCTCTTAAATAATCTATTTGGATTTTTTCTGATAATAAAATGAGAAACTTAATGCCATTAAACATTACAGTAAAATTGAAAGGCATCATTTTAAACATTTTTAGACCTGTTATAGAGCATAAAAATTATTATAACTTTTAATTTAAGTGAATTTAAAACAATATTAAAATATAAACCTGTAATAATACATTTAGCTGTGTCTTCAGTATATTGTGTTATATATAGTGCATATATTAATATACTGATTATTCGGTCTCTTTCAATATTCGTTCTTTCTGAGTGAAAGCTGTGTAAAACTTTCTCATTGTGTTCATGACTGTGGGGAGAATGGAATGTACCACCTTTATAAATATTGAAACTCCGACCAAATATGATATCTGTAGGAGTTCTGTCTCCTCTGAAAGAACCCTTAACAAGCCTGTAATATTGGCCTTGGCTTGTTTCCATAGTGGTGAGGTGTTAGTATAGTGCAGGCGTGAGGATGAAACAATGGGAGAGAGGGAAAGAGAACTCGATATGACTTTACAAAGAAAAAAGAGTTTATTAGGACCGCTTTTTTTTACAACTCCCACAAAATTAATCACTCACACAACCACCTAACAGAATGTCTGTCATATTAATCACTGCCTCGAGGGCTGAGGAGAGTGAGAGTATCAGAGAAATGAGAATGGCCAGCAGTCTTGATCAGGTAGCAGATGCTTGGAGACCCTTCAGAGCCGAAGGACATAAAAAGACCCTATCTCTCAGTTTTGTCCTTGTGTTGGCCCATTTCTCACAGCTTTGTTCATTTTTCAGTGCCTCTTTCAAACAAATTGTCTTCTGGAAGCTGTCCACTCCGCAGCTTCTAATGATTACTGAAAGGCTGTGCTTGCCTAATTTTTCCGTAACATAAAATAGCCAAATTAATGAAACAATTAATTACTTTATTTATCTATTTATGTTTGATTTCATTTTATATTTTATATTTATTTACTTATTTTTCTGCAGTGGGAAGTTAATATTAAGTATTTATTTTAGAACCAATATTCCAAATTCATGTCAAAACTGTCGTGAGAGAATTAACACTTTTGAATGAATTGATTCAGTTTGGTCTATGATTCACTTTTTTAAATGATTTGGTTGATTTTAAAATAAACAAGTGTTTAGAATTTATTGTTTGAGTGAATGTTTCAGATAAGTAAATATCTTTTTGTGTCGGTAAAAATACTGACACAAATTTTAGAGACTGCTGAAAATAATGACACTTGAATTCCAGTGTGACAAATATTCATTTAATAAGAAGTCTGTGATTGAGTTCATTAAAGTATTTGGCTAATTTAAACAAATCTTTCTGAACTACTGTTCAGGAATTGGGCTACATTGGTTGGAATGTATTGTTTTGATTCAGAACCAAATTAGTGGACATTCACACAGAAACCATTTTACATTCTTGCATTTTTATTGATTTTCTATTTGTATTCAACTGTTACAACACTGTATTCTAAAAATGCAGCACTCAAATTTAGTCCAACTGAAAAAAATAATACTTATAGACCTTGCATGTCAATTTGCATTCTTTTGCAATGAATATTTTTTTATGTTAAAATGCATCCTGTGTGAATGGCCTGTCATACAAGTTGCTTAATTGCTTTTGAATTGGACTGTGGTTACATTACAGGTTGTTGCTGGCAGTCAATGGGGAAAATGCAAAAGAAAGACGGTATAGTTCAGTATAGTCTTTTTATTGAATTACCTGCAATACACACAGCAAACTCTCCAGTAAAATATGACTTCTTTTGTTGTGGTGTTAAAGATGCAGCAGTGCAGGAAACATACATAATTTATCAAACTCACTGGCGTCATGGAATTTAAGTTTGCATGTATGTTTAAATTAACCTTTGACGTTCTTCTTTCTCTGCATCGTGCCGCAAACTCATTTTCCTCTGAGGAGTCGGGGATGATCGATTGGTCACTGGTGTTGGACAGGAGGGGTAGGGGTACTGTGGTGCGTGTGCATCTGTCACTCTGAGTCATCCCAGCCTGCCCACATGGGATTCACACACACATACACACACACACACACACACACACACACACACACACACACACACACACACACACACAGACACACACTCAATGCTCCACGCAGCCACTCGCCTACTCAGACTTCATCAGAGCCCTCTCTGCAGGGCTGCTGACGGAGAGTGTAATTTATCACTGTGCTTAAAGTTGTCTCCGTTTGCGTGAGATTCTGGCCATATTTTCATCATGTATGGCTGGGGCCCACACTGCAGAAAGCTGCATATTTACAGTAGCTGTGTTGGACTCTGCATGAAGTTATTGAGGCATAAATAACACTTTTTTTTTTTTTGTTGATATTTTTATCTTGATATTTATGCATTTTACCTGAAATGCTTTATCACCATCATTTGTTACAAATTTCATTACAAATATTTAATTAATGAAATCACAGTAAAAATTTTGTTAAAATAATTTAGCCATTGTTTATACCCAGTTTTTCAGTAAATATTTTAGTGTTTTTTAAATATGCACCAATCATATCCAAAATATGCATCTTATGAATTTTTATTTCTTTATTTACATTTTATATACATTTTCTTGACCCTATGCACCAATGGAAAAATTTAATCAATAATAGTGTTTTAATACATTGAAAATGTAATATAGAAACAATTTTCAGTAATTACAAGTAAATTCCACAATTAATTACTTAGAAATACAAAAGAATCCCATTGAATTAACTCTCTGGAGTCTAAGGGTATTTTTGGGGCCCAGAGAAGTTTTGTCATGCCCTGACATGTGTGCTTTTTTCAGTTTCTTATACACATCTAAATTAATAAAGTCTAATCTCACTATAATCAGCACAAACTGGGCTATAATAATATGTAAGTATCATGTATTTACATGATTGTGTTTTTGAGAAAAAAATGTTATGCGTAGTTAGTGAAAAACTAAAAATGTTAAATCACTTGAATAAGGCCATAAAACACATAAAGAACATTGGTTCCCGGGTCTTTTGAGAACTGGAGCTTGTAGCCTAGAATTTTTCTTTCTAAATTATGTGAAAATCATCTTGTTTACTCACTCACAGGAAACAATATATTGAAAAAAAAGTTCTAAGACCCTTTTTTGTTGGCAAAAGTCATATGCGAGTAGGCGTCAACTATCATGAATATCATTGTCATTTACACCTGAGAAGACATAGGCCTGCATAATGAGCTGCATAATGAGCCTTTCAGTCAGGTGTCACTGAGAGGGAGGAGTTACAAGAAAGAATGTGAGGACAAAATAAATCTATATAATTTTATGTTTATAGTTTATTTAGAATATATTTAATTATCCCACAACATAATTTAATATCCACTTGCGAGTGCAGTTAAACAGTTTATTATTATTTTTTTTGCATCATTACTCTAGTCACACAATCCTTCAGAAATCCTTTTAACAATCAGATTTTCTACAATAAATAAATAAATAAATAAATAAGAATAAACATTTATTGTTATTATTATTATTATCATTATTATTATTATTAATGTTGAAAAGAGCTGAGAATTTTTTTTAGTTTTTTGGGGGGGGGATAGATTGAAAGAACAGCATTGTTTGTTACATTTGTTACATTTACATGTATTTGTTACATTTATATTATTCACATCAAGCTTTTGAATGGTATAGTAGTGTATATTGTTATTGAAACTTGATAATGTTTCACTTGATAATACATTTAGTCAGGAATTATGGTGGTCACATTAGAAGATAATGAAGAGAGAAGTTTTTCATATGGATTACTTTATCACAGAATATTTGTTTTCGGTGGCACTTGTTTAGTTTAAAAGTAGACATGTCAAGCTTTCTATAGATGATCTCATGTCTCTTCGTTGAGTATTCACCGAGTTACAGTTCATTTTATTGATGCGTTTGTAAATGAAGATCAGCACAGACAAAGACTGCAGACAGCACACCTTGTTTGTTATCTTTATTTTATAAGTGCACAAAGTTTTGTTGTTATTATGTCTTTATATATATATATATATATATATATATATATATATATATATATATATATATATATGTTTGTTTTATATCACCCTGCCCTACCCTTCTTTCTTCTTTTTTTTATTTTACATTTTCTCATATGCCCTCTCTGCAACTGCAGTACAGACTGCCGCTCCTAACCCATATCCACTGAGCTCCTTGTTCAGTGGGTAGCCGATTCATCACTATTAAATAAAAGAAGGAAGGGGAGAGAAAAGCGCATACGCCAGCACCAGAATGCAATCTGTCATCCTCCAGCATCTTTCCTCTCACTCCTTCAGCTCTGTTAAGCTCCTCTCTTTCAGCTGGAGCCCTTAAATTCAGCCTCACTCCTTTGAAGTGTGCTGCTAAAGGCCAAGTGTTTCCATACGGTGCTGTTTGAGAGCCCTGAACGGGTCTTTCTTAGAGGCTGTGAGTAGGAGTTTGGTTCAGGCCCATTTAATAGTGGATTGGAAAGAAACAGGGTCTGTGCTTAATCTGCTTAAGCCTAGTCTCATCTTCCTGCACTATTAGGCACACAACTTACATCATCACTTATGTGCCTTTTCCAGCCTTTCCTGCATGTATCCTAGTGATTTAGTGCCCTTGGATTTGACCTCTTGATCTTTATCATCCTCATCTTACCCCCCACCCCTGCCAGAAATTAGAACAGAGAATAAGACATGTTGCAAGCCAGACTTGAACTAGAGCAGGCACCATACTGACAAGTGTTAGGTTTTACCACTGCTTGATAAATCTGTCAGCTTGAAGGACATTTCCTCACTCATTATCTATTTCAAAGATAATTAAATAATTGAATTTAATTTGCATTTATTTGCTTAAAAAATATCGCTCATTTGCATTCTATTCCCTATATTTAGTCAAGTGATTTGTATAGTGCTTTCCAGAAGACATAAATTGTTTCATAGCAGCTTTACAGGAAGTTATTTTGTATCAAATACATGCTATAAAGTCAATTTTATTAATTTAAAAAAGATGGCTAATTCACCTTTTATTCTCTCTATTTTTAGTCATATTTAGTCAAGCTGAGTCATATTATATAATACATATTGTTTCAAATAGTGTTGTTTTTGGCGGCCTGTTTTAATTTTAGTTTTAGTCTAGTCTTTGTATGAAGCTGTCATTTTAGTTAGTCACATTCATACTCTTTTTGGTTTAGTCTAGTTTTAGTCAATGAAAACTGATGGCATTTTAGTTTAGTTTTAGTAAATGAAAATTGTATTTTAGTCTCTTTTTAGTAATGCCATTCTATTTAAACCATTCAATATAGTACAAGTACGTAGTGGTATAGACAAAACCAAAATTTTCTTTTAGTCAAACCCATTTCAAACAAGGTTATCTTATTATATTATTGTTACCTTATAGACTCAAGAATACATCCATTCCAGACACGGAAGACACTCTGATTTGAATGTACATACACATAAATTTAAATAAAAGTGCATAGCTTTTTTTTTTACTTTCCGCGTCCGAACATGCACATTTGTGCCGGCGTTTGTGTGAAACTGAAGCAGTTTAATGTGACGTTCAAACTCCATCAGGTGCTTTTTGAAGGAAAATGTTTTTTTGAAAAAAAAAAAAAAAAAAAAATGTTTGCAGAATTTGTCCAAGGCTTCTTATTTAAAGTATGTTTTATTTTTATTGTATAAAATAAAATTCAAATTCATTTAGATATTAATTATACACTATTTGCTTAAAGCTGTTTTGTGTTTGATGCGAAATACAGCCAATAGTTTAAGAATGTTTTAAGTTTGTACATAAAGAAATTATTAATTCATCAACTCATTCATCACAAGACCTGTACTGGCAATACTGGCAAATGAGTTCTCACCGGTGATTCCCGACAGTTTTAGAACACAGTTACTCCTCGTCGCTCCCTTGTTGTTTCATAGAATAGTGCAACAGCGAACGCGACAAGTATAAAACCCTCGTCGGTTTGGGAAGGTGTGGCGAAAGTATAAATCCTGCGTAACTTTGTTTGTTGTCGTCTTATAAATAATGCCGCAAGTGAGGCTTGAGGAAGTGATGTCAGTTGCGTCTGCGCAGTGCGACCTGATGCAGCCCTTGAAGTGAGACACAGGAAACAGAAATACTGCATAATAATAATAATAATAGTGCGACTAAATGAGTCGGAATAATGCTATAACATTTTGTTTCGTCTCGTTTTGGTCAATGAAAATGAAGAAACATTTTAGCATAGTTTTTATTTTGTAAACCACATTTAGTCTCGTTTTTATTTCATCAACAATATTGCATTATACATTTACCGTATTTTCCGGACTATAAGTCACACTTTTTCATAGTTTGGCTGGTCCTGCGACTTACAGTCAGGTGCAACTTATTTATCAAAATTAATTTGACATGAACCAAGAGAAATGAACCAAGAGAAAACATTACCGTTTACAGCCACCAGAGGGCGCTCTATGCTGCTCAGTGCTCCTGTAGCCTACCACTGAGCAGCATAGAGCGCCCTCTCGTGGCTGGAGACGGTAATGTTTTCTCTTGGTTCTTGGTTCTAGATAAATGCGACTTATAGTCCAGTGCGACTTATATATGTTTTTTTCCTCATCATGACGTATTTTTGGACTGATGCGACTTATACTCCGGTGTGACTTATAGTCAGAAAAATACGGTAATTATATTCATCATCACATGACCAGCATTTACGTTGGGTCTCATCTCGTTTTCACATGATAAAGGTTCGTTGACCACGATATTTAGTCATAATTTTAGTTGACGAAAGCAACACTAGTTTCAAAGATGTTTGATATGAAGTTATATTGTATAAAATCCATACTATAGTCCCTACTGAACAGTTTGAAAATCATGCCACAGTGCATTTGCTTTTATATCAATATATTAGACAAAATATGAAACTCAGATCAGATCAGTTTTCAAGAGCATCATGCCATGTACACACAGTTTGACTAACAACAGATTGATTGGTTATTAATTAATTTGTTATGTTTTACAAGAGAGTTGCTGGAATTAATTTTTTTTTTTTATATACAATAACAATATGTTGACTTGTCTACTGCTGCATGTAACATTTTCTTTGGCTTTTTATTTTCGAGATACAAAGTGAGAGAGTTGAAATGAGCAAAAAAGCAAGGGCAGGCAGGTCGGAACACACGAGCGCAGAGCTCTTTGAGGATGTACTGAGAGGAAACCAGGCCAGGCTTAAGAGCTGCAGAGACTAGCAGCAAATCTGCCCTGAGACTGAACTGACAATCACATAGTGCTGCCACGGGGCTTTTGGGAACAGAGAAGAGAGCTGAGACTCCACAGTGTTCCTTGTTTGTGTGTGTATGTTTAAATGTGTTTATATATGTGTGTGACCCTGTCTTTTAGTGTTTGAGTGGAAATGAGAAAGTTATTCGATGCTTTTTAAGGATTGGGGTGTAATGTATTATGTAGTCCGTTTTGAGGGCATAATCTGTCTACAAGCTAGGTAAAGACCCGGAAGATCATGTCATAATGCTAAGAGACATGATGTGGATGCTTGAAAAGATTGGAAATGTTAGGAGAGGGAGATAAAGAAGAAAAAACGCATTATGTAATCCCCTTCCACATTTAGCCAAATCAAAGGGGCTTTAGTGTTCTTTGTTCCTCGGACCTAATGCAGATGCTTTGTGTATTAGTTATGAAACACATCTATTTATTTTCCACCAGTCTCAGGGGAGTCCTGCACTTAGCGATTTGTTTGTGATTATTTCCGTTTGTTTGTCTCTGCCTCTTTTTTGGGTGGAGCCACACACACAGGTAGATGCGATGGGTCGCTGCAGCACAGGGGGCAGCAAATGTGTTGCTGCATGAGGAATCACAGCAGGTTGCTATGGATTTACACACTCATTACACACCCTGCGTCCAAATATGCAAAAAGGTATATGTCAAATAGGATGTTAAATGCTCAGAATTAATATGGTAGGTGAACAATGCATCTTTAAGCTTGATTATCTTCCTCATCTTCTCCCCCCACCCCTGCCAGAAATAGGATTAGAACAGAGAATGCAGAGAAAAAGGAAACAGAGAAAGTGTGCAACTAGTTGACACTTAGCTGTTTGATTAAGCCATGGAAAATTAGGAACTGCATTAGTAAAAAAAAAGGGGGGGGGGGTTCCTCAGGTTTTCTTTTTGTTTATGTTCACAGCCCTAGTTTTTGTTTTGTTTTGTTTCGTTTAATTTTGGCACAGCCCTACTTATTTAGATTTATTCTTAAAATATCTATAATCTACCAAAATTTTAGAATCATTAAAGTAAGTTAAAAATTAAATGATCCAGTCAAAAAAAAAAAAAATTCAACCAATGTTGTCCTGCTTTATTTTCTACTGAAAAAAACAAGTTATTTAGCATCGCCTACTAGGATATTAAACAATTCATATTACATTTTATGTTTGATACTCTAACTAGGACCATATGTGCTTTGACAATGACCAAAGATGCTTGAGGGCTTACCATACAGTGCCAGTGTATTAGTTGCAGTAAGGTACGGAGAGACTGATATATGATCAAACCCTACAGAAAATCACAAAGCACAGCTTCCCAAGCTGAGTGTGGCATTCCTGCAGTGTTAGCTGATAGAACTGATTTCCACACAGTGAGATTTTGCAGCTTTTCTGCACTGTTGTCTTTTTTTTGTTGCTTTGCTGAAGAACAATGCTGATCTGTTATGTGTGTGGTCTGCGTGTGTGTATAAGCCTGGTTTTGGATGATGATGATGTTATGGGTTTGTTTTCGGGCCCAGTTGGCAATGGTGGACGCATTAGGAACGGATAAAGCTTTGATCATTGGTGAGGTGTGTTCTGGTCCAGATGGTTGCTTGCGGGTAAAAGCGCAGTCTCGCTGTTTGTTCCTCTTTAGTTCTGCTGTTTCTCTACGTCTCGCTCTATAGGATGAGTGCGAGTCATGCCTGGGGCAAGTAAACTCCAAACAACTCTGATCTGCAGAGTGTACCGCATGTTCGGTCTCTGTAATACATAGCTTTATATCTCTGCAGCAATCTCCCCCTCTGCGCTCTACACACGCTCTTATTCTTACGCACTTCTCCATATCTCTCTCTCGCTCTATCTTACCCCCTCCCTTTCCTTTGCTCTCTCTCTCTCCCTCATGTGCGATCGCACCTCTCTCTTCCAGACAGTTTGTGTCCTCTCATCTCGGTTTCTTGCTATCTTCCGCTCCATCCTTTATCCTTCCGTCTTCCCTGTTACCTCTTGTTCTACTGGGAGCCGGCGGTCTGCAACTCCGCCGGAGCCGGGATGGCCACTGGAAGTGCAGGGTTCCTGGTCTGCCGAGAGGATTAAGCGGAGTGGACAGCTGGCAGATGATCAGAGTGAGAGCAGCAGCCAGGACTGGCTCGTATTTATTGAGAGGATTGGAAGTTTGTGCAGATATTGGCCGAGCGCTGTGGGACGGGGCCAGGAAGCCTCTGGGCTGTTTTGTGTAATGTGAAAATCTGCCCCGAGGGTGAGTGGGAGCCAAAGTGTGTCCTCTTTTTGATGTTAAATTACTTAAGCTTCCCGGCTTCCTGTACAGAGTAAACTAAGAAAGTAATTTTTCCCCTTAAAGTGTAGACTCTGTCTGTGTGGTTTGTTCAGTGCTTTTTGTTAGCTTAAAAAATAGTGTTGTTAGCAAAAATAGTGGTCAGTCACCATGGTCTTTCTGGTGAAGCTAGGAAGCCAGTGACGTCTTACTGGTGAAGCTAGTTAAAACGTTTGTATCTCAAAATGGGTACCATCATCCAAACACAACATGCTTGTATTTTCAACAGGAATAGCAGTGGTTTCTCTGGAAAATGTGGGCTGTTTATGAGATTTTTCAGTTAATGGGCACTTAACAGTTGAATCTCACCTACGTTCAATAGTTGACATAACCCCTCTGCTCTTTTGACCACAGGTCCTTTGGCATCTCGACATTTTCCGCCGAAGCTTCCGGCAACTGAACACCCACAAGTGCATGGAGGACTCGTGCATCTTCTGCGCTCTGAAGGTGAGTGTTACCAGATGCTTTCTAAAAAAGGCCCAGTTGTGCATGCCAGTTCCAGAGGTGCTACTGTACCTTCTCAGAAAAGTAGCTTGAGGCTACAGTAATCTCCTAGTGTGCCCGGGCTGCTCTTCTAATGATCCAACAAGGTGAGGGTAGAGGCTGCTGGGACTAATTGACTTCCTTGCTGACCTTACTGTAGCACGGGAACAGAATGAAAATGAGATTCTCAACATCGAGAGCTCTCAGTTGCTCTTTTTTGAGGAAGTCTTTTTAATTTCCTGCCTGGAGGCTGATAGAGATAGGTGGAGCAGGAGGAGGAGATGGGGATACATGCTAGGAAAAGCAACTCGGGTCTCTTTTTAAATAACAAGCAAAGGCCTCTCATTCAAACAATATCCTGTTCTCTTGTCGCCCTCAGGCTAAAAGTAGCTGTGCTATTTAAAGGTGTCACATACCAGTAAGAAGTCACAAAACTGACATATTTCTTTAAGAAAGCTCCTTGTTTTGTGTTAAAAGAAATCTTTGCCGTCAGATTTGTACTTGTCTATTTGTTTCCAAAAATACCAACGCTTCTTGTTGGCTGTGTTTGCGCCTGAGAGAAAAGGAGAGGTACAAATAGCCTGATAGATTGAGAGGTCTTTTTCTTTCTTTACTTTGTGTCTGGTCTAATCTTGTTCTGGTGTTGGGTGATTTATCTCTTTATTTTATGTCCAGGCATCTTGCTTTATCTGAACTGTACGCTTGGTTCTTCTGCTGATGCAGAGGTCCTGCACCTTCCACTGTTTCCACAGCTACCTGTTACCTTGGCTACTCTGTGCTCCCATTTTCACGACCCATGTGACGCCATAAAGGCAGTCTCTTGGTGTTGGTTTCCTTGGAGTTGGTCATCTTTAGTCATGAGACTCTGCATTGGTGGCCTATTGGCTCTGTGGAATTGAGTCAAATTGAGATTAATTTATGCTGCTTCCTCTATAATGATAGTCCTGAGTCTTTAATGTTTATGTCTTTGGGTATGGTTTATAGATGGATGGATAAATACAGGGTTCCTACAGGTTTCCTCAAGTTAAATTCAAGTCTTTTTAACACCTTTTTAAGACCATTTATATAAAAAATTAATACCTATTTCACGTCCCCACCAGCAAAGGAAAACAAAATAATTGAACTTGTTTTCATTTATTTTTCAAATGTGGAATGGGTTAAAGATAAGCCAAGCAGGTGTGAAAAATGAAAACATTTCAGTAGGCCACAAAACAGTTTGTCGAACAATGTTAAGTTTTTTTTAACATTAGCTAGCTACTTATTCCATGCTGGGAATGTGGGGAACTGAGAGACCCCTGAACAATAAACATTGAAAATGAAAGTTCAACAAAGGATAAATGGATTTGCAGCACTAAAATAAAATCGCTTGCAGTAGCTCTGCTACTAAATTTATTTCAAAATTGCAATCCATATACAGCTATGATCAGCTGTTCCTTCATCTTGGCTGAGCTTTCAACGTTGTTATGGGAAAGGATGAAGCTGATTGGTTAGTTCTTGTCACATGACCCGCGGTGTACTTGTGGCATTCTGAAAAGTTGAGATGTTTTTAAGTCGATGCGGTGCGGACGTGCCTGGAAAACGGGCGCTTCGCACCGTGTGCGCGTCCATTATGAGCGCGCATACCGCGTGCATGCATTGGAAATAACGAACTTGAGTGTGCAATAGATGTGATATGTGAACGGCCCTTAACACTAGTTGGTTGAAACACGCAAGCGATGGAAGGAGTTTGTTTTTGTCCATTGAGAGCATTCATGTGCTTGGATGACTTGGCATTAGACTCTAATGCCTTCATTCCCTAGCTGAATCCTTTTTGTGCATAAGGAGCAAAAATCTTCAAAAACATTGCTGTCCAATGACGAAAATAGTTTTTATCCAGCCATGCTTCATTAAATTTAGAGTTCCCCATAACCTCAGAATGAAATTGGTAACGTTAGCTAGTTAACGTAAAAACAAACTTTAAAAATATAACGGCGTCAGTCAACCTTTTCCTGTGGAATGCTGAGATTTTCTTTGATTTTTTGCGCTTCTCCTTTGCTTGTTGCAGTCTATGGTTGTGGTGCTGTAGCACATGATCTCCATTTACTGAATGCATCACATGTTCGCAGTATTTTGTTCTGTGACCCGTGGCTGCGTTGCGTTCTGAATTATTGATTCCGCCACTCTTTATTTATGCTACGTCATTTAATTAAAATAATCGTGGTTGACAAATGAAAATTTTGAGGAAAATTACAATACATAAAAGTTACATACAGCACAATTTTTAAGACCCAGGCATCAAAATTCAAGACTTTTTAAAGTCTTTTTAAGGTATTATTTCCAAATTAATAAATTCAATGCTTTAAAGGCTTTTTAAGACCCCGCGGGAACCCTGTAAATAAGAAAGTAGGTAGATGATAAAAAGAAAGATAGGAGTCCTGATGACCTTGTCTGGGTGTGTTTTGCGGATTTAATGATGAGCAATCAGAAGTAGTATCTCAGTGACCTGTTTAATTTTAAGATAGATAGATAGATAGATAGTAGCGGTGTAAGAAAATATTGATACATGTGAGCATCGCAATATTTTGTTTGGCGATACTGTATAGATTCTCAAAAACAGAATATCGATATTTAAAAAAATTAAAATTAAAATAATTCAAGATTCATGGCAGTTGTTTCGTTTTGAGTTTACATCCCGATGGCTAGATGGCAATATTCATCTCTGAAAGACAGAGAGAGAAACAGGAAATACTAGTAGTAGGGCACGCCACTAATGTTAGCAATGCTAGCATTTGCTGCTAGTAATGAAGGATGAAATAATTGTCCCTGTTCCTGGTTCGGTGCAGCTTTCTCTCATTTTGGGGGCGTTTTGTGCAGTTGGGGCTGTGCTCGCGTCGCGGTTTTGGCGATTCCATGCAGAACATAAATACAAAATGAAAAACCTATGAAATCCAAGTGGGAAGGTTTGACAAATGTATTTATTTTACTGTTTTACAATTGTTTTGTTTTCAATTGTAAACTGAAACTGTAAACCTTTAAAGCAGGTTCTAATACATATATACATACGCGCTGAAACACGGCAAACAAACCCAAATAATTCACAACTTTTTTATTATGGTAATATTTCTCTTAAAAATATAATGTTTATAACATTCCCAATTATAGTTATCAATTTTGTGAATAGCTGTTGTGCACAAGCTGTGTGTGCTGAAGCTGAAGAGCTGAATGAACACCGGTAAATTGAAGTGCTGCCAGCATATTTAACATAGGGAAACACATCATAGCCTATATTCAGATATTTATACAACATAAATATAGTATTACAACTTTATATACATACAAAAAGACCAAATGCACACGTGAACTCTAGTTACGTGCTAATCAGAATGTTTAACTTCTGTTGTGGAAGTGCTCTTGGCTCTTATCGCAAAAATGTGCTGAAACACGGAAACCAAACCGAAATAATTCAAAATGTTTTATTATAATAATGTTCTCATTAGAATTTTATATATATGACAATCTCAGTCATAGTTATTAATGTTGTAAGCTGCTGTTTGAGCAGCGTGCGCTGAGCTAAAGATGATCACCAGCAAACTGAAGCGGTCTATTAACCCTTTATTGGCTATAGCTTAACCAAACGTATTCTATATGAGACAAATCTGATTAATATGCATAAAATAAACACAATATTACTAAGTACAATTGCACAAAGACTGTAAATGCACAAGCGAACTTAACTGTGCTAGTTGTGTGGATCCGTTGTGGATGCATTCTTCCCTTAACACGCTAAATCATGGGTGAACAAAGATTCTCCTACATTATTTTACAGTAGCTAATAATCTCATTATAATATGACAGACTTGCCCTGCACATGTTGTAGTTCACTGTATTTTCATTTTCGAAGTGTTTCCAATGATATTTAAAGCAATTAAAAACCATCATGGTGAACAGTGCACATCTGAAGTGTCTCTCCAGGAAATAATGCATTATTTATTGGTTCTAAGATATCGGCCAAATTCTCTTATCAGTCCGATAACGATAACAGAAAAATTTACATTTATTGGCCGATATCGATATGGTGGCTGATATATCATGCATCCCTAATACTAAATATTGTTGAAACTAAATTTTTTCTAAAGTTGCTTGCTTTGCAAGATTTGTATTGTAAAAAGTGCTATACAAATAAACTTGAATTGAATTGTGTTCTTAATGACGACTTTTCTAAATATATATCCTATTCTTAAAATAAGAAATATCCCAATATATCGCCTTGCTGACAGTATCGCACTGTATCGCAACATATCGTATCACAATCCCTGTATCGTGATATGTATCGTATCACCAGATTCCTAGCAATACAAAGCCCTAATAGATAGATAGATAGATAGATAGATTGAAGATAGTGATTGAAAGGTGCTCTCTTTTTTTCTCTCTCTCTCTAAATGAAGTGTGTGTGAAGTGCTGAGGCATCAAAAAGCACACTGCTGTGGTAACACAGAGCCGTATCATGAGAATGCTTTCACATATTTGCTAGGATTTATGAGTGTTCACCAGGAACTGTTATTCCTGTCCTTCTTCTGCTCTTCCATTCTTTCATCACTTACACTCTCACAGTTTCTCTCTCACTCTTCTTTTCTTCTCACCGTATTAAACCTGTTGTTAAATTTAGCTCCATTCCTATTCACTGTTAAACCATTCGGGACTAAAAGCAAATGATATCATCAGGTAATGTTTTCAGAACAAAACAGACATGGAAAGAGACCTTTCATTTTAATCATGTCCAAAGAAACAAGCTTTAAGCCTCCATTATGTTTTGAAAGGAAAAAGGAATGACTGTGGTTCTCAGAATAGTTTGTCTCACAGTACCTGAAATGACAAATGTTGTAATTTTTCAGCACAGCATTGGTCTTTCCTCTTACAAACATGATGGCATGCTTCGGTTCAGGCCTTGTGATAAAACTGTGCTCTGTAGTAAAGCTCAGCGTCTGACTCTGAGGCAGATTCCTGTCCCTCAGGTCTTTCTCCAAGCTCTTTTCTTATCGAACCTTCTGCAGACCAGTGGCATGTGATCTCATGTGGCTTTTGCTGTCCCCCGCTATAGCCTTGAATGGCATGCGTTACGTCACCTTTCTCATTTCGAATGGAGAAACGTTAGTTTCGGCACATTGGTTCTGAGAGTTCCTCATGCGTGCCCCCCGCCAGCCGCCTGCTTGCCAGCCATGTTATTGAAATTTAATGATCTAACACTACTAATGAGTGCTGAAATATGCCCTCGCCCCACCGTTCCTTTCTGGATACCGCTGAATTCTTCAAATGTGTTTATTTGAAAGTGTTCTCACTGTGGGGAATATCATGTTCATTTACTGAGATGCAAATTAGCTAATGGGTACGAAGATGAAAAAATCATTGATTGTTTGCAGAAGTATGCATAAGTAACACTTGGCATATATTATTTACTGATTGCCTTCTTTGATTTAATTGCATTTTCAACCTAACAACTACTTCAGTTGTATTAATTATTGGTATTTTATCTTTTTCTCAGTGACATTTTGATATTTACTACTGTTCAAAGGTTTGGGGTTGCTTAGTTTTTTATGTTTTTGAAAGAAGTCTCTGTATCTATTTGATGTAAATATACTTTTTTCTGTGTTTCTATCTGAATATATTTTAAAATGTCACTTGTTTCTGTGATGGCAAAGCTATGACACATAATCCTTCAAATATCATTCTGTGCTGATTGGATGCTCAAGAAACATTTCTTATTACCGATGTTAAAAATAGTTCTGCTAAAAGTGCTGCTTAATGTTTCTTTGGAAACTGATACATTCTTTGATTAAAAGGAAGTTCAAAAGAACAACATTTAAATAATTTGTAACTTATAAAAAAAAATTCTCTCACATTTAATAAATTGAATATGAATATGTCTCTTCCTATTTAAAAAAAAAGCTATAATGTATTTATTTATTAATTGCTAGTTTGATTTAACAGTAAAATATAATGTGAAATGTTTTTTCCATTACCCAGTAACAGTTATACATTAAGACAATATTATTGGGTGATGTGTAACAAAGTGATGGCTGTATTATGAATTTAAAACTGCACATTTAGGGGCCTAAAAAGAGAATATGAATCGACAGACAAACAAACTGTGTTTAATATAGTTGAATGCAGTGTTCATGAGCTAGCTAAATAATTTGAACGGACTGACCATATTTTTATGCCTAAAATGTTTGTCAACAGAGATGCTGCATGTCACAGAGGCCGTAGTGTGACATTGGGTGGCAAAGGCCCACATTACTGCCGCTTCACGAGGTGTGATAGTGCCTTGAGGTTGGTGACCTCTACCAACTATCAGCCCTGCTGAGGAACTGAAGTGCTGGAGGCAACAAGTACACACACACATTTACACAAACAAAATAAATGCAAAGTCACAGTCACTGACACAAGCTGCCACCTCTATTACAATGATGTTTCCTATTATAGAAGCTCCAGTGACACCTCTATGTTTGTGCTGTTTTATGTAGTAAGAGCCAGCGATTGAGTTAAACCCAATTACAAACTCATAATCAGCATGAGATTCAATCCCTCTGCAATTTGAAAACTGAGCCTAGGGAGTGTTTAATATTAATATATTTATGTGCGTCATAAGATTGCTGCTCCTGTGAAAATATGTGTGCATGTGTGTACTCATTGCCCTTGTGAGTTTTGAGCAGTGCAGATGATATGTGTCACTGCTGAGGACTGTGTCTTGTGCCTTTGAATGGAGGTTAATGTCTCATTTCACAGGCTACGCCTCAGGGCTCGCAGCTGACAACAAAATCTCTGGTGGTTTGTGTGTGTATGTGTATGTATGCATATGACTGGACTTGCATGTTTTGAGTATAGCCAGGCTGGTTGGGTTCCATGTCCTTGTTTGAGCTGAGAAAGACTTTACATCACTGCCACACTGCTATTACACATATGGACCACTCAACCCTCAAATGGGATTCCCAGTTCTACACGCTCTGTAATATACTACAGTGTAAAGGCTCAAGGCGGTTTGTGGCTGAACCTGGGAAAGTTTAGCTATATGAATATCCTTATTAGTGGTTTATATGTGTCAGTTTTGGTTATATAGCTATTTGGAGCATAAAAAACATCCAAATCCAATACTTCTCTGTTGTATACAAAAAATGGTATACTAAAAGTGTATGACCATAACAACATGGCGGATATAGTACATCCTAACTTTTTCAAAGGTTTCCAAGTAAGTTCAAAATTCAAATGTAGCACCCACTTACACATGAGTTCGGACACGCCAACAGTTGTTAAACTGGGGTAATTTTGCTTGTTAAGCTGGGCTGGGAGTGAACTAATCACTGGATTTGTGAAGATTTTTCAGTTCAGTTGCATCAAAGGTCTCATGTCTTTCAAAGAAACTTAAGAGTTTTGTTTGAGGCAAGTATCAAGTTAACTAAAGCATGAGACACTTTTTTGTTTTTGATTTAATTTTGTAAAATAATCAATACGTCCCTGTTGAAAAAAGTACCTAATCTGGTTTACTTGTCACTACTCTTGGTTAGGTTGGTGTGTTGGCTGATTTTAAAGTGAAAAGTGAAAGTGACGTGACATACAGCCAAGTATGGTTACTAGTGTTGGGAATCGTCAGAAATGTTATGGTTCCACCTAACGGTTCCGCTTACGATTCCGGTTAACCCCCTGGAGTCGATTAACGCGTATATGCGTTGAAAGTCAGCTTAGATTTTTCCTAATAAACTGTTTAACTGCACTCGCAAGTGGATATTAAATTATTTTGTGGGTTAATTAAATATATTCTAAGTAAACTACAAACATAAAATTATATAGATTTATTTTGTCCTCACATTCTTTCTTGTAACTCCTCCCTCTCAGTGACACCTGACTGAAAGGCTCATTATGCAGCTCATTATGCGGGCCTATGTCTTCTCAGGTGTAAATCACAATAATATTCATGATAGTTGACGCCCACTCGCATATGACTTTTACCAACAAAAAGTGTCTTAGAAAATTAAAATCAATATATTGTTTTCTGTGAGTGAGTAAACAAGATGATTTTCACATAATTTAGAAAGAAAAATTCTAGGCTACAAACTCGACCCGGGAAGACCCGGGAACCAATGTTCTTTATGTGTTTTATGGACTTATTCAAGTGATTTAACATTTGTAGTTTTCACTAACTGTGCATAAATTCTTTTTTCTGAAAAACACAATAATGTACATACATGCTGCTCACATATCATTCTAGCCCAGTTTGTGCTGATTACAGCGAGATTAGATTTAAGCCATTTAGATGTTTATAAGAAACTGAAAAAAGCACAAATGTCAGGGCATGACAAAACTTCTCCTCAACATATATTACAGTCTACAAATTTTCAGGTTCCGATTCCGGTTCTATTTAAATGAACTTTTATTATGTATTTTTACTATTTTACCTTCATTGAATGTAGTGTTGCTGGAAGGCAGTAAAGTAATGTTGAGTAATGCTAGTCCATCAATCAGCATGGGCTTCAAAGTTTATGTTTTTACACTATCAATAACATTTTGCTTTTCAAGCAGGAATAAGCTGGTTGGCCAAATAGTCTATTGAGGGCTGAGACACTTGTTCATTTCACTAAAATAACTATAAACTGTTATACTTATAACCATGTATACAGACTCTCCATAAAGCCACTATTTTACAAATAATAATTCAGTGTGATGGTGTGATCCAATGAGCGGTTTCCACATTTTTAAACATTTAAAATGCATGAAAATAAATATTTTCTATCACTTTGTTTATCACTATTGAAATGGCCTGTACATTAAATCATCTATCCCTCATATTTACATAACAATAGCAGTCTATTTATTTAGTGGTCCAAGTTGAAGTCAGTATGTATATTAATGACAATATGGGACAAATATAGTGTAATTTCGTGGCGACAGGTGCTGTGCGCTGCCGGTACATGTACAGTCAGACAAAACGACGTGCACAGCTATCAAAGAGGCGAGTGCGCATACAGTCATGGGAAACATTTTCGGCAGTTAAAGACACTATGCACCACGGTGAGTCTGTGGAGTGCGTGTCATTCGAAACAATGTTTGGAACACACCACAAAAACGAGACGGAAATACTCTGAACAACGAACCAATCAGTCGACTTTCTGCCTAAAAGGATTAGTTCACTTAAGAATAAAAATGTCCTGATCCTTTACTCACCCCCATATCATTCACGATGTTCACGTCTTTCTTTCTTCAGTCAAATAAAAATGAAGGTTTTTGAGGAAAACCTTCCAGGATTTTTCTCTGTATAGTGGACTTCAACGAGGACCAACAGTCCAAATTGCATTTTCAATCCAGCTTCAGCGATCCCATCCAAGGAATAAGGGCCTTTTCTAGCGAAACGATCTGTCATCTCACATCTCAGAGCTAGAGCAAGGCAAACATTTGTTATTAATTGTTTTTTTAATGATAAATTGTTTCGCTAGAAAAGACCTTATTACCTGTTAAATAACATGTTGTGTGCAATATAATCTAACATTACTCTTGGCTGGGATCATGTAGAGTATATCCTGAACCTTTAAAAACACCAGTTTATGCTGGTTTTTAGCACTTTTTCAGTGGCATTTTTATTTTTGGATGGACAGAAATTCTGATTACAAAGTCTATGCAAATTTTCAATGGTTTCTTAAAAGTTTTCAACACAGACCAGCACTGAAACATAACCAGTGATGGGATGATTTTGTCAGTCAAACATACTTTACCTGTCTAAGAATAATAAAAAAGTGCATGTAAACTAGTGTCTCAAACTTAAAGAACAGTTTTCTTTAGATAAATATATTCTGCTACATCAGATCCGAGCGCAGAGTTTGTCGTGAGTGTGTGAGGGCGTGTGCTGCCACCCTGCTCACACTGAGGAGAGCAGAACAGAGCTGCAGTTGGGTTTAGCACTGATTGCCCGAGTGATATATTTGCTGCATACACACACCAGACTTTCATTTGGACCTTATCTGTCCTGAGTGTTTCATCAGCTCAGAGAGAGAGAGAGAGAGAGAGAGAGAGAGATGGGGAAGGAAGAGGACATTAAAATATGTCCATAGGCAAAAATCACTCCAGGCTCTTAGCTGGGCTGAACAGTATGTGATTAGAGCTGCATGGGGAAATGATGCAGTGGCTGAATTTTCCTCTCATCGAGTTCCCTCAGTGGGGTACATAACCCTCTACGTCTGTCCCTCCCACTCTTTCTCTCATTTTCTTCCACCCTCCCTCCATCCTCTTTCTTTCTCTCCTTGGCGCAGTGCAGTCAGCACATTGCATTACCTGTTCCAAAGCCACCGGCCCGTCCCGCTCAGGGGAAAACCCTCCATTCCACCTCCACATATAGGGGGCTGCCTTGGGCAGTGTGCCCACTGCATATATGAGGGTTTTAAAACTGCAGTATGTGTGTGTGTGTGTGTGTGTGTTTGCAGCCCCAGCAAATATTTGCCTTTGCACTATGAGTTTCGCCTGAGTCCATTTGTTCAGCTTATCAGGATGTCCTCTGGTGAGAGAGCATTGTGTTGCAGTCATTGTTCATTGGGTTCAATAACAGTTCCAATGCTGATGAACAGGAGAATAGATTCCACCACACGCTTTTAGGACTTTGTGTTTGTTTGAATGTGCACTGTTAATAAGCTCAGTATCTTAGTCAGATGTTTCCCAACCACAGCTACAGGAACCAGCTTGTCCAACTGAATGAGTAGCGTGAGACTCCACAAAATGTTATGTCATGAGAAAGTTTGATTGTATGGCTGTGTTTTGTATTGAGCCGTCTTAGCACAATTCTGACCACAAGTTTTCACATGGTAATGATAATATTATAGGACATACATATATAAGTTGTTTAAAAACCTAATGATTTTTGGGCATTTGGACATGTTCCAATATTAGCTGTTTAAAAATTTGTTAGCTGCCTACTTAGACACATTTCAACATTTGCTGTGTTTCAAAATCTACTGAGATACCCATTTAAACAGAATTAATTGGCACACTGTAACATTTTCTTGCCTTTATTGGACATTCAAATCTTTTTAAACACTAGCTGTTAATCAACAACAACAACAAAAACCATCCAACTTTGTATTTTGTTGCATACTTGTGTATGGCAGTCTAAACATTGCTGTCTAAACCAGGCCCGGTTCTATGGGGGTTCTAGAGAGTGCTAACAAAATCAATAGCTCCCACAGGTAAAGGTTTAAAAATGGCATTTCATTGCAGATTTGGCAAACTATCCAGTGCTTTATGGTTTACGCCAATCACAGACATATCTGTTACTTTCTTAAAAGCCACAGCCAATCAGGGGCATTACAGCTAGAATCCACTCATGGCTCAGATCACTAGAGTTTTTGTTTAGGTTAGGGTTAGGGTTAGGGTTAGGGGATTGTGGATTGTGTTTATCTCCCAGCATTAATTATCTCGTTATAACAAAGAGTAGATGCAATGTAAATACGATATTCATTGTGCCGTGTAGAGAACTTCATTGATTATAATGTAACTTGTTTGTATTTGCTCTTGCCTACATAACATTTTTAGGTATATTGAAATATTTGTTATGGCATGACTATTTAGACAGCATTAGTGAAATGTTATCTTATGAAAATGAACCATGTTTTTTGCATTTGTATAACCACAGTTTTACTACACCATGGCAAATTTTTGATTGTGGTTTAACTATAAAAACCTTTTTTTTTTGTAGTAAAACCATGGTTCATAAGGGTTATTACAGGAATGCTGCCGTATTTTCTTCTGATCTACATAGCTAGAGTGCATTTTTGGCTATAATGTACAAAAATGCTTTTTAAGGAGCAGGCGAGTCGCTCAGTTTCGAAACACAGCCTGTGTGTTTGTTTATTGATTTCTCGTAAGAGACTCTGTGATTGGTTGTATTGCAGTGTAATGTTTTTACAGTACAGTATGTCAGCCCTCTTCTCTCGACGTGTGTATTCTCTCCACAGTGAGCGGGCGGGCTGACGAAAGCTGTTATGTGCTGTGGCGTATTTTAGTTGCATCAGTTTCTCGTCCTTACTTTGGGGTGCTGTTTGTGGTTTCAGAGCATCTTTGCCCAGTTCCAGTTCAGCAGTGAGAAGGTGCTCCCATCGGACGCTCTGCGCAGCGCTCTGGCCAAAACCTTCCAAGACGAGCAGCGCTTCCAGCTGGGCATCATGGACGACGCGGCCGAGTGTTTCGTAAGAGTTTTATTTTATCCCCATTTCACCCCTTTCTTCCACACTTTCTCTGTACAAGCTACTTTCTTTTTTTGCTGACACAATGATCAGCTTTACCTCCTCTCTTTTCATCCCTCTTTCTCTCTCAGGCATTTCCTCCTCTCACCTCTCCTCAACCCTACTTTCGTTTCTCCTCGCGTCCCCTTTGCCAGTTCTTTTTCTGCTCCTCTCTTGGATTTTGTCAACCTTGATCTCAGATTCCAGAGATGTTAGGTGTTGAATTTAAAGCAATGCTGCTTTCGCTCATCCTTGTGTGGTTTGAAGAGTAGTAGAAATGGAAACATGAAGTCTGAGCAGCGTAGGGAAAATAACTCCGGAGGAAAGCAGACAGCTGAAGTTTGACAACTTTTTGTAATATTCAGAAATTACTCCATGCACTGAATAAGACTTTCTGGCAGGACATATTGGCATATCTTTGATAATTATATTTGATTCAAAATGGCTGGCTGATAGGTTTCTTTGAGAATGCGACAAGACTTTAAATAAAACTGTCTTGATGTTGATTCATATTTAACTGTAAAGCAATGCATGGTTTTATTTCCTTCCGTTGTAGGGAGACAGGTTTTTTTGTACTATGTAGTATGATCTTATGTAAATTCTTACTATGTTTATAGAGCTTTCCAACATAGTGGATGTTTTGGCTTAAAAACACACTTTTGACAGTGTCATAAAAAATATCAAATAAATTATCATTTGTCAAAAAAACAACCAATAGATTTCTTCTCAGAACTAACTTTTAGAACAATTCTGAACCATTGTACAGTGACTTTTAACCACCAGGTGAATTTCCCCAAGCAGAAAAGTCAAAGATACTTCATCATAATTTGGAACATTATATTTGTTTTAACGTGAAATGCTTACAAAGGTCTGTATTTCTTTAAAAAAATAAAATTGATATGTGGTGATGCACAAAAAAAAAGCATGTATTTGTAAAGACTTTTCTGTCCAAAAACTTTTTGGGGTTACTGTGTCTTTCTTGGATGAGGCAATTCTAGAATACATTTTGACAAGTTCAGTAAAAATGTTTTTACAAAAAAGTCCATAAAAGACATTGACATTCATCTACTGAAATGCGAGAGAGGCTTAACTACCACTCACAGTTCATTCCAGATTAGTGTGGGACTAGCATGTGGCTAAAATAGCAACTTAATAATCAAAAACCAGTGAAGATACATAGTACACACATACTGCATGAAATACTCCATTTTAATTAGATCAAACTACTTTGAAGTGCTGAATAAAACATCTTAATTGGTCGTTTTTACTGAGCTTGTCACAACGCATTCTAGGATTACCTCATCCAAGAAGGATAAAGTGATCTCAAAAAGTTTCTATTCATTCTCAAGGCTTTTTTCTTATGTTTTTAGTTTTATTGACTTCGTCAAACTTAATATTTTTCATTAAAATTTGTTTATGTATTTTAAAGCAGCCAAATCTATTTTAAAATGTTTTCCCATGTTAAGTTTCTCAGCACGTTCTAGTGTTACTAAAGGTTTTAAGTATTATAATAGGTTTATAATAAACCATGTATCAAAAACTAAAATTACATTTGGCTATTTTGATTTCATTAAGTTTGAGTTTTTTTCCAGTTATGTAAATTATTATTTCAGTTAACAGTTCAGAAAAAAATAGTTTTATTTAGTTTTGTTTTAGTTTTTATTACCAGTAATAAGATATTTTTCTTATGTTCAGGAACTGCTAGATGGATTACAATAATATGCACAATTTAGACCAATAAAAGTAAAAAATGGCTGATATTGAATCTAAGAACACATTGTTTTTGCCTATGTAGACGGTAGACTACACTCATTGGAGTTGTTTTTAAGTGGATATTTAGATTTATGGCCGTAGGCGTCATGGGCTTTACAGGCATATGGCAGCAGGAGTTGGCAGGTATATATACTGGTCCTGCTGTTGCTTTAAATGAGCTCGGATAGGATCATTAAGCATGTGGAAGCTTTCTATAAGATCTTCCTGTACTCCTCAACCAACTCCTCTAATCCCCAGACCTGATTATTCGGCCTGGACCTGATTAAGGACCATGGATTGTGTTTATCTCACATTTATGTCCTTAAAGGACACACTGCGTGAGCATCAATACGGATAATTGCTTTTAAGCAAATAAGCAATTGAACGATCATTCACGGGCGAGCGGCTGAGCTGTCCAATCAAGATAGCTCGCCGAGAGACCCTGTGATTGGCTCCATCCTAAATACCCATTTATATGCAGCTAGTACTGTCTATGTCAGGGCTTTTCTGCCATAGATCTGTGAATGCAGCTGTGCTTACTCATAAGGTCACAAAAGACAGCATCATCAAAGTGTTATTTAGTTCAATTAGCACCTCGTCTGCAGTTCGGAAACAAAGGTCTGTTTTTGTCGTGGGCTCATTATTTTTAGCTGAGGATCTGTTGAATGGAGCTGCCATGATTTCTCCCATTTGTTTGACTGCCGCATTTGCAAGGCAGACGCAGGCATGGGGCCAAAGCGCTTGGCGCGCCATCCGTCTTTTAGACGCGACCCCTCTCCTCACGTGCACCAGACGACAGGCAGTACATTAGCGAAATGCCAACTCTTCATTTCTGCCTCGCTCCTCTGCACATCTGCACTCCTGCATAAATAGCTTCATCATTATCTGAGCGGGAAATGAAATGCTCCATACACTAATGATTTGTTGTGTGATACTCAATGAGAAGTGTCTAGCGGAGGGTGTGAGATGTGATGTTTTCCAGAGTGAAAAATTAGGTTGAATGCAGTGTGTGAAGAGTCTATTTACAAGCTCAGTGAACTCAGTGTTATTAGTGTTGGGGAGTAGATAACTAGTACTTGTGGTACTAACTTACCTATATATTTTTTAGTTGTTTGATTAACTCTTTCAAGTCCTCTGGAAAACTTTAATTTTTTTTTTTTTGCTAAGAGAAGTATAACATAATGCTGTTTTGCTTATTTTATTTTATTTTTTATAATATTGCACACAAAGCTTTCAAGCCAGGGGTATAATAAAAAAAATCCTAAATATCTTAATCTTAAAATGTATATTTCGAACCTCACAAACCTTTCCAAGATGACAACGCAAGATTAATGCACATTTTTTTCAGTAGCATTGCTAACCTAAAATTGTTTAAAAATGTTTATTGGAATAAAGCTTGAATAAAATAAAAATACATTTTTCATCCTAATATTGGATGAAAAATTTAAAAACGGGGCTTGGCAACTGAAAATAATTTTCAGTTAAAGGGAAAATTAATTACTATTAAAATCTGTTAAAAATGAAATATAAAAACATAGCTACTTTAAAATATTATTAAATACTATAATACAATATAAATAAAACTAAAATAACTTTTCAGTAGTTTTAAAATTGTTATATGTAAAAAAATTGTACTTCAAAAGAATACAGTATGTGTATATTTTCAGGAAAAAAGTTGTTAGCTCTTAAATTATTTTGTTTACAGCTGTTATTTAATGCTGTTAGACAGACAGACAGAGAGGTAGATAGATAGATAGATAGATAGATAGATAGATAGATAGATAGATAGATAGATAGATAGATAGATAGATAGATAGATAGATAGATAGATAGATAGATAGATAGATAGATAGATAGATATTTCACCAAAATGCACACAATCATATCTCATAATAATTCAGTCCCTCAACATACATTGAATTAAGTTTCATATTCAACTTTAGGATTGCCTAATGCACAAAGGGATGATAGGATGCCTATTTCCCTATAAATTAGTTTTTAAGTTTTATTAGTTATATCTAGTATACATATTTTGTAAATGTAATGCTGTCACCTTTAATATTTCTGTACCTGGTAAACTGTGCTCTAATTTCAGAAGTAAATTATATTATTTAATAGCACTATATAAAACAATTTTGTTGCCTTAGATTTAATGAAGCTGCAGTTCCTTAATAATTGTATAGTGTAGCTTGTTTTTCATATTTGCAGCCTGACTGTAGTTTAAAACGGAGTAGTAGCATGTAGCTTGGGGAGCTTTGGTTTAAAGTAGTTTCTCCAGCAATGGTAGTTGTAGAAGTGTTGCAAATGTGGTCCGCGGCTGTTAGTGAGATGAAAGGAAGGGAACTAGAGATTTGATATATGGTCTTATTCACCTCTCTCACTTTCTCTCCCACTCCCTCATTCACCATGTATTCCGTTGTCAGGAGCTTGGAGTGTGATCGATTGATTTTAAATTTGTTCAGCCAGGGAATCAAAAGGACTCTTATGAAAAATAGATGTGTTGTTCTCACTTGATCGGATTAACGTGAAGTGAATGCTGACAGAGAAAAATGAATATAAGAGCTGGACCACACAAGTCACTCGATCTGACACACATACACAAACACCCGTTCAAAGATGCCTCACTGTTTAAATGCTGCAGAAAAAGCCAGAGTGCTGTATTCAAATGGAGCTAAACATCTTGTTCCAGAATTATTAATCAGAGCCAAATCAAAGGAAAGCCAATGCGCTCACACACCGACTCACATTTACTAGAAAAGATCCAAACTGTCTGTGTTGGTTTTCTCCAGGAGAACCTTCTGATGCGGATCCACTTCCACATCTCGGATGAGACCAAGGAGGACATCTGCACAGCCAAGCACTGTATCCCACATCAGAAGTTTGCCATGACACTTTTCGAACAGGTTGGTGGGGAATATTATCTGGGTTTTTTTTAGGGCATTTTGTGTGGTGCCTAATATGTATTCTAATTGTGTTTACTTTCTCTTCCAGTGTGTTTGTAATAATTGTGGAGCCACATCGGATCCTCTCCCCTTCATTCAGATGGTGCACTACATCTCCACCACCTCTCTCTGGTAAGTGGAGGACCACGTTTTCATATCTTCCATTTATCTTCCAGTACATATGGTTTTGCTCATAGAGACTAGAAAATTAGCTCTGTTTGGAAACTTTGTGAGATGACTTGATGCTTGCTGCCTACATAAACAGCTGCTTTCTAAGTCAGCATCCTAAAATTATAATAGAATTGATAGATTTGAAATTCTCTCCATAGATTGCAACTCCACTTAAATATAATTTTTGAGTGCGTTTATTGTTAACATGTTTGCTAAACTAAGAATACAATACTCTAATATGCATAAATATAGACTTCCATCCAAAAGTTTGGGGTCAGTCTTTTGTGAAATGTTTTTTCAAGAAGGATGCATTAAATTGAGCAGTAATAACAATTATAATATTACAAAATATTTCAGTTTCAAATAAATGCTGTTTGTTTTTGTTTTTGTTTTTTACATTCTTTTGATTAAAGAATCTTGGAAAAGATGGCACAGAAGCACATCTGTTTTCGATATTGATAATGATGAGAAACGTTTCTTGAGCACCAAAACAGCATATTAGAAATTATTTCTTAAGGATCACGTGGCAGTGAACACTGTTTTAACAATTTTAACAAGTTATTTTAAATTGTAATAATATTTCTCAATAATCCTGTTTTCACAAACAAGTTTTTAGCAAATAATTACAGACTTGGACTTTTTTCTCAAAACATTACAAAAACTTACGGACCCAAAACTTTTGAACGGTATATTTAGCAGTGGTGTCAAAAGTACTGGCATTCATTACTCAAGTAGAAGTATAGATACTAGGGTTTAAAAAGACTTTTGTAGAAGTTGAAGTATCAACTCAAGCTTTTTACTCAAGTAAAAGTGTAAAAGTACTGGTTTAAAAAACTACTTAAAGTATAAAAGTAAAAGTAATGTAAGGGGAAAAAAATGCCATTAAGAACAAAAGCTTAGGCCGCACCACAGGGGCCTATTGTGTACTACCCCACCTCCTCAAAAAACATTTTTCTAAAGGCCATATGCCATAATGACTATAATGTTATATTAAAATGTTCATGTTGAAAAATTTGGGATGCACTAGGCTTCCTGTTTCAGCCGCATATATGAAAATACAAAAATGGTGTGCACATCCCAAACATCCAATTAGGACATAGGTGCAAGACAACTAAATGATATAGACAAATAAAGAAGTGAAGTCTGAACACTGAAAACTACTGCTCCAGAGGAATTTAATCAAGCAACGTTTCGACCTTCAGGTCTTCCTCAGCCGCATATATGCCCATTTAAAATGAACGCACTTTAGTACAATCCAAATACATTAAAGGACTAGAGATATGATGACTAGTTGCCAATAAGTATTGTTATGGTGCAAAAAGTCAAACTTCAGAGGCTTGTCATCAATAACTTTTAATGGAATGTAAATGTACATCCAAGATTAGCTGCAGGAATCTGCGAGGGCGATGGACAAAAACATTGGTGGAGGCTTAATAACAATTACACTTGTATGGTTGTCTATTTACAGTAAACATTATAGTGCTGTCAAAATGAATGATTAATCCAAGTGATTAATCAAAAACTAAAACTGAAAAAGAAATCATAATCCTGATACTTTCTTGATTGATAGCTTCTTGTATTTGGTACGTACGTCTGCTATGTCCAGTGTTGGGGGGTAACGAGTTACAAAGTTGGTATAGCCTACTTATCACAACTTTGTCAATCGCATCGTCAATCGAAAACGCTAAATTATTCAAACGTCTCGCTACCAAACTACCTACAGTAGCTTAATTTGTGGAGGACGAAGAAAAAGCACTCATTTGGTAAATGAGCCAGTGAGAAATAATAACTTTTAAGTAGGGTCCAGTGCCTTTTCAATACTTTTAAAACGGTACCGGCTCCTAAACGGTGCCTGAACCGATACTTTAAAAAAAAGAACCACAAAAAAACTATGGATAACTTTAAAGAACATTACAAATATTTTAAATAAATCCATAGCTTGTTGTGCAAGTTGTGCTTCCCTTAATCTAAGCCTAATAAATGTATTTCACAATCTGGGTCATTATTTAATACAAAACCACACATAATGTTTCTACTGTATCTCTGTCACTCAGATATTTAGTTAAGATGAGTGCTGTCTGTCACTGTCTTAAATCAGTTCTGTGAATTACTGTATGGTCATTCTTTATAAAGTAGCAACAATGTCGTTTTTAAAATACAGTACTGTGCAAAAGTCTTATGGAAAAATGAGTATTTTCTCCCCAAAAAGGGTTTTAAGCCAGTTATTTATATCTTTTGCTGTAGTGTGTCAGTTGGAAATATCAGTTTGCCATTAATTTTAATAATAATCTAGTGCAATTTTGAATGCACAAGCAGTCTGACAACGGCAAAATTAATGTTTGGAAATGTAAACTGATATTTTATACTGACACACTACAGCAAAATATATAAATAACTGTCCGAACACCATTCTTTTAAGTGAAAATACTAAAGTGTCTAAGACTTTTGCACAGTAGTGTATGTATAAAGTCCGTATGATTAAATTAAGTATATTTAAGTAAGTGTAATTAAAGTATGTGTTCGTTCATATGTGTTAAGGGCTAGATTTTCGCTGGAGGAAACGGCTGTGGTGTGATGAGCGAAAACTTTACAGATGAGAAACCGACTGCTACCTCGTGACCTTTTGTAAACTGTATTTATGACAAAGAACTGCACAGATATGGATATTCTAACAATCTATCGATAAACACACACCTTGTGTCCTCTGTTTGTTTAAGTGCGCATGCGCTGCTCCGTTCGCGGTCTGCGCCTCTGCGGATTGAAGAGCGCGCTGAAAGACGGGAGGAGACGGTCTGACGCTGGTTTCATGTGAAATTTAAGCGGACTGACTCTGAGGCGATCGGATACCGTTTCCATACCCAACCCTACTTTTAAGAAATATATTTTTTGATAAACGAACCCAAAACTGTCTATGTCCTGGCTGGACTGTGATGTGATTTGTGTCACATGCAGGTGCGATGGATCGCGTACAGACCAATAGGGTGTAGGAATGGTATATGTTTATACTTCTCATCCAACCACAATCAAATTCACTCCATCCGGATGGCGCGATTTATCTGGATAGGTTTTTTTTTTTTTTTTTAATTAATGATGACAAGCCGGAATGTAAACAAGCCGAAATGAAATAGCAGTAACGAAGCTATTTTTAAAATGTAAGGAGTAGAAAGTACAGATACTTGCCTGAAAATGTAAGGAGTAGAAGTAAAAAGTCGGCTGAAAAATAATCACTCAAGTAAAGTATAGATACCCCAAATTTCTACTTAAGTACAGTAACGAAGTATTTGTACTTCGTTACTTGACACCTCTGATATTTAGTGCTTGAAAATAATTAGGTGTGTCCCGATTTGCATACTTGTGCATTACTCTATGCCATTTTGTAGTGTAAGTAGTGCAAGTAGTGCAAGTAGTGTGTTAACACAGAAAATTGCACTTTTTTAATGATGTACTTAAAAAAAAATTAAGTATAGAATATTGGAACTTTCATGCAAACTCAGATTATGAATGACAAAATAACCTTTTATAATTCATACACTACACTGTTGACTACATAGTGCATAAGAACATAGTGAATAAGTGTATAGTGTGTCATTTGGGACGTAAGTAGTGTGAAAAAAGCACTTAAGGGCCAGTTTTACTAACAGCTTTCGCCAGCACAAACCGTCTTTTGTCCGTCTGTCTTTTTTAAATAATACTGTTAGGTTTTATGAAGATTTAGTGCTGAAAAGGTGTGGACAGTTATTTTTGCATCTGACCTTATTGAATATGCATTTCTAGAAGTTTCCCTTTCAGACACAAAAAATATGGGAGGAGAGTATTCAAATGAATCACGCGACACGATTGTCTAATGTTTGCGGTCGTCAAATTAGGAGTCATGCAATACCAAGTCTATATTAACTTCTTGCTAACCTTCATTTTTTGGCCTCCAGTTCTTTTCAACATACTGTGGTTGATTTATTTCTTTATTCTTTATTTGCAACTATTATATGCTAATTTGCGCTGTGCTTGGTATATTGCGTTTGTCGATATGTAAATGAGATGCTACGTCTTTGTTCTTTAATTTACACGTTGTTAGTAAATCACCTGCAGAAATTTCCATGCCCATCGGCACTCATTTGGAATTGCACTCTTGCACTAATTTGCCCTGTTTAGTAAAACTGGCCCTAGTTGTCTTACTCGAGAGCTCAGTGACCATAGCACCCAGTCAAGTGTTGATTTTTTATTTACCCTGTCAAATGTTGAACCATTTGGCCATACTAATGCCAACCGTTATGTCTTGCCCTTCACTGTTTTGGCTCAGTTTGCCTTGTGCTGCAAAAATGATGGATACTCTTGTGGTTGAGGGTGATCTATTGGGACTTAGTGGGGTGTGCGACCGTGTGTACGCCGTTTAGTTGTGGAAAACAGCCGATTGTGGCTCCTGTCACTTTGATGTTGAGTGAGGGTTTCGATTTACACATCAGACTGGGAACTGAAGGTAACTTCCACAGTGTTTATCGGGTAAGTGAACCACCAGCTCCAACTGAATGCAGAAACCGACCTGCGGGGCTGGAATGAGGCTCTATATCATGGGTTATTAGCTGTCATCGTACATATCAGACCCGTGAGAGCCATCTGCTAGAGCTATGTACAGGAAATTTACCCTCCACAAACCTCTCCCTCATGTCCTATTCTCCCACTCCAGTGTATAGATTGTTACACACGTGCAACCTTCATCTGCCATATTTTACGTCTTTTTCTCTCTTTATCCATCCCTATGTTCAAACATATAAATCACACGTATACTGTATGCACACATATCTGCATACTCTTACTGCCTCCTGAAAATGTTCCTACCTGCTGTTTTTCATTCTGAGGGATCCTTGACCCATCTGATGTTTAGACCATGGTAATTACATTTGTCCAATGAGCACTGAGGACACAGATAGGACATTACCCATCACTCCCCATGGAACCTTGTCCCCGGCCCCTTCATTATGCCCACTGTTTAAGACATCAGAAAAAAAATCTGTATCAGCATTAGGGCCATCTGAGGTTCCCACATGATTCAGAATTTTGCTTTTTTGATTTACTATACATTAATAAATAATAGAATAGTTTAACTGCCCACTAAGGCCCTGATTTAATAAGATCTTAAATAAAGGCTACTAATGTGCCATCTGCCAAACTTTATGTGTATTAAGTTAGGGCATTATTTTTGTAATAATAATTGCACATACTGTAAAGTCTGTGAATTGCACTTAATAGGATGAAAATTCATCTTAAATGCATGTTTACTTTTTTCATGTATTAATTATTTATATCTTACTTTTAAGTTTGAATGTATTTTTACACAAACAAACAAGCTTTTATCATCTTTATTTTGTGTTTTATTGTATGACCTTGTCCAGGAAGGTAAGTGTTTTCATTTGATACAAGCATTTTTTTTTTTACATGAAACCTTAAAAAGTGGATGTTAACACCCCCCCCCCCCCCCCCCCAAAAAAAAGGACCCAAGGATCTGTTGTGACAGGCTGAAGAAAAACATAGATTTAGACTTTGCATATTGATTTCTGTATTAGATATGAATGCAACCGTTCTCTTTCTTTGAAAATGGATAATGGAAGCTCATGCGCAGATATTTCACTTTAAATTGCTGGATACATATTAACCTTTACCATTTCACACACAGCTTGCTGACTTTGCATTGCACATGTACATAAAAACATGCAGTCTCTCTCCTCTCTTACGCTCACACACACTCTACAGTAAATTGTGTGCTTTGCCACGTGGCCGTGTGGCAGTAAATGATAGTACAGTGTGTTCCTTCACTCCTGGATGCGTGTACCCCATGTACAGCCTTGAATCCTCACACAACGGTTTTCATATGAACACACACATTCTCTAACTCACTCCAGAAAACAAAGACTACGCAATATGCTCAAAATCCTAACTCAGTGTTTTTCATCCAGAAACAAAGCTGCTAAACTAAGCTCGCACATACCATAAAAAAACAATAGAACTCATAGCATTTATTTATTTCTCTCTTTTGTGAAACAGAGGCTTACATTTATCATTCTGAAAGAACCGATTTACAATCCTACACTATAAACTACACATCTACCTACGCATGGCACATTTGGGATTCTAATGAAATACACATCCAAATGAAATGTGTGTTAAACTTATCAAATACATAATTTTATTCAAGGTTTGTTTATTCAGTTGTTTGCCAGGTCGCATTTACATATAACTCTATTGCAGTGCAAATTACACCATACTTTTTGTTCTTCCATGAGCATAAATAGATAACTAATTAAATAGAAGCCTGAATAAATAAAGCTTTAATGCCAAACAACAGTGCAGCTTTTTTAATAGTTATATAAACACACCTATAATGTAGTGGTTTTGACACCAGAATCGATCAGAAATTCATAAATCGACAATTTTTGTGCAAATCGTTCGCATTACCATCATACTGTATACTGTAGATTATATAGATCAATGGATATGCAGGAAACATGCCAGAAAGGAAAAAAGATGATGCCATCCACCCTCTTAACATCATTATTAATGTGTTGAATATCATGAGTGATGAGTAACACTGAATGTTAAACAATGTGAAGTGTGATTCAAGGTCAAAGTGGCTTTTTCAGTACATTAACTGTTTAATTGCAAAAAGAGCAGTGCGTTTAACATGAAAAAGTTTTTTTTTTCTCAGTATGACAATCATTTTCAAGGAAAGCACACTGAATAATGCTGAAAGTAAGACAGCGAGAGAAAGGGTAGACCTGTCTGCCTGATGTAAATTAGTGTCTGCATATAGGTTGTATTTAGCCCTCAAGGGTCTGTCTCGGCACATTTCCTCCGTGCAGACATGCTGACAGACGCTTCATGTGTGCAGATATGCTGCATGTCAAATGGATGCTATCACGCTTAGCTTAAGGAAACATTAGCCAGTAAAGTATGCTGATTTCTGCACAGGCCTGCGGCTTCTGTCCTGATGGAGACCATGTGGAGATGGAACAGAGAATGAGTGCCGCTACATTAGTTTCTGATGTCTTCTAGGGAATAGTGATCTATGGACGATATATAACATCTGCGTTGAAAAAATTGAAGACGATTTAACACTGAGCTGTATTAAACTTTTAATTATGGTTCAACATTATTGTATGTAGAGTTGTGTGTGTATTTCCTGTCAGTGGTGTTTACACTGGTGCTTGAGGACACTTCTGTCTCTTATTCCCTCTGCTGCAGTAACCAAGCTGTGCGAATGCTGGAATGTAAGGAGAAGCCCACGCCTGACATGTTTGGAGAGCTTCTCCGTAATGCCAGCACCATGGGTGACCTGCGAAACTGTCCGGTGAGTACATGCACGTCTTTGTCTAACTTAGTGTTTTTCATGCTTAACATCTCATTAAAATTCCTACAAATCAGTGTCTGATGCTTGAGAAGGAGGCTACAACTTTATGACTGTAGTGACTCTGAAATTAATTTTAAATATTGAATACATTTTTTTTATATATTAAATAAAATAGATTTGTTTTGTGAGAATAACGACACTGTGAAACAAGCTTACAGTATGGAGGACTAGGAGTAACACTTAAAATAAAATAAATGTCTTTGATGCTTTTCTTTGTTGTTTTGTCAAATGCTTTTCTTTATCCAATTCTAAGTTAAGTTAAAAAAAAGAAAAGAAAAAAGTAGTTTGACGGTTCTTTTGTTGGGGTAACCAGTTAAAAAATACAATTTAAATTGCATAATTATTTGTTTTACTATTTTGATGTATTTAATTGCATTTTAAAACATTAAATAAATAAACAATTTTAAATATGTCAATTTATTTGTCAGTTTGTAAGTGACTATATTAGTTTATTTCAATCTTATGATGAATTAATGTGAATTGATAAATTCATATTTTTTACCTTCATTTTAAAAGTGTCACTCCTAGTCCTCCACACATGTCGGATGTCTGGGGCAACGCTGAAAATTACAGTTTAGCTGATTGATTCGGCCATTCAGGATCAAGTATTCCATAAAGTGTGTAATATTGTCCTTTTTAAAATAATAGCCTAATTTTCACCATCCAGTCAAATCCCATTGGATAACATTTTTTCATATCTTCAATAGTCTGTCACTTAGTTGGATTTTAATTTTGGCCGTTAACTTGATCTTCATGGAAGTGGTTTAAAACAAACCCTTTTTCAAGCCACCCAGATACTAATATAATATCTGCTGTTCACGTGTGGAAGCATAAAGACCGTCTGTTCTTTGCCCAAGAGAGTGTTTTGTTTTTCAGACGACAGAAACCCCAACACACACACACACACACACACACACACAGTCCTACCCTATTACACACCAGCTGCCGATCAGCTCTTACCACACACTGTGCACCCTCACCCCGCCATAGGGGGCGGATGATTTCATCAACCCAGACACGCTCCAACATCATTCAGCGTGCTTAGGGAGAAACCCATGTCAGCAATATACAGTCTGCTCCGTACCAAATCAGTGAAATTAGTACAATTCAGTCGAGCTGAAATCCATGCTTTCATTTCCAGTGATTTTCCATTTGTCGATTCCCTGAAATGGCTTTATTGAAATGCAGCTGAGATCGGTAGCCTGTAACGTCACTGCTCTTTAGAAGCTTAGTCGTATGGCCCTGAAAGCATGTGTTTGTCTGGATTCCCAGCGCTTGGCAGGACAGAGTGCAGAGCTGAGGCTGACAATGATCTCTAATGGGACACTGTGTGTCTGTCCCAAAGCTCAGCAGTGCTGCCGCTGCTGGCTGTTCATTGGCTGCCTCGCTTGTGTGTGTTTGTCTGTGATGGAGCGACTGAGCCGGAGAGAGAGAGAGGCTGGTTCTGAGAACTGGGCTCTTTGTCTAATCCCTTCCTGCCCAGGTCTGGTGCCAGCCTGTTTGCCACCCCGCTGCCTGCTCCACAAAGGCAGTGCCCGGCTAGATTTTTGTACATTGAGGGAAGGGGTCATGTTGGCAGTGGTGCTCGTCGCAAGAGCCTGTTTCCGTATACCGCTGCCAAAACGCTCGACGGAGGGCGGTGACTCAAAGAGCACAGCTAGAACATTGGGTGCAGAACATAAGGCCCTGCTGGACCGTGTTGCCCTGTTTGAAGCATTCCTTTTATCTCTCCTTCACCTTTTCTCTCTCTTGCACACACATGCACATGTGATCAAGATGCCCTCTTTTTTGTCTCATCGTTTCAGAGTAACTGTGGCGAGATGTTGCGGATTCGGCGGGTTCTGATGAACTGCCCGGAGATCATCAGCATCGGCCTGGTGTGGGACTCAGATCACTCTGATCTAGCCGAAGACGTCATCCACAGCCTGGGCACGTGCCTGCGGTTGGGTGATGTAAGAGTCTTGCATGCACGGACAGCACACTTTCATTGTTTCTTTTTGTCACCACTTCAGTGCAGTAACCTTGAGCTTCCAGCTCCCTCTCTCTTATGCACAGCTCAGGACAAGAGGAGGAAACACAGTGTACTCTTTGTCACATTCAATATATCTGTGGCCCCACTAGTGTTACAGCGTTCGCACATCAACTTCACAGCAGGGTTGTTTGCCATTAGAATGCAGAACTTGAATTTAAGTGTGTAGAAAATAGAATGAAATTCAAAGAGATTAATATAACAGGTGTTTTCATACACAGCATATGGAGCAATGGCTGCCTTAAATTCAGCTTTTCCATCACAGGATTAAATACATTTTAAAATATATTATCATATATTATAGTTTTACTACGTTTCATCAAATAAATGCAGGCTTGGCAAGAATAAGAGAGTAAATTATAATAAGAAGAATAAACTGTGATTATTATAATATTTGTTGATGTTAATATAATATACACAGGATTACATTTTTATTAATGTTATCAGTCAGTACACTTAGTTTACCAAAATGTTATTATTTATTCCATATATTATGTATTAAATAGATTACATTTTTGATGTGACTGTTTGTTTATTTTTATAAACTTGCATTTTCTACCATATGGCATAATTTAAATCTATTTTGATACCCTTCTTTTGAACTTAAATTAATATTTATCAGAAAATAACTGGGCATTTGCCAAAATTAATGATATAATAATGTTTCTTTGCTATATATATATATATATATATATATATATATATATATATGTATATATATTTATATATTAAATGAACTTGTTTTCAATTAACTGTTCTTTTTTTATCTTAAAATAATATGCTCTGCTAGTGCTAAAAAGTCAATATTTACTAGTAAAAAGGTTACATTTTCACTACAGGATAGTATGCATAAACTCTAAATCTGATTGGTCCTTATGGTCAATTTTCTCTGTATGTGGCCTCCCTCCAGCTGTTCTACCGTGTGACCGATGAGAGGGCCAAACAATCGGAGCTCTACCTTGTGGGCATGGTTTGCTACTACGGCAAGCATTACTCCACCTTCTTCTTTCAGACTAAGATACGCAAGTGGATGTACTTTGATGACGCACATGTGAAAGAGGTAATGACGTGTCTGTCTCTGGAAGCTGATTCTAGTGTTTCCCATTGTGAATGGAGTGTGCAGTTAAGTCTGAATGTACCGAACCTTCACAGATTGGACCTAAGTGGAAGGATGTGGTGTCGAGATGTATAAAAGGCCACTACCAGCCACTTCTGCTGCTGTACGCTGACCCCCGAGGGACGCCCGTGTCATCGCAAGACATGCTGGCAGCACAGCTGGACCTGCATCACAGCAGCAAGGCCGGCTATGACAGCGAAGACTCCGGTGAGACTAAAAGGAAGTGAGAGGCGGGACGGAGAGGTAGAGGGTTAAACAAAAAGAAATAATAATACTTCTCATCGCTTATTTTTAGAATCAGATGAAGGAATAGTTCACTTAAAAATGAAAATACAGTCAATCCACATAAAACATGAAACAACAAAGGGCTAATTTTAAAGCTTGTGATTGGTCTTTTCCATTAATTTAGATTTAAATGGGAACTATAGTTTTGAAGCTTGAAAATGAGTCCATAACTTCATAAGAGTGGTCAATACAGCGCTAATCCATACATTAGATTTTTTAAACTGAAAAAAACTGTTTAGTTTATTAAACTGTTCGTTCTAACTGTCCTTGGTGCATTATTGAGAGTTGTAGCAATGTCTGAATAATTATTTTGAATTAGATCTTTTCATGCAATCGCTTGATCTGGTTACAAGGTTCACAATTGAATCACCTAGCCTCACAGCAATTCTTGAGTTAACGGTTCACTGGAGTGGAAGATTTTCAGTAAATAAAAAACATTTCATTCTGTATCTCATACAATACTATAATATGACTTTAAAACAATGGTTCTCAACCTTTTTAACGCCATTGTCCACTGAAGGCCTTATGACTTTTCCAGTTTTTCATGATTCTTTTTTCAATAGGATTAAGGATGAAGATTTTTAAAAGTTTTGTTTATTCACAATTTCTACACGATAAAATGTTTTAAAACTTGGCATGCATACAAAAGTAAATATTTATTTAAAAAATGCCCAAAGAGCTTTATGATTTGATTAGTTTTCACGACTTTTCCAGGTCTAGAAATAACACTTTTAAAATTAGACCTCAAATAGTATATTCAGGTTGTAATTCAAAGGTTGAATTAAAGTAAGAAATATAAAATTTTTTACTTGCTTTTGTCTTATTCTTAATAATTTCAAGTCACTTTTACGTTCCTTTGAAAGTTCCCTGAGGCCCCCTAGTGGGCCCCAGCCCCCTGGTTGAGAACCACTGATTTAAAAAAACAACAACTATATAGTGGAGTTTTTACATTCCTTTTTGAATCCTGAAAGCTTCAGTCCACATTTATTGTGACTGCATCATAAAGTATATTCAATACATACTTTGCATTTTCTTTCATACTTCCACAGGTTTTGAATGCAGGTTTGGAATGACATTTCATTTTTGGGTGAACTATCCCTTTAAAATCTGACCTTTGAGCAGTTGCAGCTGGATAGCTGAAGCTAACTTTCTCTATTTCTAAATGCCCTCTCTGCTGTTGTTGTTGTCGTCGTCAGGGAGGGAGCCCTCAATTGCAAGTGACACACGCACAGACTCTTCCACCGACAGCTACAGCTACAAGCACTCTCGATCACACCATGAGTCCATGGCCTCCCATTTCTCTTCTGACTCTCAGGGAACTGTGGTGTGTAATCAGGACAGCAGCGGTTCCCAGAACAGCATGGACACTGCAGGTATTTTAACAAACCCACACACTCTCTATTATAAATTCCACTGGCTAATTCTGTGAAATTTTCTACTTAAAACGTTTTTTTTTCAGGGGAGGTTCTTAAAGACCAGGCCACTCCCCTTTGTACGCCAAGGCCCTCTTCTACTGGCCGTCTGCAGGACTATAAAGAGACTGTGAATATGATCCACAGCAGACCACTCTCTTCCTCCTCGAGCTCAGGAGTGGGCGGCTCAGAGGCTGGGGCCCGGGCGAGAGATTGGGAAGACGAGAGCACCAGCAGCGAGTCCAAGTCCAGCTCCAGTGGAGGGCGCTATCGCCCCACATGGAGACCTAGAAGAGAGGCCCTGAACATTGACAGTATCTTCAGCAGGGAAAAGCATCGGCCAGCCGGCTACGCCACGCTCGGACCTTCCCCGCTGCCTGAAGACCCGATGTCACCAGGGCACAGTCAGCTGGTCTCAGGGGCTGCGGCGGAGGGGTCCAACATTGCAGCAGCAGAGATGACTGATGGCTCAGGGGGTGTGCCAGAAGCGGAAGTGGAGCATCTACCAATCCCACCACCTTTAAGAGGTGTGGAACAGCAGCCTCGGCTGATACAGAGGATGGAGAGTGGCTATGAAAGTAGTGAGAGGAACAGCAACAGCCCCATCAGCATGGACATGCCACTCAGCGACAACCCAAGCACCAGTGCTCACAGGTAACAGCAACTTGGCCAAAACGAATTAACCTATATATCGGGGTGTGAAGTCCATATAAGCCGTGAATGCTCTGAGTACCCAAGCCATTTGAGATAATGAGTGTGGGGACCAGCTGTTTAATATTAACATTACTGTAAATTCCCTTGTCAAGTAATGTGTAATATGAAGCTCTCATGTATGTTATGGTATGGAATTTATTTATTTGTTAAACCAATTTTCTATAAATTTGTGCCAGCTACGGAGGGACTCAGGGTGAGCGGATCCACAACAGCTTTGGCACCTATGCTCTGTTATTATGAATCATCATTATTGTTCTGTGTTCTCATTGGTTTGTTGGCATGTGGGTGATTTGATTTACAAGAAATGCTGTCTGCGAATTCCTCGTCCAAGCAGAAAAATGTGTTGTTGCTGCCAGATCTTGATTACCAAAAATCACAATTATTTGATGCAAAACTACTGTAACTTGACTAAAATTTAAATCACATTTTAAAACATATTAAAATTTTAACTTTTTTTCACTGTTATTAAGTTCCACAATATTACAGTTTTTAATTGGTTTTTTAACAAAAAATTATAAATGCAACACTTTTGTTTTTGCCTCCATTTTTCATGTGCTGAACTCAAAGATCTAAGACTTTTTCTATGTACATAAAAGGCCTGTTACTCTTAAATATTGTTCTCAAATCTGTCTAAATCTTTGTTAGTAAGCACTTCTCCTTTGCCGAGATAATCCATCCACCTCACAGGTGTGGCATATCAAGATGCTGATTAGACAGCATGATTATTGCACAGAATCTGATTCTGAGGTGTGCCTTAGACCACTGTGCACTAAAATGTGCAGTTTTATCACACAGCACAATGCCACAGATGTCCCAGGTTTTGAGGGAGCATGCAATTGGCATGCTGATTGCAGGAATGTCCACCAGAGCTGTTGCCCGTGAATTGAATATTCAGTTCTCTACCATAAGCCGTCTCAAAAGGCGTTTCAGAGAATTTGGCAGTACATCCAACCTGCCACACAACTGCAGACCACTTGTAACCACAGTAACCCATGACAACCACATCCAGCATCTTCACCTCCAAGATCATCTGAGACCAGCCACCCGTACAGCTGCTGCAACCTTTAACTGTAACCGCCGATTTGAGTAGGCAAATGCTCACATTCGATGGCGTCTGGCACTTTGGAGAGGTGTTCTTTTCATGGATGAATAACAGTTTCAACTGTACAGGGCAGATGGCAGACAGCATGTATGGCGTTGTGTGGGTGAGCGGATTACTGATGTCTACTTTGTGGATCGAGTGGCCCATGGTGACGGTTGGGTTATGGTATGGGCTGGTGCATGTTATGGAAAACGAACACAGGTGCATTTTATTGATGGCATTTTGTATGCACAGAGATATCGTGACGAGATCCTGAGGCCCATTGTTGTGCCATTCATCCCCGACCATCACCTCATGTTGCAGAATGTTAATGCACGGCCCCATGTTGCAAGGATCTGTACACAATTCCTGAAAACATCCCAGTTCTTGCATGGCCAGTGTACTCAACGGACATGTCACCCATTGAGCATGTTCGGGATTCTCTGGATTACCATATACGACAGCGTGTTCCAGCTCCTGCCAATATTCAGCAACTTCACACAGCCATTGAAGAGGAGTGGACCAACATTACACAGGCCACAATCAACACCCTGATCAACTCTATGCAAAGGAGATTGCACGCACTGCATGAGGCAAATGGTGGTCACACCAGATAATGACTGGTTTTTGGACCACTCTGGACCCCCCAATACAGTTAAACTGCACATTTTAGAGTAGCCTTTTACTATTGCCAGCCTAAGGCACACCTGTGCAATAATCATGCTGTGTAATCAGAATCTTGATATGCCACACCTGTGAGGTGGACGGATTATTTTGGCAAAGGAGAAGTGCTCACTAACACCGACTTAGAAGATTTGTGAACAATATTTGAGAGAAATAGGCCTTTTGTCTACATAGAAAGTCTTTGATCTTTGAGTTCAGCTCATGCAATATGAAATATGAAGCAGAAATAAGCAAGCAAAGTGTTAATATTCACAGTGTTGGTTAATTGTAAAATGCCAACAAAACTTTATTGAATATATCATAAATATCTGTCCTGGCTTGTACCATAAGTCTTAAATTTGTAGTATACACAGACAAATTTACCACAGAGACATTGAGAATCACTCTCATGATGACTGAGTGAATGACATATGCTTTTCTCTGCCTCAGGGACAGCGGCAGTAAGAGACCCGTGACTTCTGGGCCCTCCTGGCGCACAGTGCCCAAATCCAAAAGCAGCAGTGCCATCCTGCAAGACCTCAGATCACCCACCTGGAGCAGCAGTCCACTGAGTTTGGGTGAGTCACCACTCACCACTGGTCTTTGCCTACTGTTTGTACATTAACCCACTATTGCTACAGTACAAGGTGTTGATTTAAAGTGTTAAAAAACTAGGAAATGAGTATCACTGTTACTTATTTGTGTCTTTGTGTATGTGTAGGAGAGGGGCGCAGCGAGCTGGATGAATTGCAAGAGGAAGTTGCTCGCAGGGCCATGCAGCAGGAGCTCCAGAGAAAGAAGGAGAAGGAGAGAGAAGCAGCACAGGGCTTCAACCCCAGACCCAGCAAGTTCATGGACCTGGACGAACTTCAGCACCAGGGTAAATGCCACACAGGGCCAAACAGCAGAAACTAAATGACATGAGCTAGAATTTGTGTTTAAAAGAGAAAATCCCTTCTAATCCTTTTCTACAAAAACCAGCTTAAACAAGCCTAAAGTGGTTAGCTGGTTTCTCAGCCTTTCTGATCTAGTTAGGCTGGTCTGTTTTTATTGCTTTCTAGGGATGTACAATAAATCAATACAATGTAGATCATGTATTTAAGCTAGACTTTTTTTTTTTGCTGGTTTTAATAGTTCTAGGGTGGTTTTGTCCAGTTTTCCCCGACCAGCTAAACCAATTTAACACCAGGTTGGTTACGTAAGGAGACAAGCTAGATCAATTTAAGACCGTTTAGGAGACCAGTTTAGACCACCTAAGACCAACAAACCACTTGAGGCTGGTTTCCAGGGATGATCATTACATCAGTACCATATTGGATATTGACTGATATAAAAATATTGACTGAATATTTTATATGGTTGGCTAAGCTGTTTAAGCTGGTCTGATTTGATGCTTCTTAGGGGGCTTTACATTTCACCTGACCTGGCCAACCAACCAGCTACACCAAATTAACATCAGCCAATTTCAGATGAGCTAAGACCAGCAAATGACTTCAGGTTTCTTTTTAGAAATGCACAATTTATTGGAACCATATTGGTTATCGTTTAATATTACAGATTTTCTAATAGCTTTTTTTCCTGATGGCTTTCTATACTGTTTAGGCTGATCTTTTTAGAGGAATAGTTTACCCCAAAATTAAAATTACCCCATGAATTACTATCAAGCCTTAAGCCATCCTAGCTTGTCTCTAGCCATATGCTTGTCTCTAGCTACGACAACCAGGTTTTATTTACTGGAAAACCTCTTGGCTTGTATGGAAATCCTCCATTCGTGCTAGGTGTTTTGTTTTGCTCTTACCTCTGCTCCTCTGCATACGTCACATCACTTAGCTTAGCCATATGACAGTTCGCGGCAGCTAGCGATTATGGTTTATAAAGTTAGAAATATGTTTTTTTGTCTTACACAAATGCATCGCTTTTTTACAATTGCTGATTGTATTTGTCTGTAAGAAGAAAGTCATATACACCTAGGACGGCTTGAGGGTGAGTAAATAAATCAAGGGGGTAATTTTCATTTTTGGGTGAACTATCCCTTTTATGCTTAATATGTATATATTAATGTAATATATTTAGGCTAGTGCAAACCTTTTTTCTCACCAGGGATAGTTTGGAAGTAAAAGTTGACTCTTTCCTGTCTTCTCAACTCTAATGCAACGTCTCATGATCTTAAAAAAAAAAAAATATATATATATATATATATATATATATATATATATATATATATATATATATATAAAAAAAAAAAATATATATATATATATATATATATATATATATATATATATATATATATATATATATATATATATATATATAAAATATCATTGTAACACCATGAATTATATATAAATAGTGTAGATGGGAGCCATAGCATCAAAAACACTCTTATTCACTCAAATCTTATATTTTAATCTTGAATCAGAGTTCTCTCTACTCAGCATGCTGTGTGTACAAACTGTTCAAATTGTGTTTGAGTTGTGTTGGTGGCAGTCATCAGACTGTGTGTGCTTGTGTGTCAGTGGACATCTACATTACTGGTAAGCCGTGTAAACGTTGTGAGTGGCGTGTTCCCGGGAACACATGGGGGCTCCTGTGAGCAGTGTTTGTGCGTGTTTTCAGAAGCCTGGCCTTGGTGTGTTAATTGCAGGGAAGGGGGGCAGTTTTGAGCACTGCCTGGCGGAGGCTGACTCTCTCTTAGAGCAGTCACTGCGCCTGGAGCAAGCTGGGGATACAGCTACAGCCCTGGCGCTCTCCCACCATGCTGTGTGTAAGTAATTCTAACCTGCCTCTGCTTGCTACGCCCAACTCCTCCACTCTCCACTCGGGTAACCGTCACTTACCCAATATATGCACTTTCTAGGTTTGTTTGTTAAGAAAGCAGCTCCCAAAAACATGTCCTCGCAACATGAAACAAACCCATCAGTAATATCCCAACACTGCCTTCCCTTCCTGCAGCACCCTGTGTGTGTGTTTGCTTCTATTTGTCTCTCTGTGTGCTAATCTCTTTGTTCATGTGCGTGGCATATTAATTTTCATTATCCTGTTTTGTCTAGGGATGCACAGTATATCAGTACTACATAATTGGTTGATTTTAGAGGTTTTTTTATTTTTCAGTAGAAATTGGATATTTATTTGTGCTTGCTATTTTCCCTTATTTCAATATGTTTTTGTATACCATCTCTAGTAAAAAAATAATATATTAAAAAAAAAACATTTATTTCATAATAAGTATAGTTCAAATATATAATTTACTGACATATTGCTCAAGACTTATCAATATAATAACATTTTATTTTAAGTACTACTTGTGCACAATGCACATTAAGCCTAAAATGTGTTTTAATGATACAATGAATGATTATTGTATTACCTCTGAATAATATCAGTCTTTAAATAGATATTTTAAGATATTTAAAGTGTACCTTAAATATACTTGCAGTAGTTTACTTGGCACAAAGTATATCTTAAGTGCGACTTCAGAACTACTTCCACACAATTGAAGTGCATTAAGCACAAAATTTGTTCTTCCGTTTTAGCCAACGTTAATTATACTAGTGCAGTATAATAAAAGTACGAATGCTGTTTTTTTAATTAAGTATATAAATATGTAATGTACTGTATTTGTAGTATACTTAGACATAAATTAATATCAAATGCATTTTAGTATATTTATTTTTAGGTTCTAGGTTTTGCCATTAAAAACACTAATAAATTATCAACCCTGCTAATTTTATTGTAATTGTATCTTTTACAAATCTCAAAATAATCTTGCCTCTCCATTTTTATTCTGTATATTCCAATGTTTTGATTTCTAAATTAACTTAATTAATTAATTTAGTAACTAATGTTTTATTTTTTTAATGATTTAGACAAATAGTATGAAATTTATTATGTATCAATAACATGAAGATAATATTGAGCTGATTTTAATGTATTTTATAAATTTTTTATTGCTTTTTATTTTAATAATTTCGTTTTTACTGTTTATATTTCTTTATTTTAATGTAATATTCCACGCATCCCTGTTTCTGTTCACTTATTTGCACAGATTTTCACAATCTGATTGGATTAATGGGCATGTGGCTCTGTCTGTTGATTGTTAAAGGGTTAGTTCACCCAAAAATCTAAATTATGTCATTCATAACTCACCTTCATGTCGTTCCAAAACCGTAAGAACTCCGTTTATCTTTGGAACACAGTTTAAGATATTTTAGATTTAGTCCGAGAGCTCTCAGTCCCTCCATTGAAGCTGTGTGTACGGTATACTGTCCATGACCAGAAAGGTAAGAAAAACATCATCAAAGTAGTCCATGTGACATCAGAGGGTCAGTTAGAATTTTTTGAAGCATCGAAAATACATTTTGGTCAAAAAATAGCAAAAACTACGACTTTATTCAGCATTGTCTTCTTTTCCCAGTTCACCAAATCGAACTGAATCGTTTTAAACGGTTCGCGTCCCCAATACGCATTAATCCACAAATTACTTAAGCTGTTAACTTTTACTGTTGACTCGAGAACTAGTCAGTCTTTTGTTCATTATCTGGCTCGGCTTGGTGTTCATCAGTGTACTGTTTGAGTACATGAATTACTCCGGGATATTGGTTTGTTTGAACTCAGAGGGAGTGTCAGCCACATTAAAAAAGTTAAGTTAACAGCTTAAGTCATTTGTGGATTAACGTGTATTGGAGACGCGAACCGTTTAAAACGATTCAGTTCAATTTGGTGAACTGGTTCAAAAAGATCCGGTTACATCGAATGATTTGTTCGCGAACCAGATATCACAAACTTTTTTGTTTTTGGACCAAAATGTATTTTCGATGCTTCAAAATATTCAAACTGACCCTCTGATGTCACATGGACTACTTTGAAGATGCTTTTATTACCTTTCTGGACATGGACAGTATACCGTACACACAGCTTCAATGGAGGGACTGAGAGCTCTCGGACTAAATCTAAAATATCTTAAACTGTGTTCCAAAGATAAACTGAAGTCTTACGGGTTTGGAACGACATAACGGTGAGTTATTAATGACATAATTTAGATTTTTGGGTGAACTAACCCTTTAATACCACTGATAGTGGCGTGCTATTGAAAAGCGCTCGGCTTTGGCCATTTGAGAGCCCTGATTTGTGCCAGACAGAGGCTGGAACAATTTTAATCCTTTTTTTTTTTTTACATATTATTCTGTGTGAGCCCTCCATTTGGAACACCATTTGAATGGGCCTCATCCACAGCCACACGCAAACTTAAATCCATTCAGGATTCGCCATCATAACATCCCCAACCTCTATAAATCCCTTTTGGTGGAAGGATTGGATTGTGATTGTGCTGAGCCGTCGTGTGAGGATACAGCTGTGCAATCCTGTCTAAATCTCTCAGCACTCTCCAAATTAAAACAAAAAAGGTGGCTGTGTATCTCATGCTTACCTGTAACAACAGCATTTTTGTCCAAAGTGCTGGCATACCTGCTTGAATGATTAATGAGCGGAGAGCAATTTCAGCCATGCAAAACTCTTCACAAATCTATTTATACATATCCAGGTCGGCAAACCCTCCATCTCTGTCTCGCTTTGCTTACAGTATGCGCGTATATGTGTGTGCATGTCTGTATATGTGAGGCGTAGAAGTAATATATGTAAAGGGAAGACAGCTTTTGTAAATATTTCCACTCTTTAGATCCCTGCAGATCTTTCACTATCTTGTAGAGAAAGATTTGATTTGGCCCAAAACACATACAAGCCTCTAAGATCCAGTGGCAACCCATAAGATCATGCCTTCACTATATAGAAGAATAGTGTCCTGTTCCTCTGGCCAAACGAAAGCAATGCCTGCCACAATCCTGCTATCCATCATTGGTTTTGTGTGTGTCTACGTTTGTGTGTCTGTCCTGGCTGTCTCTCCTGCTTCCTGTGTCTTCAGTCTTTAGTGTGCCGTCCTAAAACTTTCCTCTTTGCATCTCCCAGAATGCCGTCAGCTCCTTTCAACCCATTGAAAGCGATACACATCATCTGCAGTTAAAGCTAGCTCAGGCGTTGCTGGTGTTGGCAGCAGTAAATGTTCTGAAAATAGAATTTTTATGATAGGCAGAATTAATGCTAAACCAGACTTAAACGAAACAGGTTCAAGGGAACCATGGCAACACTAACCTCCCATGCAGTTTTCCATGTAACAGCCCCAGACAGGAGAGCAACCAAATCAACTGGTTCCTAATGCGAACTCATTTTGGGATGCAATTGACAGTTAATCAGTGTGATGGATCTCAACATGTCGTTTAGTACACAATGCGAACAAGGGCTTAAAAGCTCACTCACAGTCGTTGGTTTCTCTCTTGTCATTCAGCAGAGCAGCCCAGTGCTTCTCCATGTTATGATCTTTCTGAACTCTGTTTATGTCACTCATTGTGAATGGGTTTGTTCAGTAAGCAAAATACTGCACAGCAGCAGCTGAAGTGTTTTTAAAAAGGCAAAGTGAAAATGATTGAACTCAGGGGTGTCATGTACTTATTTTTTTCAGCAGTTCTGGATACATAGTTTAATTTGCAAGGCGACATGGGTTCCAATTCTGAGCTAGTATACAATTTTTGTTTTAATAAACCAAGCCAAACTAAAGTTGAACTTGACAGCCAGCAATCACAATGCATTTTTGTTGTATGGAAAATAGTTTTTTAGATTGTCAAAAAAACTGCTTTGTTTATCACAAAAAAATCATTATAGTTGTTGTTTTTGCTGTAAATATAATGTAAAAAAGTAAAAAATACTATACAAAATTTTTTATTATTATTATTATTATTATTAATTGTTTAATTCAAATTGTATTTGTTTAACAACCTTTTGATACACAGGTCAAAACATAAAACATTTTAAAGAGAAAAAGCAAGACCACATAACAAATATTTAGTTTTTAATATTAATAATAATTCAGCAAGTCAGAATATAAAACATTTTAAAAAGAGAAAAAAGTAAGACTACATAACAAATTTATATATATATTTTTTTTTGATACACAGGTCAGAACATAAAACATTTTAAAGATATAAAGTAAGACAGCACAACTATTAATAAATTAAATAATTTAATACATTAATAAATAAGTAAAATAAGACAAATAAATGTTTTGGAGCAACAGTAATTGGATTTTCTGTGGAATGTGCAAGTTAGTTGGATTGAACTGCATTTTAATTTTTTTTTTTTTTTTTATGGGCATATGGGCATGACACCTCTGATGCAAGCTATTGTTATCGACCCATTACATGAAGTCAAATATGTATCAACTTTGATGAACTAGCGTGCAAAGCTTTGCCTATTGAACAGCCTAGAGCTTTGGGATGAAAGGTGGGATATATCCCACCATCACCCTCTCTTCTTTCTTTCAATTTCATGACTTTGTCGTTTTCTATAACAAAGAAATGGTCCGCATGCCGGCCCCTCATAACTCAGCTCTTTCTTTTTCTTTTCTGCATTTTCTTTTCTTCTGCTCTTCTTTCCTTTCCCTTTTGTTGTTCTTTTGCATTATAGCTAAACTAAGATTTTCCATGCATGAGGGCAGTGCTAACACTCATAGCAGGACTATGGCTGCTGACGCCAAGCTGCAAAAATGCATGAGGAGAGCGCGGGGCCTACAGCAGCGCATGCAGCAACAGCAAGAGCAGCAGCAGGAGCCCCGCCGCCCACAGGGGCCCAACAGGTACCTGTACTGTAACCCTGTGTGTACAGCTTAACCGCTTGTTTAGATCAGCACCCTCTCGGACCCCTGGGTCTGTTAGGGTTGTGTGATATACCAATGCATTATCAGTACTGTAGTACCAAAAGTTTGAAAACATTACAATACCAGCAAACAAATGTAATTTTTTACTTGAAACATGAAAGTAGAGATGATGTATAATGGTGTTCAAATGCACTGATGGATTTTTTGATTATTATGAACTAATTGTTAGTATAATAACCCCCATAGACCATCTCGAATTTAAGACTGAATTTATGCATGTTTTCAAAATATGGCAACTGTTATTTTTCATGGTTTTGATATATTATCTTCATACATCAAAATATTTAGATTTAATAAGATTTATAGATTTATATGAATATAGATTTATTTTGAAATGCAAATATATGTTTTATATGTTTTTAGTTCCATGATATTGCTTGATCTTATCTAACAGATTTCATGGTCAATTCAGTTATTAATTTACTTATTTTTATTAATTTATTTTTAATTTACATGCAAATCTGTCATGCAAATTATAATAGTCTACCTAACATCTGTTTTTATAGATAAGGAGGTACCAAGGCTGGTATTGTATCGAAGTCAAAATTTTGGTCTTAAAGTCAACCCATGTGTCTGTTAATTTTTTTTAATTAGGAAAAAATCATTATATTGGACTTTTGTGAAGTGCCAATGAGAAAAAGCTGTGATTTCTGATTGTGATGCAGTTCTCCCTTAAAGATTTTTTAACTTTCAGACATGATCTAACTGATCAGTTTTTCAGAATGCAAGCTGATATTTTACTCTCACAGAGAGCTGTGGTTGCTTTGGGATTTGTTGTTTGTTTTCCAGAGATTTTAGAGGTCAATTTCTAATTTAAAATCACACATACAGACGGGACAGGTGTTATAGATTCCTGATAAGACCAAATATTAGAAGCCTTGGTGCAGTCGGCTGAGTTATTGGCAAACCCAAGCTAGCGAATGGCTACCCCCTGATATTACATACACATGGCATGCCACTTTACTAATCAAGTAGAACAAAGCAACAGCCACTGCGGCAGTGTGTCTCATGGAATGCGGTTGTTTTAATTTTTTTTCTTGTTCCCTGCTTTCTCTTTCCCCTCCATTGATTAAAGGTGTTGATGTGATGTATAGCCTGACCTGGCCAAAGCCCCTTGGGTAATTACCCAATGTAGTGCTTGAGGAAGTATTTACAGTAAATGAGCACTCCAGCACATTAATCAGGGATGTGTACCTCTGTACCGAACTTCTTCCACTTCAGTTCCCTCTATACCCACTCTAGGGCATGCAGCAGCTGCCAGGAACCACCTATCACCTAGTATTTCTTCTCTAAACCAGTGATTCCCAGTCAGGACTATCCTGGGGTACATACTGTACGCAGATTCCTGGGAGCACTGTAAAAGACACTCAGTTCAGTTTAATTTAATTTAATTTTTTTTACATATAAAATCTATTATATTTTATTTGATTTTATTTTCACTGAGGATTGTGTGTTTGCATATTCCAGAGGCTTTTTTACTGGTATTAGATAAAGATTTATCTCAAAATGAATCTTATCACACGGGTCATCTGTGGGTTGCTGAGGGCCGGTAGAGATGAAGGAGGATTGATAGTACTTTGATGGATACTCTGCTCTGCTTTATTAGAGGTGAATGCAAATAGCAAGCAGGTTTCCCTTCTGGAGCAAAGCCAATGCTCATTCCCGTGCACTCCACTTCTGGGGAGCTTTTGGGCATATTTATGGCTGCTGTAACTCTGGTTTATATGACAACTATGAAAATGATGTCAAGGTCACGTAGTGCGTCAGCTGTGGAAAGCACGTGGGGACTGTGTATGTGTGTGTGTGCATTGTATGAGAAGTGGCTCATGAATACTGGTGTGAAGGACGCAGGTCTCCTTGAATTTAGTCCTTGGCAGCATTGTTAACTTTTTGAGTTAGAAAATGTGCTAGATTGGGTTTCTTGCAACGAAACCATTTGTTCACGTATCATTAGACATTGAAATGAATATTTGAAATGAATGAATGAGTATTGATTTACAAATATAACACCAACTCATCTTATCAAAGACCTGTTAGAACTTTAGGTTTCTTGCGTATTTTATGCTTAGTCTGCCTTAATGAATGAATACATACTGCATATTTTTGGTAGTATAAAATATATCTTAAATGTATATATGCATGGCTTCCTATACAAAGTTAAACCTTTAAGCATACTCAAGTACACATTTATATGCACAAGAAAATAATAGCATCAAGAGGTATAAAGTTGTAACTCAACATATAAGTTTTCATTTTAAATTTGAAGTTTTTCATTAAATGTTTATATTTTATTTTATTTCAGCTTTATTTTAACAAATAAAAAGTATTATAAATAATTGAAGTACTGTAAGTGAAGGCATTTTAGTCCTTAATGTTCTGATTACAAAACATAATGTTAAACAGAGTTAATTAATTGAATTCCATTTTTCAAATAATTTTTTTAATTATGCCATTAAATAAATTCATTTTGCCATAATTTAAGTAGCAACATTAATTGAGTGATAATGTTGAATGGGACTGTACCAATTTCAGATAACCATGTTCCTTTTTCAGAGAGTGTCTAACCAAACCCTTCTCTTGTTTTTCTTGCCTCTTCAGTGAACAGCCTGGCCCGGTCCAAGTACTGTTGACAGACAATCAGGAAGAGGTCTGGGAGACCAATCAGGATTCTGTGCTTGGCTCACCCTCTCCTCAACACATGAAATCACCCTCCTCTTGTACAAACACCCCATCTCAGCCTTCTAGCCACCAGTCGCTCAATCCCCGGCTTGCCTCTTCTCAGCCACAGCCCCAAGAGCGTGATGAACACAACAGTTGGACCACCCAAAATGAGGACGAATGGGGTGGCATCAGATTATCAGATGTTCTCCAAGCATCAGGCATTCGGATCATGCCCATACGCAAACACCTTGCCATATCCCTGCCCTCTTTGCCCCTTGACTTCTGGGGTGTATTGGGAGAGGACGAAGAGGTCTCCAGCTGTCAGCACCCTCAATCTCCAAATCCTCCTTTGTGGCAGGGCACTGCAGATAGTCCAGACCAGATACCCCAATCCAAAAATCCCAGTCCACCACCCACTCCTGTTGAGGGGAAAGGGCCAGTGCTCCGAAGAGCCCCCATATGGCAACCCCTATGTGCATCTTCCCAGCCCTGCACCAAATCGACCCCTCCAGTTGCTGCCCGTCATTGGTCCTCTTGGAGCCTAGACCGTCCTGATGCTGTTGTCAACCCCTATAACACACCTCCTGATCAGAACCAGCAGACAGGACCTGCCCTCTCTCAACGCACACCTGGAAGACACCTTGCTCCTCACAGTCCCATGAGCACCAGGAAGAAGAACATCCCTAAGTACTCAAACTTCCAGAGCATGGAGTTGGAACCCACAGAGGCTGAGGACCAGGAACTCTCTGAATTGGACTCACTTTACCAGGCTAGTCTGCAGGCTGGCCCGGGTCCTGGCCAAGCCCTGCGTACTACCAGCTCACCTGCTGTTGCGAGACCAGGTAAATTAACATCTTAAATTGTCTCACACTGAGTGTGTTTACATGCCTTTTAAAAGTTCTGATTTAGGCCAGACTACAGGTGCGGTCACATTTATTGTGCCATCGTTTGGCCACTTATCACAGGCGAAATGTAGTGTTTTCTATAGGAACCATTCAATAAGGAATTTTGCATGAAGGCAAAATATTTCCCCACTTAAATTTGGCTTTAGTTTCAAGACGGTCATGTGAATCCCCAGGTATCAGGATGCACACAGTAGCGTAGCGGATGGGCACGCACTGTGAGGTGCCCACCACGTTAACCTCTCCATGCTGGAGTGCGTCGAAAGATGATGATCATGCATTGATGATAGCCGGAGATATTGTCAAAAGCATCAGATGTTGGCAAATTTAAGAGCATTTGGCATTTCCAGTTAATGTAGGCCTGTTACATTCTTATTATTATTAGGTTACTTTTATTATTAAATTTATATTACAATTAATTTCCCCCGCAATAATTTCATAGTGCATCACCGCATAACTGATGCACTGTGAGGATAATAAAAGATCCAGCTATAAGCTTACTCCTCACTGAAAATTATTTTAAAAAGGTTTTTCAAAACAGGTTTATTCAATGTTTCTTTATGGTGCTAAAACCTAAAGATTTCAGAGTTTGAAACCCTGTGCAACTGATACTCAACTGCCATTGGCTCATCTGCGTTCAAGGGGAGGGGCTTATCAGTAGGTCAATTTGAAGTTTTAAGCTTAAGTTTTAAGTTAGAAGCTTTAAAGTTGTATGCTCGCATCCAAATATACATTTACGTATTTTCATGTAAACTTGGATAGACATCTGAACACTGTAACACTACTACACAAAAATGTAACTATAAATATAAATATTGTAAAATGTTTTTGTTTATGAGGCGTAATACAGTTAACAAATTGAACCATGCATTGAGAAAATTTCATTGTTGTCAATCCTGATTTTTTCGGACAGTACCTCCTGCTGCACGAAAGCTGCTCACTGGAGTCGGACGCTCTCGGACCCCCACGGCTGAACTTGAGAGAACCGCTTATGGACCACCAGGTTGTTGCAGCCCTACTGGATACATGAACATGGTAAAATATATGGTGTTGCATTCCTTATATAGTCTGATTTTAAAGCTCTCTCAAAGATTTATTGTTCAAATTGGTATTGGCATTGGTATTTTCTTTCTCTGCATTTTTCATCATAGGGTTTAATGCCATATCCTTCAGACTTGTCCACAACTACCTAATATAATGATTTTGTCTATATGACAAATAGGTGAGCTTGATTTCACGAAGTACAAAATGTTCCTGGATCAACATCCTTGTTGATCCTGGAACAACATTAAAAATCAACCAAGCAGAATCGAGGGATAAGCTTTCAAGAAATTTCAGTTTTAGGCTTACATTCAGATCCAGAAACATGTCTTGGGAAAATCACAGCGACCATGACAAGTCTTGGATTGCAGTTCTTTTGGAACTATGCACCTGTCGGTCATTGCCAATGTCACTTCTAGTTTAGTTCACCCTGCAGAACTTGTATTACATTGCTGGATATTTAACCTGCTAAACGTCTCTCGGCTATCTGTTGGTATTTTAGATTGCATCTTAAAAAAAACAAAGCAATCATCACTCACATGAACAATCGCTGATTTGCTTCTGATTTCAGTTTTAGTCTCCACTTATAGTCAGTGAGAGAAAAATCAGGGCTAAAACTTTGTAGCATGCAGGCTTCATTAGATGTTACCTGCCATTAGTCTAAATAATCTAGGTTATATTTACTTAATTTGTTTGTTTATTCTTTGCTGGTTCTTTAATAAGGGATGGCTGTCTTTTTGTTGTTTTTTTTTTTTTTTTTTGTTATGGCTGGTTCTTTCCACATCATAGCTTGTTTTTCATACAGCGCACAATCTGCTAGCGCATGTTGATTTTGTTTGGGTGTTGTGTCTGGTTTCCTCCAGACTTTGTTTTTTGCTGCAGTAACTTTGTTCTCTGTAGCCCCTGTCAGTGGCCCATCAAGAGCCTCAGTCAGGAGAGGAAGAACAATATGATGCGGATCACCTGCGCCGTATTGCTCGCAGCCTGAGTGGAACGGTCATTGGCCGTCGCCATAACCGTCTTGCCGTCTCCCGAAGCTTTGTAAGTATCAAACACATATTTCTCAATTACACTAAAAGTAACTCTTACTATCTTATTTAATCTAAGGAGCTAGCTAATGGATAAAATATTAGTGAAATAGTGTGACTAATGACTACTAGCTTTCAAGAGTCTGCTAGAGGGGCCAAAGGAGGAGGTAGGAATCAGATATCTGCCTTAGAAACCCGATAAGAGTGCTGTCACCTAATCAGAAGAGTGCTAACACACAGCTACTGCCACTTCAGCCTGGTGTGTGTGTGCTGCCTGTCCTTGTCAATCATTGCTAAGCTTTATGTCATTTGACGTACACTCTGCATTTACTACAGTTATTTTCATAGCAGATGCTGTCCATCAAATCTATTTGGTGTGCATAGAGTGTTGTTTTGGCATTCATTCATTTTTAATATATAATGTATGCCAGGAATATACGAATGCATAACTGTATTGTCACATGACATCCACGTGCACCATTACAGGCAAGGACACTCAAATACACATGCACAGCTTCTCATTGTCTTACTGAGTCATACTGCCATCCTGTGTCCACATGCTTTAGCTTCACTACATTTGAAAAGAGGCCCGGTGTCTCATTTATAAAGACATGCATATTGTCATCTTCCCAAATGCATTCATATGTACTTTAAAATGTTCCCTAATCCTACTTGCTTTATTAAAGTCTTCTGTACATAAGTGAGAGTATATGAAAAAAGGTAATGCAACAAATTTAGTCACTAGATTCTAGTTTCTGGCCATACTGTATATGTATATTTGTAATTCATTATCCTGTCAGTGATCCATTTTTATTATTATTTTTTTTACTCATCTTATTTACATATACATTATTTTTCAGACCATGTTCCCATTAAACCTTTTAAACTCATTAAACCATTAAACTCTGAAATGTGGTTTAACCACACCGTAGAGTGTAAAGTTGCAAATAAATAGCAAATAACAGCACTTTTTTTTGCACTATTCAGCAGTCCACAGTTCTGCCATTTATGATGTTGTGTTCTTAATAATTTAATTAATAATTACTTAATAATTTAACTTTTTTTATAATAGTATTTTGTAATAGTACAATAATAGTATTTTAGTATATTATTGTGCATGTAATTGTGGTTACTCATTTCATTCATTTATCCACTCACTGACTTGCTCTTGCATCACTGGAAATGATTAGAAAATTATGTCAGTGTGCACTGGCATAACAGTGCATGATCATAAACATAGCTTGTGTATGGCTGCTTTTTACTTGCAGTTTGTGTAAGAACATTTTCACATCAGTTTCTGATTTTAAAGAGAGAGTTAGCCCAAAAATGAAAATTATGATCGTGTATTCACCCTCACTTCAGTCCTAACCTGTATGATTTTTTTTTCTTCTGCTGAACACACAAGAAGATATTATCAAGAGTGTTTTAACTGTTTTGGTCTATAAAAGGGATGTCAAACTCAATTATTGGAGGGCCGGAGCTCTGCAGAGTTTTGTTCTAACCCTGCTTCAACACACAAGCCAAGTCATAAACAAAAATTGTTCTGTTCCACAGAATAAAAAAAAATCATTCAGGTTTGAAACCATAAGACAGCAAGTAAATGATGACAAAGTGCTCATTTTTGGGTAAACTATCCCTTTAATAAATCTCAATTTGTTCCTCAATTTTGACTTGGGATCAAATCTGATCTTATGTGCATTTTATAAATGAGGCCCTTGATTCTTTTCGTGCCTTACTTTTGTGCTCCCCATCTCTTCCCTTCTCTCCATCCTTCCCCTCTCTTATCCTCTTTTTCTCTCTTTTGACTGAATGCACTTGTTTTTCCTTGGCCTTGTGCATTTCAATGTATGTGGGTGTTGTGTGTGTACCTACTGTAGCTGGGGGACTCCGGGGTTAAGTCATATCACAACTCCATGTACTCACCTAGTTGCCTTCAGTATCCATTGTCTCATTCAGACTTCCATCTGCTCCAACCCAGCTATCTTCATCTCCTTCCATCATCCTCACCCCCATCTCAGCAGCCTGGGCCTTCCAGAGGGGCCCCAGGTAAAGCTCACTCTCGTTTTCCACATTCATAACCACCTCATCCATTCAAAGGACCATTTCCCTCTTGTTCCGCATTCATGTTTCTGCCATTGCATCGCAATTGAGTCCAGGTGCCAGTGGTCCCCCTACTAAACAGTCTGCTTTTGCTTCATTTTCGTTTCCTGCTGTTGAAGGAGCTCCTCTTTCGTTGTTGCTTTTTTTCTTTGATTGGTCTGGTTCCTGTCCTTCACACTCCATCCTACCCCATTGCAGGATGTCTCCAGAGGTTCTCCGAGTTTCTGGCTGTGTTTGACCGGTGTCAAGCTCTCTCCAGTGGGAAGCACTACGGTCCAACAGTGAGGTGTATTGGAAGACATCCTCTCTAAAGCTCTCACCCAACCAGTTGGATTTGGACCAGGTCCTCCAGCCCTGGAACATTTCCACACATTGTTCCCTTGGATGACCCCTCTGCACACCCCATCCCATTCTCATCACAGTTTCCTGGAGAACTGTAAGGAGCACTTCCAGAGACCTGATGCCATGCTCAATCACCCTGCACTCTGTATTGTTCCTGGGATGATGTCCTTAAGATATCCTGCTATAGTTGGTAAATCTTTCCATGCAGAAGCCCCTGAAGCTCGATCCACAGCATGACGGAAAGAGACACCAAAACCAACTTTTTTACATTTATTTACGAGCACTGGGATGGTGTGATTCTTTGGGGCTGATGTTGTGTGTGTGTGTGTGTGTGTCTAACCTATAGTCAGACTTGCATCATGCAATGAAAGGAGCGTGGGGTCTAGATTTGGACTCCCGCAGTGAGCCATCCAACCCAGAGCACTTAACTTAATTAACCCCATAATTCAATTAATTGCAGAGGAGAAGCATACGGTACCTCCTTGCTGCACTAGACAGTAAATGTGTGTTTGTGTGTATGCGTGTGTGCATGTGTTGGGTGGTAAAAGGGGAGGGGCTTATTGTAACCCTGCCCTCATTTATACTACAGGCCAGAAGTTTGGAATGATTAAGATTTTTAAAATATTTTTATTAAGATGTCTCAAGTGATCAAAAATACAGTAAAAACTGTAAAATTGTCAATTATTATTACAATTTAAAGCAATGTTTTTCATTTAAATATATTTCAAATGAAATATTTAGCAGCTTGACAGTTTTTAACATTGATTATAATGGTATTAATAAATGTTTCTTGAGCACCAAATCAGCATTAGAACAATTTCTGAAGGATCATGTGACATTGAAGACTGGAGTAATGGAATAAATGACACTTTAAAATATATCTAAATATAAAACAGTAATTTTAAACTGTAATAATATTTAATCAAATAAATGTAGCATTAGTGAGCTTACGAGATATTAGAAAAGTTTAATTATTCCAAACTTTTGACCGATAGGGTATTAAAAACCATTCTTTACCCTTCCTCCTTGCCTGTTTCACAGATACAAATTCTCAGCAAACCAGTGTCCCAGAATCGTCATGGCTTTGCTGAACATTTTTCCCCGAACAACTCTCCTGCGAACGTTTTTTGGTAGCGGGATGGGTTAATTTCATGTACATGTAGATGCTAAGTACTTCAACCTGTACTAAGTGAATCAAGATGTTTTGTACGGTGTCATCTCTCAGCTCTGGTGCTTTTTGTCAGAGCAGGCATGTAAATCTGCGGCCCTGGCGCTGAGCGTGGAATGAGACTGTCTCTTCTAACCTTTTTCCTCCTATTTCTCTGATACGGGCATTCCCTGTAGCACACAGCTGTTTTGTGTCTCGTGTTACAGGCAAAGACTGTGTACCTGTTTGACTGAACATACACTAACAAATGAATTTATTGTTAATAAAAAAACTACAACATCTTAAGAAATATACAGAAGAATGGAGAAACTACGTAATGACGTTATGGAATGTTAATCAATTCTAGTGGTAATAATTATTATCTGCATTAAGACAAGTATAGTACACTTCAGAAGTGTAAAGCTGGAGAAAAACTGCTATTTTAATTCCATTGACAGTTCTCCCATTTATACAGGGAGATATGCCAAGTTAAGCTTCCTTTAGATTGTTTATTTTATTTTATGATTCAAATTATAATTTTGTTTTAACTTGCAGTGACACTGAAACCACAGTAAGAGTCTGGCACATGATGGATCTTCAGGCCTGTAATATTTGAGGGGTTTCATCCCATTCGATTTTTGTAGAATCTATATTATTTCTAGATTTTACTTTAATCAACACAGCTGAAGAATGTTCGGCCCTGGTAGCATAGATAGCCTGAAATTTGGACAGTATTATGTATATGGGGCCTTGAGCAAGGGATGCTTTCATACTTTTATTCAAATAAACGTAAAAGGATTTGTGAGATATATTAACGATACTCTGATACTGATCAACAGATGTTTGTATCACAATATAATATGATTAATGCAGTATTTAACTTTTCTTTCTTATCATATTTTGCTGTGATATGTATAATTTTTTTCATTAAAAGCCTTTGAGTGCGTAAATTAAAAATTATTATAAATGAAATAACGTACAGAGATCTAGATATTATTTAACTTTGTCTTAACCAAAGATTGGCTCTAACACAAAGAAAATGTTTTTTTTTTTTCATTTATTAATCTCTTCTTTCATTCAAAGATTTTTGAGAATGTAGCAAAGGTGGTATATGAGTATGCTATGCAAAATGCTCTCTCCTGAACTACCAGCAAAGAGTCAGACTGGGACAAAATCAAATACTTTTTCTTTTTTCCTATATACTAAGGAAGAAAATGATTTCCTGCTGAATTGTTGAATCTTTACTTATTAATGTCTGTACAGTTAACAGCCTTTGAATGCGCATTGTAGCTGGTGGGAGGAGGATTTCTCAAAACTGAAATGGCATTTCAAAGTTTTCCATTGGGGACTCATTTGTAAATGCTTGAGGCTGAGTGAACTTGTATTTTTGCAATAAAGTTATTACCAACGCACTCCAGCAGGGGCGCTGCACAAACGCCTACACAGTGTTTGAGTGTGTGTTTTTTTATGAGTTTTTGTTTTATGATAAAGTTTATATAAAATGGTATTTTAATGCCATTATCATTGACAGTGATTAATAAACTTTGAGCTAATTTTATAACATATAATCTGCATCATGCCAGCTAAATTGCTGTGTTTACAGTATAAGAGTTACTAAAGAAGGAAAGGAAATTGACTGTTGAGAGGGTATATCAGCATCTCCATGTGGCTTTGGCTGCTCATTGCAGCTATCAATGGCAGATTCCTCCTTAATCAGTATATGATGATCTTCAAGGAAAACTTCTGCTTAATTAAAATAGGCATAGACTAAAATGTCCAAAAAGCATTTGTCATGCTTAAGTTTCTGTAGTGTAGTGCTTTGGGAATGCAGAAAAAACCTGTACCAGAGCCACAATGGCCACCACGTAGACCTTCAGGATGCAGGAACTCCAGAACTGTACCAACCAGGAAAAGTTTCCACCTCAAGGCGTACAGTTTCCTCGTGGAGGGAGCTCTGGATTGGAGGATGGTCTCAGTGACCATGGTGGAGAGACTGAAAGCTATGAGCTGTGCCCCCTCAGTGGCCACACCCATAGCTTCCAATCCCAAGCAGGGGCGCGACCTCCGCCTGTGAGAGGAGATCTCAGGCTATTAGGTCTGAGGACCATACCCAGCCCAGCCAGAACGGGGCTACTAACAGCAGACAGACCCCATCCTGGCACACTCTCTTCAGAACTCCCAAGATCAGACCAATCAAGGGAAAGGCATACAGACAAAGCTTCTGCCACACGTGTAACATGGCATCCAGCCCCAATGGAGCTGGCTGAATCAGAGAGAGAACCAGAGGTGACAGTGCAAAGTCTCACGAGTCGCAAACATGTACATCTGAGTCTGACAAAAATTCTCTATAGCTGCTTCACCACCTCGGTGTGAAGCCTCCAATCCCTGGGCCTCAGCCTTGACAGGATGTCTGCTCCCATATTGTGATGCCCAGGAATGTGAACTGGTCTCAGCGAGAGTAGTTTGCCCTGGCACCACGCAAGGATCTGGTACGCTAGTTTGTACATTGATATAAAAGAACACCGATGTGTTGTCGGTGTGCCTCAACACATGGTGATCTCTTAGGTCTGGGAGAAAGCTTTTTAGTGCTCAAAGCATGGTTGGCATCTCCAAGCAGTTTATATGCCATCTCAGATGGCTAACTTTTCAGACACCATGGGAAGGGTGGACACTCATGTCTCTCTCCACATGTGTAATGCAAGTAGGCACCTCTGCATGACCTTGAGCATGCGAAACAGGTTTCCCCTTGGGGAGAACCCCTTGGTCTTGAGCCACCACCGAGGAGTCTCATGTACAGCAGGCCAAGAGTTATCACGTTGGACGCAGCTGCCATCAGACTCAGCAGTCTGGAACTGCTTGACAGTGAGTGACCGGCCTTCTCTGACTCTCACGGATCGACCTGATCCGAGCAGGAGACATATGTGTCTGCATTGTGGTCGAATCCCACTCCATGCCCAGATAAGTAGTACTCTGTACAGGAGAAGGCACACTTTTCTTACCGTTAAGTCTTAACCCGAGCTTTTTCGTGTGAGCGAGAACAACATCTCGATGCAGAACCACTATCCACTCTGATTGAGCTAATATCAACCAATCGTTGATGTGATATAGTTGTGAAAGTGTGGGGTGAGAGTGCAAGGCCAAAGGAAGAACCAGTATTAATAGGCTTTATCCCCCAAAAGCAAATCTCAGGAGCTTCCTGTGATTGGGAAGGATAAATATAAATGTGCATCTTTTTGATTGATCGTGACACACCAGTCCTCGGAATTGGTCTGACACACAACCAGTTAGAGTGCAAGCATTTTGAATTTCAGTCCCCTGACTGAGCGGTTCAAAAGATGCAGATCTAAAATAGGAAGCAACCCTTTATCCTTCCTTGGAACAGTGAAGTACCAGATGTAGGACTCAGACCCTGCTACATGAGGAGGGTCCGCCTCAATGGCCTCTGTCCTCAGAGAGTGTCTACTTCTGTTTCATTCAATGGTGGGAAAGGCCCCGTTGAATTGAGGTGGAGGAGAACTGAAACGGATTCTGTGGCCTCTCACTATAGTGTGGAGGACCCACTGAGACACGTTTGGCAGTAGTTTTCAAGCTGCTAAATTGTCTACTAAGAGAATTAGCCTCTCAAAACTGATCTCTGGTGTGATCAGAGCAGTTAGCTCGGTGCCCTAAAGTGTCACATTGGCAGGAGACTGAACTAGCTGCTCTGGAAACCTCAGTGGAAGTTGCAAGCCTCTTAGCAACTCTACGTTTCCGGGTGGTAACTGAGAGAAGCGCTTGCTAGAGATCACTGCACCCTGGACAACACAGCAGGGTTGGCAGACGTTCTTTCCCCAAAGGGGCCTGCCCTCTGAGGTCCTGAGCCAAAGCATCAGGACTCTCATAGCAGAAGTCTCTTATTAAAAACAACGGTCCTCATACCCATGTCGTCTGCAAGGAAGACTAGACCAGAGCCTGCTCGGGGTAAGACCCAATGAAGCACACTTAGCAGGTCCTCCCACACTGCCATGTGACCTCCTAAGAGAAGTGTTCGCCAGAGACCGATGCGCCCTGCAAAACTGGCAGGGTTGGCAGACCTATCTCTTGAGGTAACTGAGGAGAGACGGGCACCATTTAATGCGGTGTACAACATTCTTCCCCAGAGGGAACTGGCCCTCAAAAAGTCCTAGGCCTTAGGCATCCAGACATTTACGACAAAGACTATCCAGCGAGAATGATGGTCCGCAGAACCTCAGAGGAAGAGAGGTAAACACGTGCTCGTACTCGAGAACTTTTTATCCCAAGAGCCCCTGTATATCTAACTTCTCATAGCCAGATAAATAGTTAATTTTATTCCTTACAATTAAATGTTGTCAAACAACCAGACGAGTAAACACGGTCTGGTGTAGAAAGATTCACATCAAAAAATGAAATGATTTAATATACATGTTGCCTCGGCAGCACGCGAGCCACTCAGTCACACAAACAACATCAATCTCCTCAGAGAAAGATGGACACAGCAGCGAACTCAAAAAAAAAAAAAAAACGAGTGAATTATGTTCAGGGAACATTCACAGAATATGTCCAGTGAAATTGTTGTCATCTCATTAAATTAGCATGAATTTTACGCATCAGTACATTTAACTTAATTTAAGTTTAAATAAATCAGTTTTAATGCATGGAAATGTGTGTAATAATTTTATTAAGTTAGACAAACAAGCTATTTTTTTGAGTGTGGTTCTGTCTTTTTGACTCACATTGGCTTTTTAACCCACATTGTCTGACACAAAACAAGCACTGAAAATATTTATTCTGCATTTATGGCAAAAGTGCATGTTTTTAAACTTTTTAATAACAGAAACTGATATATTAAACTGTGCTTATGGTCCCTTCCCTAGACCCCTGAAAACCACTGATTTAGAAGGTCTTTATTGACTTACTGATTTCATCTTTCATGTTTTAAAGGATTAGGTTGTAGAAGAAGTTTAAAATATATATCTTTTTGGGGTGATTGCCTCTGTACCAGAATGAAAGTGTCCTCACAGTACCTGAAGTATTCTTGGAACTACACTGTAACAGATGAGAGAGGTGATGACCACAACTTCCGTTTGTTTAGACAGTTTCCTCCACAAGGTGTCAGTATAGATAGTCTTTAAATGTATCTTTTTTTTTTTTTTTTTTTTTATTATTTACTCTCCTTTCAGCAGTGGTTTTTATGATGTAAATGTATACAGAAATTATGTTCTTAGAAATTGAATCCAGTGAAGGACACACCTGCAGTTATTCTGTAGTTCCTTGTGTTAAAATTATGATCTATTTATGCAGAAAGACTTGTGTTCCTGGAATGCTTTTTTTTTTTTTTTTTTTTTTACAAGAAGTGCTCAATGGTTTTCAACCCTGAAAAGAATGGTAAATTGCACATTTCTTTTTAGTTCAACTGACAGTGATAGAAAATGAAATATTTGCAGATCCTCAAATAAACTGTTTCACGCACTGCAGCATTTCTGGATATGGCTCAGGAAAACAAAGCTTTTCATTATTGTGCAAGCGTTGCTGTTTTGAGATGCCCTTTCCAATGTTGCCAGAGGGAAATAGATGAACCCAAATGTTCTTATGTTATTTAGTTTTTCAGCAAAGAGGCATTCCTGATTAATGGAAATAAGAAAACAAAAACATTAAAGTCTATCCATTTTTTTCTGATTATTAAAAAACAATTATCGTCAAACAGAGCAGTGGTTCAAACAATATCCTTGATTGAGATAAGGATTGCTTTTGTGACTACACATGTACAACATCCTTTGTTTCATAAACAGAATGCTTCAGCAGTTGACTTGGAGTCAATGACGCAGACAAAAAGACAGATGAGTGAAGAAAAATCATTAATCATTTCAAGTGATTTGTCTTTGGCTGATGTTATCATGATTTCTCAATATGGAATATGATGAAAATTTTGAGAATTTTGCTATTGAAAATGTCACATTTTAATTTAATTCTGCTCAAAGGAATGAAATGACTTCAATAAAGATGTTCATTTTGCTTAAAACAAGATCCAAGTCAGAATCAAGGATGCAAGTAAACGTCTTTATACAATATGTAATGCGAAGTTGTTCATTTTTATAATTAACAAAATATGAATTAGACCTGGGGTTCGTCTCAATCAGCTTCATTGCTCCCATGCTCATGAATCAGTAGATTGTGTATACAAATTCGGTCACTGGTAAGTTTCCTGACTCACTGCATGTTGGTACAGCTATCAATCGAATTCCAGTGACATGATTACATACAACATCAACAGACAACATAGTAGAATGTTGTCACTGAAATTATTAAACAGCAGGCAATCAATGAGGTCATACAAATGTTTATTTTACTTTTTTATTCTCTTTAAACAAATTGTTCTGTTACATGTTCTTACAACATTTCAGCCGAATATTAATTATAAATGTTAATTATACTGAACAAAATTATAAACTTTTGTTTTTTGCTCCCATTTTTCATGAGCTGAACTCAAAGATCTAAGACTTTTTCTATGTACACAAAAGGCCAATTTCTTTCGAATATTGTTCACAAATGTGTCTAAATCTGTTAGTGAGCACTTCTCCTTTGCCGAGATAATCCATCCACCTCACAGGTGTGGCATATCAAGATGCTGATTAGACAGCATGATTATTGCACAGGTGTGCCTTATTCTGTCCACAGTAAAAGCCCACTCTAAAATGTATTTGGGGGATTGTGCAATTGCCATGCTGACTGCAGGAATGTTCATCAGAGCTGTTGCCCATGAATTGAATGTTCATTTCTCTACCATAAATGTCTCCAAAGGCGTTTCAAAGAATTTGGCAGTAAATTCAACCGGCCTCACAACCGCAGACCACATCTAACCACACCAGCCCAGGACCTCCACATCCTGCATCTTCACCTCCAAGATCTTCTGAGATCAACCACCCGGGCAGCTGCTGCAACAATCAGTTTGCATAACCAAAGAATTTCTGCACAAACTGTCAGAAACCATCTCAGGGAAGCTCATCTGCATGCTCTTCATCCTCATCAGGGTCTCGACCTGACTGCAGTTCATCGTCATAACCAACTTGAGTGTGCAGATGCTCACATTCAATGTTGTCTAGCTCTTTGGAGAAGTGTTCTCTTCACAGAGGAATCCTGGTTTTCACTGTACAGTGCAGATGGCAGTGAGCATGTATGGCGTCGTGTGGGTGAGCTGTTTGCTGAAGACAACGTTGTAGATCGTGTGACCCATGGTGGCAGTGGGGTTATAGTATGGGCAGATGTATGGTATGGACAACAAATGCAGGTGCATTTTTTTGATGGCATTTTGAATACACAGAGATACCATGATGAGATCCTGAGGCCCATTGTTATGCCATTCATCCCCGACCATCACCTCATGTTGCAGCATGTCAATGCATGGCCTCATGTTGCAAGGATCTGTACACAATTCCTGAAAACATCCCAGTTCTTGCATGGCCAGCAAACTCACCGGACATGTCACCCATTGAGCATGTTTGGGATGCTCTGGATCGGCATATACGACAACATGTTCCAGTTTTGCCAATATTCAGCAGCTTCGCACAGCCATTGAAGAGAAGAGGACCAACATTACACAGGCCACAATCAACACCCTGATCAACTGATTGCACGCATTGCATAGGTCAAATGGTGGTCACACCAGATAATGACTGGTTTTTGGACCACTCTGGACCCCCCAATACAGTTAAACTGCACATTTTAGAGTGGTCTTTTACTGTGGCCAGCCTTAGGCTCACCTGTGCAATAATCATGCTGTCTAATCAGAATCTTGATATGCCACTCCTGTGAGGTGGACGGATTATTTTGGCAAAGGAGAAGTGCTCACTAACACCGACTTAGAAGATTTGTGAACAATATTTGAGAGAAATAGGCCTTTTTTTGTACATAGAAAAAATCTTAGATCTTTGAGTTCAGCTTATGAGTTCATGTCTATGTTGAAACGGCTTGTCTTTTCAAATCTTCTACCGCATGTGATTATATTTATAAATTGGCTCATGTGGTTTATGTTTTGCACTTTAAAAATGTGACGTTATTTCCAGTAATGGAGCATAGTGAGCGTCGATGCTCCATAGATTTTGTGGTGCATTGTGGGATTTCAGCCCTTAAAATCTCCAACTTCCTGACCAGTGCCCTTACTACTGAACAAGGGAGCTGATTGAGATGCACCCCTGGTGTTTGAATTCTTTCAGATCAACTGCCTTAAGGCAAAACATTAGGCCTACTGGTGAATAAAAACATATAGCCTACCTAACAGAAGGCTGTGAACCGGTTCAAGGAACAAAAGCGAAAATTACAACTACATTTTGACAGAACCAGAAACCGAAACAAAATAAAACTGTATACTTCCTAACAGAATCGAAAATTTCAAATGGCTATTAACCGGTTAATAACGTTGTTTTATCGTTCCATTTAAAATTAATTTTAGAGACAGCAGAAATTAATTTTCTTTATTTTGCAAGTTTTAGAGTTTGATGTTTTGCTTCTACCTGTATAACCAACCAGTATTGGTATGAGTCGTAAGTCATTTTGCGACATTGCAGCCTCCTCATTATCAAAATAAAATGCACTTAAAGAAACATAAAAAGTTGCACCTCACCATCTGTTGCATTCAGCGTGACCACCTCCTCACTGTGCTGATATTGCCAATTTGAAAGATGATGTAGATGCGAGTGAAGTACAAAGCCTATTGCATAATAAATAATATTTATTTATCAATATAATGGAAACATTTGGATTGGTACCAATCGAGGTAGGCATCAGTTTCACCTTAAATTAATTTGTTTTTGGATTGACATTTTTACATCCTAAATAAATAGCCTTAAAGGGTCAGTTCATCGAAAAATGAAAATTATGTCATTAATGACTCACCCTCGTGTTGTTCCAAACCCGTAAGACCTCCGTTTATCTTCGGAACACTGTTTAAGATATTTTAGATTTAGTCCGAGAGCTTTCTGTTAGAATTTTTTGAAGCATCGAAAATACATTTTGGTCCAAAAATAGCAAAAACTACGACTTTATTCAGCATTGTCTTCTCTTCCAGTCTGTTGTGAGCGAGTTCAAATCACTGAAAATTAATGATATCCGGTTTGCGAACGAATCACTCGATGTAACCGGATCTTCCTGAAACAGTGCACCAAATCGAACTGAATCGTTTGAAACAGTTCGCGTCTCCAATAAGCATTAATCCACAAATGACTTAAGTTGTTAACTTTTTTAATGTGGCTGACACTCCCTCTGAGTTAAAACAAACCAATATCCTTGAGTAATTCATTTACTCCAACAGTACACCGACTGAACTGCTTTGAAGAGAGAGATGAAGATGAACACCAAGCCGATAATGAACGAACGGTTGACCTTTTACAGTGCTTGAATGTTGTTGTCTTTTACTACTTTAACTAAATGTTAAATCATACTCAGAAAGTATAACTGAAATTGCATTTATTACCAGATGATTATTTAAAACAATTCAAAATGCACCTGCAGGCTATTTTTCCAGTCATATATTTGGTCTTTTTTTTTTTCTTTTTTTATGTGTACAAATCTTTGCCTCGTCTTGTCTCGTGAACACAATCTCATGTCTCGTCTCGAGTTAAGTGTCGGCGTTAATGATAATCAAACAACAAAAGACAAGGAGAAAATAATTCACTATTCTTGACAGAACAGCATTTGTACCTTTTATAAGAATTTATATAGTGAAAATTGAGCCCAACCATCAAATTCACATTTATGCAACCAATAAATAAATTACTACAAGAGCACAAAATTGTTTACAAAAGCACATATTTCTTCATTGATCTAGTTACTTGATTCTGCTCTCAAAATGCACCAGATTTATGCATTTCAATTTAAAAGGGGGGTGGGGGGCTCTAGGAATGTAGAGGATTGGCTGTCTCAATGTTTGTGTGTGTGCAAGTTCAACTTACCATTTGTGTTTTGACCATGTATGGCACTAAATGCATTCCTTCAGTAAAGCATAATGATTAGGAGGCAAACACATCTCATTATTACCACAAATTTGTCAACAATTGACTCCTACCACTGAAATGTCCTGCTCCAGTTGTGCTTGTTAATCAGTCTCTTGTTGATCAGCCAGTTCAACCATTTAATCATCAGACTTAGGCTTGAGTTGGTAAGCTACAATCCATACCATCTTTTCTATGTATTGACAAGTCTCCAGGGATGTTATACCATTATGGCAATAGGCATTTTGTTTACGACATGCACTGTACGCGGTAGGCCAATCTAGAGCCTATCTCTCTATGGCTCTGGACCAGTAACAAAGGACTGCATCATCTGACCAGTCACAGCAGTGAGGGCTCACGGAAAGGAGGGGTTTTGAGAGACTGATTCTTTGAATTGCTTTGTACGAGTCGTTTACAAATCATTTAGAAATGAGGTAAAATTAAATCTATTTTCTGAGAAAACGAATGTTTTTTTTTTTTTTTTACCTTGCATGCATGTAAATCTGTTTTAGGAGACTCATAAAACAATATTAGCAACCTTAAAAATGGCATAATAGGGGCACTTTAATGCCATTTATGATTTTGTTAACACAGCACATAGCACTAGTCAACTAAATGAATGTAACATGGAAAAGATGAATGCACTTTTGGAAGTTAAATGTAAGGGAAATGTCATTTTGGAATTTCTGTGGTCTAATGTGATATTTTTGTTTATGTTCATGATGAAATTTTCTTTTTTTCCTTTTGGAAGCGATGACTGATGGATGTATTTTTAGTCCAGTGCCTGTATATAAGAACAGTATTGACCAAGTGCAGAGGCTGTCATATGTGGATCAACCTACTATCTTGTGTATTTTCATCAGTTTCAATATGAAAAATAACTTTCATATTGATTCAATTGATTCATTGCATTTTGGGGAAAAAATTATACAATTTTATAATAAATCTTCAAAAATCAAAACTTGGATTTAAATTGTTAAGATGCTATGTGAAAGGTTGAAACAGAAAATAGTGGTTTTCATCTTGCCACATTCTTGGTAAAGAAATCATATTTTTACTCTAATCAAAATGGATTTATTGTGTTTTGGAATCAAACTCTTCATTTATTCTGTATGTTTTGTAAGTGTGTGTTTTGTAGTGAGGAAATGATTACATTATAAGTCTTTAAGCAAAGTGTGCTGCACACGTTCTGAAAAGTGAAGCCAAAACATGAAAGTTCATCCTCTCTTTCCTAATGTCAGGATCAGAACGAAGGCAATGCAAAGTCTGTGTTTTCCCACTGCTAATAAGGCAGTGATTTTGAAGTAGGCATTGATCTTCTTCTGCGGAGGCAATCTTTCGGTGCACTATGACATCATAATTTGACATCGTTTTAGGAGCTTGGCTTCAATATGGCTATCAGTTTAGACTAATAAGAAAGTTTTTACATTCACACACTTAAAGGATGTTTTTATAGTACAATGACCTCTTATATATTAAAAGATCAAAGAAAATTTGCTATTAAAGACCATAACAAAATAACTTACATTGACTACTGGTTGCCTTACTGCTGTTATACCAATGTAAGTTAATGTTGTGTGTATGTAACCATGTTTTTGGTGTTTTCTTGTGAATGACGGATGTGAGTGTAACTTGCTAAAGCATTTTGATTTGTTTAAAGCCAAGTGATGCTGTAGCTGGTGATTCAGCTCTGGATGCGCACTTGATCCATCTCCCCTCCTCTCTCTTCCTCATCGCTACATGTGCCACAGCCTCACGTGCGCTCAGCCACAGACGAGTGGGTCTGCTGCCTCAATGAAACACGTCTTGAGTTGCTAAAAATATCCCTCACACAGGAGGAAGGGAGAAATAGCAACAAGAGGGATATTTTTACTCTCTTTGACTGACTATGAATCGTGACTTCTTTGGCCCACTGGTTCTTTGAGCTTTTCATTATTTAACTATATGTTTGTATCTCACAGCAGGTTTATTCACAGGAAATTGTACCATAAGAGGCGGGTGAGGAGGTTTGCATGCTAAATAGTGGTAAAGGCACCTACATTCTTCTTCTTCCTCTGCACGCTCTCTCAGAAAATCCCACAGGCTTCACCTTTGGTGAATTGAAGAGTTTCTCAGCTGAGTCACAGTTAGGTTCTCCAGCTTGTCAAGGATGAGTAAGGCAATAAAACTTCAGCCCAGAGCAAAACCAGATGAGGACATGCACAACTCCTTTGTGAGGTTTTTGTGGAACGTTTTAAGCTACTTTCACAAATATAAGTTCAATTCAAGTGTAGTAGAACATTAAGAGTAATCCTGTTTTGTTACATGTTCTTCCACCTAAAGGGTCAGTTCACCTAAAAACTAAAAATGTAATTATTTACTAATCTTAGGTTGCTCCAAACCTTTTAAAACATTTTATTTTACAGTGGAACTTAATTTTTTATTTTATTTTTTGTCTTAAATGGAAGTCAATTATAAACAAATCTATTTGGTTGCCAACGTTTATCAAAATATCATTGTATTACACATATATTATCATGAAGACCACATTGAAAATCTGATATTACCAATTTAATTGAAATCTGGGTTATTGGTGAAGATGGTTATTATGAAGCTCTTTGGACCATTATCAGTGCTGGACCAGGTAAAGAACAACTTGTTCATGCAGCTCAAGTTCTACTGTCATTAAAGCAAAAGGAGGAAACATTTCACTCAAATTGTATAGACTGCAGTACACTTTATGCAAGAATGTGAATGCAGTCACATCTTCATACACACAAGTGTGTCATTGCCTTCTGAAGTACTGTATGTCAGCTAAAGTAAACTTTAGTTTTAACGCAAACGCATAACCTTTAAAACTATACTGTTTGATAGTGTGTGTAAGCACATGCACTTGACACATGTGCACTTGGAAGTTTCATCCTCATCTAGTGAGCAATAAAAAGCCCTTGTGAACATTTGAATTGGCATTGCAGGGATCTCTTAACCCCCTCACACAAGTGTTCTTCAACACAGGCATCTACAGAGGTTCTGTATAACAGACCCACAAAATTTTTTATAACAGGTCTCAATGCTTCTGTTTCAGGTATTTTGTATGTGCTTCGTTAAATATGAAGCTGTTTTACTCAAGCAAACTTCAAAGGAGATTAGATTAACAAGAAATAGTTTAATGGCTATGATACTTTGTTTTTGTTTTTGCAATAAAATATTTGAATGTAGACAGAAAACACTGGCATCTGACAATGCTTGTGGGGGAAACAGTTAATCTTAAAAAAAAAAAAAAGCATAAACATAAACCCAAATAAAAAAAAACTAAAACAGTTATTAAATAAGCATGTGTCCTATTCTGTGTCTTAAACTCCTAAAACATTGGTGTCTCCTATTTTAGAGGAGTCAATGCAATTTGCAAAATAATAAATCAAATCTGTGTGCATGTGAAAAAAAAATCACATAAAACCCATTTGTAATCGTGGACATTTTCACAAGCAACAGTAATTTAATTTTGTAAAAAAAATTCTAGGTAACTGTAAAAGATTACAGTTACATTTATTTTGTTATTCAATTAGCCTACTTAATTCCGTACATTTACTAGAAGTAGTTGCTCCCCAACACTGTTTGTTGCAGTCTCAATTATTTTATTGTTTTTCAGTCTCTTCCATTTATTTTTCGTCTGTGCAACTGGGCCAGTGTTGCTACCTTGTGGACCTCATGCTGTACACATAACCTTGATATTTGAAACAGTATCGGCCTACTTCGGGCTTAACCATTCTTTATTTTCAGTATTGCCACAAGGGACAGTATTGCACGTATTGAAGTTAATGTTTTTTTATTTATTTATTTTTTTAGTCTTTATTGAAAGTTTTTGAATGTTATAGTGATAGTTTGTGGATAATCTTATTGAATGCATGTCAAGTAGGCTATGTTCAATCAGAATAAAATATCTAAATAAAAGTATTTTCATTAGTGGTCTCAGAGTTTTGAACCACAGTGTACATGAAGTCCATCACAACAGGAAGTGTGACGGTTGGGTTTTGGGAAAAACACAAGGTGAGGGCAGGATCCAATTTGCAGGTACGTCGTTTATTAGGGATAGGGAAAAATACAAAATAAACAGTCATGAGAGACAAAACCAAACAAAAAGGGAACCGGATGAAACGGATAGGAAACTCAGAGGAACAAGAAGGTAAGGGAAAACTCGGGAGACGAGCACAACTCACACATAGGGTAAGGACTCCATACAGATGACAGAGAAAGACAGCTATACATAGGGAGACTAATGACAGAGGATTGTCAGCACCTGTGCGATTCTAATTGGAGTGCAATTACTGTGAAGACACAACCAGACTAGAGGAATTAAAGTGCCTATGGTGAAGTGCCTAAGGAGAAGTGAGCTCACTAGGGAACACCCAGGAAAACAGAGACTGACAGCGTGACATTACCCCCTCCCCTACGGAGCAGCTCCCAGATGCTCCACCTGAAACCCCGGAAAACCCAACAGAAAAAGAGGTAGGAGGGAGGTGAAGCGGCGGCGGACTAGGGGGAGGGACGGAGGGTCAGAAAACAGAGACAAACAACCAGGTGGAATGGAAGAAAACAGAGACGGAACAACCAGATGGGATGGAAAGGCAGAGACAGGAAGGTGTAACACAAAACAAGGAGTCCAGGAGGGTGGTGGACCGGCGGAGGGAAAAAGGGGAGGGACGGAGGGCCAGGTCCAAAAGAGGAAAATAGAAAAACAAATGAAAACAACATGGGTAATAAAGGACATTAGGTGACGCCCACCCGGGCGGAACAGAGGGCCATCACACCCATGTGGTTAAAGCAGAAGCCCCCCCAGGGCGGAGCGGAAGACCACCATGTCCTCACGGTCAAGGCCAGAGTCCCCCAGGGTGGAGCGGAAGACCACCACATTCTTGTGGCCGGACCCATGGGAGGACGAAGATCACCGGTGACTTGACTCAGTCCTCGAAGATCACCGGTGACTAACCTTGTCTCTGGAAGGTCGACGGTGACTAACCCTGACTCTGGAGGGTCTACGAACACCTGACTCGACTCAAGACTGCCTGTGGAGACGTGAGACACCTCTACTTCGGGCACTGCCTCTGGAACGGCCTCGAGCACCGCCTCGGCCTCCCGAACAGCAGCGGGCACCGCCTCTGCCTCTGGAACAGCATCGAGCACCTCCTCGAGAACAGCCTCGGGAACATCATCGGGCACCGCCTCGGGCACCGCCTCGGGATCCGCATCGGGCACCGCCTCAGAAACTACATCGGGATCCGCATCGGGCACCGCCTCGGAAACTACATCGGGCACCGCATCGGGCACCGCCTCGGGATCCGCCTCGGGATCCGCCTCGGGATCCGCCTCAGAAACTGCATCGGGCACCGCCTCGGGAACTGTATCGGGCACCACCTCGGGAACTGCATCGGGCACCGCCTCGGGAACTGCATCGGGCACCGCCTCGGGAACAGCATCGGGCACCACCTCGGGAACAGCATCGGGCACCGCCTCGGGAACAGCATCGGGCACCGCCTCGGGCACCGCCTCGGGAACCGCATCGGGCATCGCCTCGGGCACCGCCTCGGGAACTGCATCGGGCACCGCCTCGGGAACTGCATCGGGCACCGCCTCGGGAACTCCATCGGGCACCGCCTCGGGAACTCCATCGGGCACCGCCTCGGGAACTCCATCGGGCACCGCCTCGGGAACCGCATCGGGCACCGCCTCGGGAACCGCATCGGGCATCGCCTCGGGAACAGCATCGGGCACCGCCTCGGCCTCGGGAACTGCATCGGGCACCTCCTCGGCCTCGGGAACTGCATCGGGCACCGTCTCGGCCTCGGGAACTGCATCGTGCACCGCCTCGGCATCTCGAACAGCATCGTGCACCGCTTCGGCTTCTCGAACAGCATCGTGCACCGCCTCGGCATCTCGAACAGCATCGTGCACCGCCTCGGCATCTCGAACAGCATCGGGCACCGCCTCGGGAACGTCCTCCTGGACGGCAGCGGCCCGCTCGGGAACGTCCTGCTGGACGGCAGCGGCCCGCTCGGGAACGTCCTGCTGGACGGCAGCGGCCCGCTCGGGAACGTCCTGCTGGACGGCAGCGGCCCGCTCGGGATAGTCCTCCGGACCTTGAGTAACGGCAGATGCCTGTCTCCTCCTCCGTCCTTTATGATGGCGAGTCGGTGGCACCTTATCAGGAGACTCAGGTGTTGAATCGGCCATCTTGTGCTGTGGTGCTAGGCTGGCGGCCATCATGGGTTGTGGCGCTGAACTGGCGACCATCTTGTACTGTGGCGCTGGACTGGCGGCCATCTTGTGCTGTGGCGCTGGGTTAGCGGCCATCTTGTGCTGTGGCGCTGGGTTAGCGGCCATCTTGTGCTGTGGCGCTGGGTTAGCGGCCATCTTGTGCTGTGGCTCTGAGCGGGCGGTCATCTTGTGCTGTGACACTGGGTCGGCGGCCCTTTTGTGCAGCAGCACAGGACTGACGGCCATCTTGTACTGTGGCGCTGGACTGGCGGCCATCTTGTACTGTGGCGCTGGACTGGCGGCCATCTTGTACTGTGGCGCTGGACTGGCGGCCATCTTGTACTGTGGCGCTGGACTGGCGGCCATCTTGTACTGTGGCGCTGGACTGACGGCCATCTGGTTCCATGGCGCTGGTTCGGCCGATCTGCGTTTCCCCCCTCCTCTCGGGACATACTGGGGAACTGGCAGCCCCCAACCGAATCCCGGGTCGACGGGCGCCCACAGTGGAGATCGCTGCCGGACCTCCTCCCGGCTGTTTGTTCCGGAGCGACCTCCCCTGGTTCCCCGGAACACCACTAGGCGAGAGCCCTCGAAGCCACCTTTCTCCCGCTTGCTGGCTGGGGAGAACATGGCAGCAGACATACCGCTGGATCCTTGTTTGATGGAGTCCTTCTGTGACGGTTGGGTTTTGGGAAAAACACAAGGTGAGGGCAGGATCCAATTTGCAGGTACGTCGTTTATTAGGGATAGGGAAAAATACAAAATAAACAGTCATGAGAGACAAAACCAAACAAAAAGGGAACCGGATGAAACGGATAGGAAACTCGGAGGAACAAGAAGGTAAGGGAAAACTCGGGAGACGAGCACAACTCACACATAGGGTAAGGACTCCATACAGATGACAGAGAAAGACAGCTATACATAGGGAGACTAATGACAGAGGATTGTCAGCACCTGTGCGATTCTAATTGGAGTGCAATTACTGTGAAGACACAACCAGACTAGAGGAATTAAAGTGCCTATGGTGAAGTGCCTAAGGAGAAGTGAGCTCACTAGGGAACACCCAGGAAAACAGAGACTGACAGCGTTACAGGAAGACTATATGATCATCCAAAATGTTATTTATCTTCAAAGTATCTCTCAAAACATCTGGGAATGTGGAAGCTCAGGCAGGGAATGAGATCTGTATGATTAGTTTATGTTAATGAGTTTCCAGAAACACACTGAGCCTTCCATGAAAATTCATTAATTTGCTGCGTTCAGCACGCCAGTCAGCTAGGACGCATTCGTTGGTTCAGAAAACATGAAAACTCCACATACCATGCTCTAATTATCTTCCAGTTATTAAGATATTAGTCCAGTGTTGTTAATGAAGTGAATGTCTCTTGCTGGAAACCTGCAAAACCAAAGTGCTTTACTCAGAAGCCAGACAGGACAGAAATATTTCCTCATTGTGTTGCTTAGCAACAGCTTTAGCCAGGCTATCACCTTGTCACTAGTTTGTGAAATTTCAAGAAACAAGGGACAATGAAAAAACAACTAAAAGAGCTAAATTCCATGACACTATTTTGTGCTTAGCTGTAAGTTTGGGAAATCTGAGACTTACTTGGGTGTGTTTAAAGACATACACATTTTCACCCAGTCTCATGTTGGTCTTGAGTACCTAAAGAGTAGTATAGCTTCGCTCATAGTTTCAAAGAGGCCTTAGTTCTTTGATAAGCTGAAGAAGGTTATCTTTCTTCTTACAGCCCAAAACACGCTTCTTTGGAGACATTCTTTTAGAGTGAGTCTCATTCAGTGCAGCCGAATGAAACGCATTGATGGGTTACGCTCTTGCTCTCGCTCTGGCCGATGTGTGTGCACGGGTGCACTCTTCTGGGAGAAATGCCCATACAAGGAGTTCCACCATTCATTACATAACGAAGAGCCAAGCTCGAAAAAACTCTCAGAAACTTGTACAAAACCGAGTGTAAATAACTTAACATGCATGAAATAGCATTAGACATCCACAATAATTTTAAACCAACAAGGTCAGATTTCAAGTTTCTGCTTTAGAAAGTCTTCCATAACAATAACCCTATTCTCATTAGCATATGCCCTCACCTCCATCAGGTGGTGCTGTAGTCACAACCCTATAACAGAATGTATGAGAACCAGATTTAGTTCCCTCAACAGTAATGTCATGTTTTTTCAAATGCTTAGTCAAAACTCAAAGGAATTATGTAGTATCTTTTCCTGGTACAGCTAATAAAATTTCTGTCTGTGTCTTTCACACTCACAGCTCCAAAAGCCTAGAGCCCTGTAACAGTTGATAAGCATTAGCACGAGTATGCTCTCTCCAGACCAGAGTGAATCTGAGGCAGTGTTCATTCAAGAGACAATTATTTCCATGTGCAAACAGCACAAGAGGTGACAGCTCTATACATAGCCAGTGCGCTAGGGCAAATGAAGCACAGAAATTACTCTGTCCAGAAAGATAGCCTTCAGGATTATGCAGAAAAGAGTCTGATTGGGGAGTAAATAAAAATATGAAAGCCTGTTTATGTCTTTGGTTAAAGAAAAAGTAACTGTGATTTTTACATTGAAAATTTTATATATTTAATATTAAAATTATTTCCGTATCTTAATAGTTTAGACTTCATTTCTCGCAAAATGATTTTATCTCTCACATTGGTCCCATTATATTTACAATGTTACTTACAGTAATAGGTCAATTGCAACTTTTTTTTTAAACTTCTCAATTACCTTTTCAGTTTACCCTGAGGCAGAAATCAGCTTACATTAGATTTAATAAAACCAATTTAGATTTGATAGAAAGAAATAAGCTACTCAAGTCAGACTGAAAAAGAGAATCTGTAAAATTTACGTTAAAAAACTGGCAGTTGTTGATGCCAGAATTTTACAGTTAAACATTTGGTGATAACATTTTAGCAGTGGAGTAGCGTCTGGGTATGCAGGTGCATTTGGGCCCGGGCAGTTTTGGGGCCCGCCGAACTGGGGGAACTTTTATCTGAAACGAGGGAACGAATAGAGGCCTGCATGGGCCCAGCCCTTGTACAACAGCTTATGAGAATTCTTGGCCTGAGTCCGACTGATCCTGTGTCTTTTTTCTCTCTCTCTCTCTCTGTTCCCCATTACATATCTATTAAAATAGTTCAGTTTTGGTTTTTCATGGCAAAGTGGCCATATTTCTTTTTGTTTCTTTATTAAGTCAATTTAGAAATATTTTAGGAAAATTTTTGGTTTGTCAAATTTAAGGTTTTGTTTTTTAAAAGGAATGACCAAGCGGCAGCGGCAGACAGTGAGTTGAGCATTATGTTTGATCAATTTAGCCTTCTTAAACCAGCACGATTTGTTTAATATAAACAGACATAAAACACTTCATGCATTTATATTTAACCTTAAGTATTCATTTAAACATTTAACCTAGACAAATTTGCACTGTTGGGCACATATCCAATCATTTGTGCACAGAGTGGGAGCGCACTTTTGCAGGACATGGCACCAGTGTGATCACTTCCATTTATTTATTTTTTTTAATAGTAGTAGAAACTTAAAAATACACCGTAATTTTTGCTCATAAAGGTAAGAGTATATACATCTTTCGGAATTGCAAAGGGTCTAATTGTGTTCACTCACAATATCAATAAAACCCTGTGCTTTTGTAAAATAAGGAAAACAAACAGGATTTACTTTCTGTTGTCTTGGTCTTGAGCAGGAGCACTCACCGACATGATAAATATATCCTGGACTATAGAATGCTTTAAATTATTATTTTAAATTGAATTCAAATCATGTTCCAGAAGCTCCTGTGGCAGGTTGAACTTCCTTAGCTCTAACTTCCTTAGAGACTCTGTAGGGCATTAAAGACTATTGACAAATCTCAGATCTGTACAGTCTGAGGATAAGGATGAGTTAATCTTCGGCAGCCTTCCAGAACTTAACGATCAGATCTTTTTTTACAACTGAATGGCCAGCTTCAAGGGAATGATTTGCTGCAATAGCTGCCACGTAAACTTTGAGTGTGGAAGGGGTGTGGCCATTGTCCAGTAACTCTTGTAAAAAAGGATAGCACGTGATAATACATCACAAGATACTTGGTCTAGGCTTTTTGCAGTACACCAGTCACAAAAGACTGACCATTTAAGAGCATAAAGCCATCTTGTAGATGGTGCTCTAGCCTCTGAAATGGTATCATTCACTTGCTGAGAGCTGCATTAGCTCCCGTCGAGACTCCATACATAAAAGCTCCACAGATGTGGCCGGGGATGAAAATCATGCCTTTCACCTGCAAAAGAAGATCTCATCTCAGAGGTGTCGGCCATGGGGCTGCTACTGAGAGCTGCACTAACTCTGGGAACCAAGCCTGGTATCTCCAGAGTGGAGCCACCAAGAGAACTGAGCATTTCGTCTCCCTGACCGGTCTGATGACATGAGGAAGCAGGGTTATCGGTGGGGAAGGCATACAGGGCCAATCATGGGCCAGAACATCTCGCTGTATCGAGAAATAAGTTGGGCAATGAGAGCTGTCTTCTGAGGCAAAAAGGTCTAGCCCTGGCTTCCCGAAGACAGACCAAATTACTTGAACTATATGCGGATGTAGGATCCATTCTCCTGGAGACACATTGCCTCTGGACAGCATCTCTGTGCCTTGGTTCAGACTGCCTGGCATGTGAACCGCTTTTAGAGAAAGGAGATTGTTCTGTGCAAAGAAAGGGAGGCGTCAAGCCAGCCTGTAAAGGGAGTGAGACCTCAGACCATCTTGGCAATTGATGTAGGCTACCACTGTGGTGTTGTCTGAACGGATCACACGTATGGACGGCAGGAAGGACCAGAAAAATTGCTAGGAGTTTTAGACAGTTTAAATGCAGGCACCGTTCTTGACCAGGAGTTGGACGCTGGATTGACCTTCAGCAGAGCTACCCAACCTGAGTTGGAAGTATCTGTCATAACCACCTCCCTCTTGGAGGTCAGTCCCAGCTTTACAACTGACTGAAACAAGCATAAAGTTGTCCAAGGAGCCACAGCTTTAAAAGCGGCCGAGGCTCCAAGCGTGGGACAGGACTCTAGCCTTGTGCCAAAATTGCATGTGAAGCAGGGAATCGCAGAGGAAACAGCCACCATGAGGCCAAACAGCCTCTGGAAAACCCTAAGGAGATGAGACTTTCCAAGTTTTAGGGACAGCACCAGTCGCTGAACAGTCAGGGATCATTCTGGCATGACCCAAGTAGACATCTTTCAGGTCCACTGTCAAAAACCAGTCCCCAGGGCAAATGTGTACGAGGGTCTATTTGATAGTACTTGAATGGCCAGAGCATAAGCAAGCGATTCAGAATTGGTCTCATCCCGCCATCTTTTTCGAGAACAAGGAAGTAGCGGCTGTAAAAGCCTGACTCCCTGTTCGCTGAAGGTACTGTTTCTGTAGCACCTTTTGCAAGTTGTGTTTGCACTTTTTATCAGAGAACTTGATTGTTGGAAGCTTACCAATCAATAGGTTTTACTGAAGCATTTTTATAGTCGTTTACTGTTGAAATCAATATAATTTTTTACAGTTATTAAAGTCTTTTACAATAACAGAGTGAAGGAGAGGATGCTTGAAATTAAGGATTTAGGTCAGCTTTCTTTGGTAGGCTACACTAGTTTGCATACAAGCAGTTTATAACAATTAAAAAGTTATTTCTGCAACTTAGAAGGTTGTTTAACAGTGAAGTCACTAAATATGAAATTTGCTTAGTTCATTTTATGCCATGCACTGTTTTATGCAGTCTTAAAATGAACATCATAACTTAGCAGTTTGAGAATCGAAATACTTTTTTTCTTTTTATTCTAATTATTTAATTGATAAATATTAAATATTTCCATGGTTATATAAGAATTACAGTACGAATGAAAGAAGAGTATTTTGAGAAATGCCTCATCTGAACTTTTAACGAGAGTCACATTGACCTTACAAAGTTAAAAATTCCTAATTTTCCAGTGACCCTGATTGTTAGTTAATTAAGTTGAGCGGTATCTATGTGAGCCTGTAGGCTATGAGCTCATGATTGCTGATGAAATTGATTGGAGATTGGAAGGGGAGGGTGGCCTGACTATTGACAGCGTCCGCTAGAGAACTGTCAATATTCTGACTGATAAACTCATAATTCCTGGGGTCTGAGAATCATATAGGGCCCATCTGCTTTCCGCCAGTTCATTTAAGGGCATTTAAGATGCCATCCTGAACTTTTTAAGGAGTTAGATGAGCTGTCCTTCTACTTTCTATCAGTACCACTCCACACACCATAATCAGCTGTGAGTGTCTTCTCTCTAGAAAGGTGTCAGCCTCCTGTCAGTTCACTGCTGAGATGCCTGAACCAGGAAAGACAGATCACTATCCACCTGCTTTAGACTTTCATTTGGTTTCTGAACCTGAAGGCTGCATTTGTATAACCAATACTTCAGTTGAACATGACACATTGTACATATAACAATAATGGTGTGTGTGGTAAAGTCAGGTGAACCTGTATTTGATCTTTATCTGATCACCAGAAGAGACTGAAGAGAATGTAAAAAGAAATATATTGAGTATTTTCTCAGTATGTAGACATTCTCTCTCCTGTTAAGCATTATTACGCCCTGGGAAACATTGATCATTCATTAAAGCAAAATAAAAGGAAAAATATAAAAAGAAATCATTGTTTATACAACTGTATTTTTCCACAATAAATTAGGATATTAAAGTCATTAACGACTACCCTAGGGTGATTTAAATTTAATTCCTATCATTAACAAGACATCTAGTGGGATGTTTTTTTTTTTTTTTCGCAATCCATTCCAAACCCTTTTCTCTGTCTGTAACTAGAGGATTTTTTTTTCATTCAATTCTATACCTTTTACTCTGTCTGTATCTTCATCTAACTGTTTAAGTAAATTCAAAAATTGCTTATTTTACTGGATCATAATAGACAAATATTGCAGTTTGGCCTGACATTTGACAACCCTTGACATTTGATAAGATGTGAGAGTAATTCCTTTCCTTTTTTTTGTTCCACTTTAGAAGTAAAAATTATTAAGTTTTTAATTTAAGTCTCATTTTTAGATTGTTCTAGATTTGCACTGGCTACCTATAGCTGCTCGCATAAAATCCAAGGCATTGATGTTTGCCTACAAACCCACCACTGGCTCTGCACCCCTTTACCTTAATTCATGACCTCAGACCTGAGGCACAATATCACTTTCACAGACTTTTGAATTAAATGTTCCCTCCTGGTGGAATGATCTGCCCAACTCAATCCGAGCAGGTGAGTCCTTAGCCATCTTCAAGAATCAGCTAAAAACACGTCTCTTCCATTTTATTTGACCGTCTAACTCTAGCACTCTCTATTCTAATTCTATTTTTTTTAAAAAGCTTGCCCTTTTTAGATTGCATTTACTAACTGCTTGCTTTGAAAAATAAATAAAAAATAAACACTAACTTGCTTCTCTATTCTTTTGTATTATATCTATTTGTTTACTTTTTATTTATTATTCAGTTTACAAAAAGCAAAAAGACCTCTAACACTAGCTTGCTCTATTCTTTTTCTATTCTATCTGTTTCATTTTTATTTATTATATAATTGTAAAAAACTCACTACATGTACTGCATAGCACTTGCATATTGCTCTTTTGTTGATTTTGATTGCTTCCATTGTCCTCTATTTGTAAGTCGCTTTGGATAAAAGAATCTGCTAAATGTATTGATTACTAATATATATATATATATATATATATATATATATATATATATATATATATACATATATATATATATATATTGTGACGAGGTGAAGAAGTACACGACACGAGGATGCAGGTAAGTTCCCCGAAGGGTGAATTTTATTAACAAGTCAGTGGGGGAAATAGCCAACGTGAGGGGTTTTCTGGTGCTAAATATATATGCAATATCACACGAGTAGATGTGAGAGTGTCTATAAGAGCACTCTTTTGTTCAGACTACTTTTGTTCACTACTTCCTTCCACCACGGATTTAAATATAAAGTTGACAGTTTAACAGCTGAGTCCAAGCCTCTGTTAATAATTCCAAAGCATCCCTTTAGAACTTGTAACAAAGGAACACTGAGTTGCTTCATTAAAAGTTTATTGTATTACTGTAGTAATAGCAGTGTATTATGTATGGTAGAGTACAATGAGAGAAAGATTGACTGAATGATTGTGATTACCTGCATCAGATACAGCATTCATTCTTCAGATCTATATATACACTGAACAAAATTATAAACACTTTTTTCTTTACCCACATTTTTCATGAGCTGAACTCAAAGATCTAAGACTTTTTCTATGTAGACAAAAGGCCTGTTTATCTCAAATATTGTTCACAAATGTGTCTAAATCTGTGTTAGTGAGCACTTCTCCTTTGCCGAGATAATCCATCCTCCTCACAGGTGTGGCATATCAAGATGCTGATTAGACAGCATGATTATTGCACAGGTGTGCCTTAGGCTGGCCATAAGAAAAGGCTACTCTAAAATGTACAGTTTTACTGTATTGGGGGGTCCAGGGGGGTCTGAAAACCAGTCAGTATCTTGTTTGACCACCATTTGCTTCACACATCGCAACACATATCCTTCGAATAGAGTTCGATACGCCTTTTGAGATGGCTTATGGTAGAGAAATTAACATTAAATTCACAGTCAACAGCTCTGGTGGACATTCCTGCAGTCCTCATGCCACTTGTGACATCTGTGGCATTGTGCTGTGTGATAAAGCTGCACATTTTAGACTGGCCTTTTACTGTGGCCAGTAAAACACCTGTGCAATAATCATGCTGTCTAATCAGTATCTTGATATGCCACACCTGTGAGGTGAATGGATTATCTCGGCAAAGGAGAAGTGCTCACCAACACAGATTTAGACAGATTTGTGAACAATATTTGAGAGAAACAGGCCTTTTGTGTACATATAAATTTCTTAGACCTTTGAGTTCAGCTCATGAAAAATGGAGGCAAAAGCAAAAGTGTTACGTTTATAATTTAAAAAAGATGAACATTTATCATTAAGCAAGAACACACATGGACAAAATACAAGACAAATAAAATTTATTTGGGTGAATACAGCATAGTTATTGCATTTAAACTCTTTATCAACATTTTAGGAAAAAAGGCATGTTTAAAAGTAGCATTTTAATTTAAGTGTATTTAACCATTCTCTGTAATAGCTTTTTACAGAAATAGTACTAATTCTCGTGCCGGTGTTTTGCCAAAATCTAAGCTGGTGAAGGGCTGCTGTTCGTTGGGGAACTGCAAACTTAAGACCCCAGCCTTGCATTTCAAGATGGCATGACTGATTCCAAAACCTGCCCCAAAACAAACAGTACTGAGATTAGAGAACATATTTTTTCTTTTTTGCTGTTTTGCTTATTTCAAGAGGAGTGTGTTTTGCACTGTATATTGTGTATGTTTTATGCACATCAGTTTATCATTATGTTGCAGTGAGGCTATATAAGGCTTTATTGTGGATGCTAAAGAACCATAAATCCTTAAAGCTATTTATTTTGAGGCCAAAGCTGATGACTGATACGATCTGGCTTCTGTGTTGAAGGTCATGTGGTCAGTTCTTTTGATGCTGTAAGAGTGTATGATCACAGAGGCTTTTAGACATGGTGCATGGTCTGTATCACCTGTGAGATGCACTTTTAATGGGGTTTGTCTGTGCTTTTTAATAGTGCACTCTTGGTAAATCCCTGACATCATTCAGTTCAGACCATTGATTCCTTTTACAAAGAAATTATTCAATTAAGTTACAAGCTACTCATTCATCCAGTCATTTTTAATGTATAGCAAATGTTCTTTGTTAGAATTCTCAGCCTCTCCAAGGATGTGCAAATTGACTGATTCATTGTTGATCCTTGTTTTATTAATAATTTATTAATATGTGTTGTCTTATTTTTTTCTTTATTATGCACATTTTTGAAGGACAAGCCAGTATTTCACTAATGTGACCACACTGTAAGCAGTATTTTAATCATCGTTACACTATTGTTGGACTTATTAACTCTCAAAATTTCAGATCGGTTTTGCTAATGTGACAGTGACTTTAGAACCATTTTTACACAAGGATTTGCCTTATGTTACTTTCTTATAGACAAACTATGGTCAGATGTCATGTCTTGTTTGAGTGTGTGGTCTTGAGCAAAGATGCATATCGCTATGGTTACAGCCCTGCCTGCATATGTGTACACTGGAGTGTGAGGGACTCTCATCAGCCACGGCTGACTGTCAGATGAGTGATTTCAATAGCGATTTCAAAACACAACAGAAAATGAAGTCTATTTTCCAAGACCTCTCATCTATTTCGTAGTTAAATGAGAAGCTCATCTTATCTGGTTCTCTCAGGGCATGAATACACTGGAATGTAACTTCCTGATCAATAGAGTTTCCCATGTATTGATTTGCCACATGGAAAGTAGCAGTCAGAGAGGTAATAATCAGCAGTGTGGGACAGCATCCCACATCAAATCTGTGGTAGTGTTTGCAGTAATGCTTGATAACAAGTGGCTCTGATATGATGGATGTTGCCTCAGATGAGTCAAGTTTCCCATAAAGCACTGCTGCTTGCTGATAAGAACGTACTGTCTGGAAACTATAATGTCATGAACATAGTTGATTTAGAAAGAAAATGATTGGTTCAAAACTGCACGTACAGTAATGACAGGAATTGAAAACTATTTGTGAGGCAGACTGAATATTCACAATTTGTTCATTATATATTTCCTGCCAATATAAAATTAAGTTGAACTCTGTCTATTGCAATTATTTTAATAAATAGCTTAATGTTTTTTTTTGGCTAGTATGTGTTCTGACGAGCGTGTCATAAAAGGGTTAGTTCACCCATAAATGAAAATTAGCCATAGCGCATACATCCATCTTCATCCACCCGAGGCGGCTTGCACATGACAGTTAGTGGAAGTGAGACAAAAGTGTTTACATTTCTTCTTTGAATTCAATCGACAGAAACTTGTTGAAGTATTGAACAAGTTCAAAAAGTTCAGAATTATTCTTAATTTTTTATATATATATACAGTACAGACCAAAATTTTGGACACACCTTCTCATTCAAAGAGTTTTCTTTTTTTCATGGCTATGAAAATTGTAGAGTCACACTGAAGGCATCAAGGGCTATTTGACCAAGAAGGAGAGTGATGGGGTGCTGCGCCAGATGACCTGGGCTCCACAGTCACCGGACCTGAACCCAATCCAGATGGTTTAGGGGTGAGCTGGACCGCAGACAGAAGGCAAAAAGGCCAACAAGTGCTAAGCATCTCTCGGGGAACTCCTTCAAAACTGTTGGAAGACCATTTCAGGTGACTACCTCTTGAAGCTCATCAAGAGAATGCCAAGAGTGTGCAAAGCAGTAATCAAAGCAAAAGGTGGCTACTTTGAAGAACCTACAATATGACATTTTCAGTTGTTTCACATTTCTTTTGCTATGTATATAATTCCACATTTGTTAATTCATAGTTTTAATGCCTTCAGTATGAATCTACAATTGTTCATAGTCATGAAAATAAAGATAACTCTTTGAATGAGAAGGTGTGTCCAAACTTTTGGTTTGTACTGTATATATATCGCCCAGGCCTAGTTGCATGATCTTGTTTTGTAACTATAATTCTGTGATTTTAGAAATAGTTTTTCTCCTTCAATTGTTTTATAATGTGCATGTATATTTTTAACTTCTTTCCATGCCTCAGAAATCCATGGTATAGCCTACTTTTAAATAGATATCTCAGAAAAGATTTCCATTTAAGTGACTTTCCTCACATTTTGCCACTTCTTTTTCGGTTTGCTGTCTCACCTGGTACTGCCTCTAACAACTTTGACTGCCTCTCTGTTTTTGTCTTCCTCTTCCTTGGCAGTTTTTCACTTCCTCGAACTCCATCTTTACTCCATGTCTGCACACATGATCTCACCCAGTGCTATTTGCTCATGACCCCTGTTTGGGAAAGGGATGCGGGGCTGTACCTGTGTGTGTACTTGTGTGTTTGGATGTGGGAGGGAATGCTGTGGGATGGGATTATTGTGGGATTTATGTACTTTGAAAAACCCCATCTCCTTGTTTTCATGGTAATCCTTCCATCAGTGTAAATCCCGGCGGTTCAGAGCAGGCTTCTAATTACAGCAGACCTCCATGTTGATGCTCTCTGACATGACTTAAGTCCACATTTGTCTTGCATGTCTTCAGGGAATCCAGCGGCACAGAATGAAGTCAACAGAAAACACATTTTCGAGGCATGATTCTTTGACCACTTGCCCAATTCCTGGCTTCATTCTCAAATATGAGTGGATGACGCAAGAAAAGATGAATGCAGTTCAGTGATGACTCAGTGAGAGAAAAATGGCATAGGGCAATGTGCATAGACATTGATTCACATGATGAAAATAACAGAAGTATCTGCATCACCCCTCAAAGTGATGAAAGGGTTTTGCATTTGACAAAGTCATTCTAAACTTTACTTAAATCGGACAGCAGAACTTTCCCTTTACAGAAGATGAAATTAAAGCGGGTTAATATATTAGATACCATTCAAAGTAATCAGAAAAGCTGAAACTGAAAGTCATTGATCAACATATTCAACCCATGACTTAAAAAAATATTATATATTTATATATTACATGATTTACATATATCTTATCTATCTATCTATCTATCTATCTATCTATCTATCTATCTATCTATCTATATATATATATATACAGTATATATATATTTATATATATATATATATATATATATTAAGTGTTAAAATATTTATTTTACATTTATTTTACTTATTCAAAGTAAAAAAAAAAAGCTTATTTCTGGTTCCTTTAAAGTTATCACAGTAGTCAACAACAATAACAACTTCTTTAAATGGCAGGTGGCAACAATGGTTTGCATAGTTGCACATAATCAGAAAATAAATCTGACTTAAAGCCTGCAGGATAAGCACTTAACAACTGAAGAAAGCACTGAGGGACTGCCAAGCGTTTCCCCCTCCTGCTTTATGACAGACATTAATATGTCTGCAAGTTGCAATTGGACAGGGTTATCTGGTGATTTGAAGTGGTAAAATGACCTCACTGGCCTGCTGGAGTCTGAGAGGACAGTACTAATCTTCTTCTGTCTCAGGAGGAATCTGTATTTGAAATTCCCTATTCAAATTCTGCAGTTTAATCCATCTATTCTGTATCATTGCCAACATAGAGTTATTTTGCCTCCATGTTCATCTTGTTCTAATAATAAACTTTTTTACGGTGCTGTTATTCATTCTCTTTTTTAAAAAGTCTGTAGACCTCTTACCAGCACCACAAGAGCAGTTCATTCAGCGTGTGTAACTGTTTTATTGCTTTCATGTATCACTCAAAAAGTGTAAAAAGTTCCTGGAGTGTGTGACCTCAATTGTGTTTAGCAGAGACTGCAGTTACATTCTCCTAAGGCACTTAGATACCTGGAACCAAGCTGTAGAAATCAATATTCTGGCCGGGGAGATGAAGATTATAGATAAACCCATCTTGAGTTTTTTTTAATTTTCTTTTTTGTCTGTTACAACTGTCACTGTCACTTTTTTTTTATACAAGCAGAACAAGATAAGATTTCTAGTAACACTTCTTTGCGCAGACCTGAGGGACATTAATCGAATCAGGATCATTAGCACCATTCAACACAGAGACGCCATTCTGGGAAGACTCATTAATCTTTCATGATCAAATTAACGTTACAGGGCTTCACATATGGCCTGCCATCAGCCGTGCCATCCCTTTTAGAAATGCATTGCACAAAGATTGCAACACACAATGCATGAGATAAAAGAGGTGAGGCGGTAAATGTGGGATGAAAAAACTGTTATCAGGGTGAACATCTGGCACTGTAGCTTCAGACACTCCAGTGACGCTGCATTGCACAAAGCTCATACAGTGATGGAGACAAACCCAACAGGAGTGTGATTGTGTTGCTAAAGTGCAAGGAAGGCATGCTCACTGTCATTAATCTTTGAATTTGTTCAGAAGTAAGAGACTGACAGAGAAAGAGATAGAGGATGCTAATTGACAATAATAACAAATGGCACCTACTGTAGTCTCATTGTTATTCACTATTCACACTGTTCTCATATTTTACTTTTTTGTTTTGTTTTTAGCACAGTTTCTTACTTTGTTTATATCTTTTTAGGCCCAGAGGCCTAATTTATAAAAACCCACATACAATCAGATTTTTAACCGAAACTCCATCAGTGACAGAATGGAGAAAAAAACCTTGGGAGAAACCAGGCTCAGTTGGGTGTTATGGGAAGTGTTCCCGTTTCCGGTTCCCCTAATTAATGCAGCCTAAAAATCCTTTAACGAATTTGGATATTAAAAGCATATTATGTTATGTGTAAGCCAGGTTAAAGAGATGGGTCTTAAATCTAGATTTAAACTGCAAGAGTGTGTCTGCCTCCTGAACAATATTAGGTAGGTTACTCCAGAGTTTAGGCGCCAAATAGAAAAAGGATCTGCCGCCCACAGCTGATTTTGATATTCTAGGTATTATCAAATTGCCTGAGTTTTGAGAACATAGCGGACGTAGAGGATTATAATGTAAAAGGAGCTCACTCAAATACTGAGGTGCTAAACCATTCAGGGCTTTATAAGTAATAAGCAATATTTTAAAATCTATACTATGTTTGATAGGAAGCCAGTGCAGTGTTGACAGGACCGGACTAATATGGTCATACTTCCTGGTTCTAGTAAGAACTCTTGCTGTTGCATTTTGGACTAGCTGTAGTTTGTTTACTAAGCGTGCAGAACAACCACCCAATAAAGCATTACAATAATCTAACCTTGAGGTCATAAATGCATGGATTAACATTTCTGCATTTGACATTGAGAGCATGGGCCATAATTTAGATATATTTTTGAGATGGAAAAATGCAGTTTTACAAATGCTAGAAATGTGGCTTTCTAAGGAATTGTGATCAAATAGCACACCTAGGTTCCTAACTGATGACGAAGAATTGACAGAGCAACCATCAAGTCTTAGACAGTGGTCTAGGTTATTACAAGCAGAGTTTTTAGGTCACACCTCTGTTTTTTCAGAATTTAGCAGTAAGAAATTACTCGTCATCCAGTTTTTTTATATCGACTATGCATTCAAATGCATTCCATTAGTTTTTCAAATTGGGGTGTTTCACCGGGCCACAAAGAAATATAGAGCTGAGTATCATCAGCATAACAGTGAAAGCTAACACCATGTCTCCTGATGACATCTCCCAGGGGTAACATATAAAGCGTGAAGAGTAGCGGCCATAGTACTTGAGGTACTCCATACTGCACTTGTGATCGATATGATACAGCTTCATTCACTGCTACGAACTGATGGTGGCCATATGAGTACGATTTAAACCATGCTATTGCACTTCCATTTCCCTTCCAAGAGAAATGTTGAGGCAAAATAATTTATGAGGCGAAATTTAATTTATTATAAAAATTGTATATTTTATACAATATATATATATATATATATATATATATATATATATATATATATATATATATATATATATATATATATATATATATATATATATATATATATATTATGTATATTTTATATACATATAAAATATAAGATTTGTTAAACCTTAAGAAAATGTAACAAATGAAATCTGACTTAAGAAAATGTGACAAGGACATTTGTAGTAATGCCCCCAAACTATGGTATATTTTTTACTTTATTTATTAGTTTTTTTTGCAGTCAAATTACCCATTTACACCATAAAACTGTCAAAAGCTGTCATGATGTATCTTGACAGCACTTTTTCCTCTTATAGAAAAACACAGTGTAATTGCTAACAGATTCCAAGAATGCTTCTGAAGATCGGTGTCAGCACCACCTACCATTCTATGAACCTGATAAGTTTGCTAATAACTTTTCAATTTTGGTGCCTAAAGTCATTATAACTTTTATAACTTTCTGAGGCCATAAATTATTTTGCCTCAACATTTCTTTTTGACAGTTAGCATATCTGTTGGGATATTACAAAGACTATAGAATACCCAAGACATGTCACTCATATAGTTTTGAATGGGGAAAAATGCAATGCTCAATATAGGTACTCTATCGAACGAAGCCCCACCTTCTGAGTAAAAGAGCCAATCCCTAATCACTAAAGTCAACGTATCACTGCAGCTGCCATTAGAAGTCCCAGTCGCTATAGAAACAGTGAGCATCCTGAGACATGTGCCTAGGACTATGCATGCACACTGGCTGGTCTAGCCAGAAAAAAAAAAAAAAGCTTTTATGGTTAATGCTATCTGTGCAAAATAAACAGCATTTATGATATACTGTAGTTGTTGTTGTCAGATTCCATTGGTGATTTCAAATGTGAAATTTAATCGTAAGCTTGGAGAACAGTTTTGGAGAATTTGATGTTTCCCCATTCAAAGAGAAGAGAGCTGCACTTTGCATGCCCGAGAGGCTTTTCAAATATGGCCGCCAAGTAACATGACTTGCCTTAAAGGGACATATTATTATTACTTATTACTATTACCAAATTTCACAATGAATTATAAAGAAACTACAAGTGAAGTGAATGAAAGTAATATTTTATTGTAAAACGTACTCCAATAATTGAAAAAGATTTAACTTCTTTATTTAACTTCTTTGAATTCTTTGTATTGTGCACTGAGTGTTGGCTCCATAAATGCTGCTTGTTACCATATTTACTTTAAATACAGTTTTAAAGTGCTGCTTGTTACCATATTTACTTTAAATACAGTTTCATTATTTCAAAACATAACTCTGTTGACCTCCACATTGATCAGAGTCTTATAAACTGCATGCAGCTGCCATAGTCTTTGCTGACTTAAAGCATAACAGTTATTTATGATTTGGTGACATTTTCCTGTGGGAATCTCCAGTGAGATTTTTATACACAAAATGTCAAAAGCAATAGAGGATTAAGGAGCTGTATGGCTATTTCTTTAGATGGGCATCTGTGTGTTGCCTGACCTCTTAATTCAAACACTGGAATACAAAAAGCAAACAATTCAATGCTTTAAAGACTCCATTATGATTCAGTGCACTGTTACTAGGGTAATTAAGAAGTGCGGTTTATGGATAGAAAAGCTCTTTCAGAAGACATACAAATGCTTGTCAACAGAAAAGAATTGATATCACACTTTATTGTACTGTATTAGACTAAGCACAGCTTCCCGGATAGTCATTATTACTCACCCTCATGTCATTGCAAACCTGTATGACTTTATTTCTTCCATAGAACACAAAAAGGTCAATTATGGAGAATTTTTTCTCTTTGATGTGTGTGTGTTTATGCAATTACATTGAAAGGGCACTGGTAAAATACCACAAAAGTGCCATAAAGTATCATTAAAAATTGTCCATATCTGTATGAATTCCCTTGTGTGAGGAATAAATAGGAATTTAAGACATTATTCTCTGAAAGTCAACCCTAACATATCCATGAGAGAAGCAGTGATGGTCATTTAATTGATTAATCATACTTTTAAGTCAGATATATATATAGAGAGATACATGGGACTCCCAAAACCAAAATGTGAACCTTTCATAGCCCATAATAGGGGCACTTTAATAACTAACCCCTGCATCAGTGCTGGAAAGTCCTGAATAAAAACAAACAAACATTGTTTCTCATATTCAGTGAGTCTACATGTGACTGTTGACAGTCTTATGACCTGCGGGTCTTCATCTTTACTCTTTGTTGCCCTAGTTTCAAACCAGATACAGTAAAATGTCACAAAATATTTGTTTTGATGAAAAGCATAGATAACCATGAAAGAAATGAAAGTGATTAGCCCCACTACTAAAGTCAAGGCCAGGGTTTACAGATGTCTGTAACTGAATGTTCCTGGTTGATTGTTCCAAGAATCAGAGGTCAAAGGGTGGGGGTGAGAGTTTCATCACCTGGAATCTTTACCATAATTGCTTCTTTCTCTTCCTTCTCATAATGAAAATAAAAACACACCAGCATTCCTTCCAGTGAAATAAAGACATATTACTTCACCATGGCACTCCAGAATCATTTTCAAATGCATGCATTCCAGCTAGCTTTGCTTGGATTTGTCCATGTATTGGGCAATGTGTCTCATGACATTGGAAAGCCAGTAAAATAGCAGGAGCAGAGTAAGAGGATAAGTCTTGAGGAAGCAGTGGCAAGCACCTTATGAACAAAAAGCTTGTATAACAGTAGATTTTACCCTAAATAACTCCATAAATCTTCACCCCCCCCCCCCCCCCCCATAACAAAGCTGCTCTTTGTTAGTCATTCATGAACCATATCAATGTACTTCCTCTAAAAATCCATTGAATTGGTTCAGACGGTCATGTACATACACAATATAATATAATATAATATAATATAATATAATATAATATAATATAATATAATATAATATAATATAATATAATATAATATAATATAATTGAAGCATCAAAATGTATTACAATTTTTAAAACTGTTCACATAGTCATTAACTTACAGTACATATTATAATTTTTTATAAATGGCTTAACTTTTTAAAGCTGTACTTACTGCATGTTAGCTACATGTACTAAGTATTGTTTCACCAATAAATTATGCATAATTACATGCAAATAAACCCAAGCCAAACCCTAATCCTAAATCCTAACCATATAGTAAGTGCATGTTAATTAATATTACTTAGTATATAAATGTATAATTACACTTTAACAAAGGGTTAAAAATTAAGTTAAAAATTGTAACCTAATATAATATACAGTCATGGTATAAAGTTTTGGCAGTGACAAGAGTTTTGTGTTTTAAAAAGTTTGCTCCTTCAGTATTTCTAAATTATTTCCCCACGTTTCTATGGCATACTGAAAAACAATGTCAGTATTTAGTGTTGAGCCCTGTTCTTCATAACCTCTGCAATTCACTCTGGCATGCTGGATATTAGCTTCTGGGCCAAATCCTGATTGATGGAGATCCATTCTTGCCAGTTCTCACAATTTGTGGGCTTCTGCTTTTCCACTTACCTTTTGAGGACTGACCACAGGTTCTCCATGGGATTGAGAACCGGGGAGTTGCCTGGCCACAGATCCAAAATTTCAATGAAATGATATTGAACCACTTCTTTATCACTCTTGCTTTGTGACATGGTGCTCCATCATCCTGGAAAAAGCATGAATCATCACCAAGTTGTTCATGGATCATTGAAAGAAGTCGCTCTTGCAGGACATTTTGATACCATTCTTTATTCATGGCAGTGTTTTGGGGGAAGAATTATGAGAGAGCCCACTCCCTTGGCTAAAAAGCAACTCCACACATGGATGGTCTCAGGATGGGTCACTGTTGGCATGTCACAAGACTCATGGTAGCGTTCACCTTTTCTTTTCCAAACAATCGATTTCCAGATGTCCCAAATAGTTGGAAAGGAGCTTCATCAGAGAAAATAACTTTGCACCAGTCTTCTGCTGTCCAATCCTTGTACTTCCTGCAGAATTTCAGTCTGTCCTTGATGTTTTTCTTGAAGAGAAGTGGCTTCTTTGCTGCCCTACTTGACACCAGGCCATTGTCCAAAAGTCTTGGCCTCACTGTGTGTGCAGATGCTCTCACACCAACCTACTGCCATTCCTGAGCAAGCTCTGCATGCTGGAGACACGATTCTGTATTCTCAGGAGGACTTGGTCCTGACGCTTACTGGACACTCTGGGACGTCCTGAAGACTTTTTCACTGCAATCGAACCTCTCTTCTTAACAGTTTAAGCAGCAAACTTTGAAAAATAAAAATTTTTGTCACTGCCAAAACTTTTGGCCATGACTGTAATCAGGGCCTTCACTAGTGGGGTGAAAGGTGGTGACGATTATAGGGGCCCACAGCTGAAGAGGTGCCCCCCCGGCGATCTCAACCAACTGGCTGAGGCCAGCCTAAAAAGACGCTCAGGGGTGCGTTTCCCGTACAACGACGTAACTCACTGATTAACCACCATAGTACGATGCATCATTATGGAAATGAACTAGCTAGTCACGACTGTTTCCCGAAACCATGGTACCTGTGTCGCAGATCCATAGTTCAGACTACGTTGGTTTGAGCTGTTGTTCTTCTTCTTCTTCGATCTAATGGCTGACTGGACCCATGAGCAAATACCGCCACCTATAGTAATTTGGTTTTATTTTCTCTTTTCTTCGATTTGAATTACGCTTTTGAAATTATGTTACGTAGGAGTCAAGTAATAACGAATCATTCATTTGTTCTGCAATACATTATATACACACACGAAGTTACAGATGTGCTCTTTTCTTATCTCAGTGTCAATAATTTCACAATTTCATGTAAATACCATGTCTTATTTAATATTGATAGGCCTACATAAGCACAGTTGAAAAAAAAAGTCTCCTTGCCATTCTGCCATGTGTTAATGAAAATGACACGAAAACCCCAATTTTCCAAGGAAGAAATTGCAGTTCTTTCGGAGGAGGTGGAAAATAATAAAGTCCAGCTATTTTCAAAGCTGAAAAACAGCATTACAAATGATGAAAAAAAAAATCTGGGCAGAAGTCAATCAAAAAATAAATGATGCTGGCTTTGGATATGAACAAAGCCCGGAAGAAGTCAGGAATAAACAGAGGGACTTAGCAAGTGTGACAAAACGGAAGGCTGTGGCACGTTACGTAAGAGGGAAGCAAATAAGACTGATGGGGTATCAATTCAGTTCCTCCTCTCCCTAAAGAGGAAGAGAAAGTTTGGCCATCCTGGGGCCTGTTGCAATGGAAGAATCCTTGGAGGTATAGATACACCTGCATCAACCATCAACTTTGCCTTCAAAGTTCAGGCCTTCAACATCAGGCCCTCTCAACTCTGGGCCTCTAACATCAGGCTTCACATTTTCAGAGGGCAATAAGAAACAATGCCTTAAGTTCAGTTGTTAGCTACACTGCATCATTATGTTGTTGGAAGTTTTATGGAGGTGTTGTGTGATGGCCTGGGGCTCAGCAAATCTTCAGTCAGCAAAACTGACTGCAGTAACACCTTTGCTGTTACAGCTTATTGAAAAAACATCCTGATTTCCCCCCAAACTCCTGTAGAAATCTAGCTGGCCAATCAACAGTATTGACAATATCTCCAGAGTTATTGGCATCATTGATGGCACCCTAATACCAGTGTCAAGCACTGTGGTAAATGAGCCATTGCACATTTACCGGAAGGGATATCCAGCCATAAATGTTCAAATAGTGTGTGATCACAAGGGGATGTTCAATGACATTGTAGCAAAATGGCTTGGAAGCACACATGACTCTTTTTTGTGGGCCACTTCTGCAGTTTGCAGGTGGCTGAAGAGGGTGCATGGCTTTGGTGACAACTGGCTGCTGGGAGACTGTGGATATCCTCTTCGCCCATACCTCCTGACACCTGTGCAGGATCCAGCCACCATTGCAATTTAAACCATTTGTTTAATCTGACATAACATCTGTTAAAAATTTTGTTTTTTTTGCCAATAAGCCCTCTGCCCCACAGACTAAAAAAAATAAAAATACTTTTGCAAACCATGTATATACTGTGTGTGTGTGTGTGTGTGTGTGTACAATAACAAAATCACTTACTTATTTATAGGTACATTTGTGTTACTTTATTTGGGTATATTCATCTAAAGTACTGTGATTTGAGTGTTAGCATTTAATATAAGTGAAAACTTTTAACATACTGTTTTACCAATATTGTTAAAATGAAAATTATTAATTTATGTATGTTTTAAAATACTTGACAAATGAAACTTTTCTTCGCACAAACAAAATGAAGGCTGCATTCAAATCGGCATGATTAATTCCTTCAGAGGGCACTTCAAATGGAGATGAGGACCACGCTGCTATATAGTTTCAAACTGAATTTGTGATTAAAAAAATATTTAAAGGTGAATTAGGTAAGCTCTACGCACCACAACTCAGTTCATTATTGAATTCAGTGATGTCATCTCTGTTCAGTTTAAATAGTGTCTGTGCATTTATTTGCAATCAAGTCAACGATATCGCTGTAGATGAAGTGACCCCAACTAAGCAAGCCAGAGGCAACAGCGGCAAGGAACCGAAACTCCATCTGTGACAGAATGGAGAAAAAAACCTTGGCTCAGTTGGGGGCCAGTTCTCCTCTGACTGGATGAAACCAGCAGTTCAGTTCCAGGCTGCAGCAAAGTCAGACTGTGCAGAAGAATCATCTGTTTCCTGTGGTCTTGTCCTGGTGGTCATCTGAGACAAGGTCTTTACAGGGGATCTGTATCTGGGGCTCTAGTTGTCCTGGTCTCCGCTGCCTTTCAAGGATGTAGAGGTCCTTTCTAGGTGGCGATCCACCATCTGGTCTGGATACGTACTGGATCTGGGTGACTGCAGTGACCCTCTGATCTGGATACAGACTGGATCTGGTGACTGCGGTGACCTCGGAATAAGAGAGAAACAGACTAATATTAGCGTAGATACCATTCTTCTAATGATGTAGCAAGTACATTGGGTGTTATGGGAAGTGTTTCCGGTTCCGGTTTACCTAATTAATGCAACCTAAAAATCCTTTAAGGAATTTGGATATTAAAAGCATATTAGTATGTTATGTGTAAACCAGGTTAAAGAGATGGGTCTTTAATTTAGATTTAAACTGCAAGAGTGTGTCTACCTCCCGAACAATGTTAGGTAGGTTATTCCAGAATTTAGGCGCCAAATAGGAAAGGAACTGCTGCCTTTTTGACAACGTATTTGAGAAAGTAGCAGATGTAGAGGATTATAATGTAAAAGGAGCTCACTCAAATACTGAGGTGCTAAACCATTCAGGGCTTTATAAGTAATAAGCAATATTTTAAAATCTATACAATGTTTGATAGGGAGCCAGTGCAGTGTTGAGAGGACTGGTTTAATATGGTCATACTTCCTGGTTCTAGTAAGAACTCTTGCTGTTGCATTTTGGACTAGCTGTAGTTTGTTGACTAAGCGTGCAGAACAACTACCCAATAAAGCATTACAATAATCTAACCTTGAGGTCATAAATGCATGGATTAACATTTCTGCATTTGACATTGAGAGCATAGACAACATTTTAGATATATTTTTGAGATGGAAAAATGCAGTTTTACAAATGCTAGAAACGTAGCTTTCTAAGGAAAGATTGTGATCAAATAGCACACCTAGGTTCCTAACTGATGACGAAGAATTGACAGAGCAGCTAATGATGCTTTTGGGAGACGCACCCCAGGGCCGGATTGACGATTGATTGGTTGATCGATTGATCTTAGAGCTTAAGAGCGTTTTCTACGAGTAAATTTGCAATCGTTCGTTATTGTTTCATGTGCGTTTCCCAATAGTGCACTTAACACAGTTGCACGTAGCTTTAAGTGCTACTTAGGAGTCGCTATCCATTTATCAAGTGCTGAAATGTAACATTATAGAATGGCTCTTAATTGTAGTACACTATTGTTTATTGACATTAACCTAATGCTGCATTCCAGACAGACAACTTGGATATAATAACTATAACACAATACAATATTATATTATATTATAATCTATAATATTATACTTTACATAATAATATATAATATACTTTATATATTTATATATTATGTTAGGTAAAAAATGTTAGCCTGAATGCACTGTAAGTCGCTTTGGATAAAAGCATCTGCTAAATGCTTTTTTCGGATCAAATACATAGCTGGTTTTCGTGCACTTCAGCAAGTCATTGATATATTTTGCTTTTGGGAAACAGACCATAATATTAAGATCAGTCGTATGATCGTTTTTACGAACTTCTTAGGCTTACAAAGCTTTTGGGAAACCCAGCCCTGGTCAGTTGATGGGCCACTGTTGTGCATTGTCACAAAAGCTTGTCATTTGCACATGTTTTTAAACCATGACAATTTAAACATTAAAAAGAGTTTAAAGCATTCAAACACAAGACTTGTAAAAACTCAACTTGTGCGCCATTTTCAGTGCACACGCAGAGAGCCACGTCTCACAGACAGCAACACCGAACCGAGCTCTCCTTCTCCTCCTGCACCTGAACAAAAAATTACAAATCACAATTTAAACATGCAAACAGAAAAAGATGTGAAAGAGCCCAATTCAGCATCCACGTGGGGTGTTCTGTGTGCACAGGGCGCAGAGAGACGCATCTCAAAGCGCTTGAACACAGAATTTGCCTCTTCTTGCTCTTGTACTTACAAATACATAAAAATGATGTCAAAATGCCCGTCTTGGAGAGTATACTCGAAATGTCTAAAGTGAAAGTAAACAGTGTAAAAAGAAATCCTATGTGAGTAGGATTTACTTGAAAAAAGCTTGTACTTTTTTTTCACTCAGAAAAGGCTAGTAAATTTACAAACACTTGCCAAGTAAAAGCCTAAACATAAGTATTAGTAGGTTTAATTAGACATTTTTAAGTTAAGTTTACTTGGAAATTCCCAGTTAATTTTGTTGACTCTGTTTGTAAATTTAACATTATGTAATGCTTATCACTGTGAAAAAATAAAAAAAATTTATTTCTTTTGCAAATTTTGTAAAACTGAAGCATTGCATTAAACAAAATCTACGAGTCTATACAATTTACTTTAACAATGTAATACTGGTAAACTACCATGCTATTGCAGCATGTGGTTCACTTGCAAACATGCAACTAGGCATGTAGACAGGCTGTTATCCTTTTAAGCTAAAATGCCCACTCATTAAAATTAATATCCAAATGAACACAGAGACCTCAATACTTGGTACACCACACACAATGACGGTAAAAATCAGTGAATAGTGTTTGATTATGAATGGGTCATTTTGAGTAGAAAATAAACTCCATGTGTCACAAAACAGTTTGTTACTAAAATAAATGACAAATAACAACTAAACTAAACAACTAACAACAAAAACAACCATTAAACAGTGTACATTTTTAGTTATTCATTCCCCATTGCATGATGGGAAATATGGGATTATAACTTTGATATTTACTTAAAAAATCCTTGTAAACATAACGAACGGTTCCAAGTAAAATATACTTATGAGTTTAAATTTAATTTCTAGCTAGGCAGTTCCATTTGAATTTACATATGTATTTAAGTAAAATAAATAAAAATGAAACCTCAAGTATATTATTGAATTAAACATGATATTTTGAAGTAAAAAGACAAAATAGTATTTGTTTGTAAAATTTACTTAACTTATGCTATCTTTATTTACAAGTCCAAAAAATCACTTTTTACAGTGTGTATCATTAATGTTAATCCAAGAAAATGAAAGAAAGAAAATCACTCTCTGCTCTTGTCTGATTTATTTTGTATTTTTAACAAGAATTAATCCACAGTAAAACCAAAAATTGTTCAGACACCAGATATCATTTTTTATTTAATTTGTTTCTAGTGGGTGCAGGACACTGAATTTAGGTAATTTAGGTAAGTGAGTATAGCAAAATTAAATAAACTGTGACATATTATAGCCAAAAATTCTTCAAACATTGGACTACCAGTAAAACTGATAAGAAAAAAAAATTAGGACACTTTACCCTGACCATGTTTTACCTAAGTGTTTTTTCTTTAATTGTTAATGCGACCTCTCAACACCACAGACTGAACTAAATTAAGCATTGCTTGGTGATTGGTATAATCTAATTATTAACTTAAATTTAACAGTTTAACAGCTATTCATCCTAATTTATTACATGCCTTTCAATCAAAGTTGTCTGACATTATCAAGATGAATTTGTTCTGACACAGTTTAACTGAGTCATATTTTATTACCATTTTCTAAATTATATATATATATATATATATATATATATATATATATATATATATATATATATATATATATATATATATATATAAATTCTTTTTTTTTCATGAAGATGCAGTGCTATTTTACATTTGATTATTTGGTTTCTGTACCTCGACACCTCCAAACTTTATTTTTTATGTTTGTGTAAATGCTGTAAGCAGTGGTTGTTCATAACATTTTAATTGTCAGCTCTGGGGTTCAAACACTTAATCAGCATTTTATAAGTGTATCTGTGCTGCTGACTGGCTGTTAATTAAAGCTGCTTCCAAATCTGAACAAGATGCGTGGTTTGAGAGAGAGAGAGAGAGAGAGAGAGAGAGAGAGAGAGAGAGCAGGGAAGGACTGAAGACTGAGCATGTTCAATTTCTTTATTTGAACGTCCTGCTGGCACATAGTGTACACATATGGGGCAAACAGGCACTTGAGGCTTACACTTGTGTGATTATGAAGGGCTTAGCACAGGGCTGTTGGGGTGCATTTGGGATGTTTGAGTTTGCTTAACTGAACATCCCTCCTCATGCATACTGGAACAGGCACATGGTTACTGGCATTGACAAACTCATCACACACACACATGCTGTGTGCAGCTGACAGCTCAGCTCTAGGGTGCAGACAGAGAGAGGCAAAGGTATATATGGTAATGCTTTTTCTCAGAATTAAGCAAACTCTTTTTGCGTACCAAGTCTGAGCCCGTCTCTGCGCTGCGATGAACGCTTCGCGCTTGCTCAGCATGGGAATCCCCACTCAAGCCCCAAACAGCACCACGGTGAGCGCGAGCACTCTCGCCCCGTGGAATTACAGCGCAGTGAGCGCGCACAAGCTGATGGAGCTGCCGGCGCGGGCCACTACGGTAAGATGATGGAGTTTGTTTAATATACGTACCTTGTAAAATTTAGAGGGGGGAATACGTCGGTCATAATGTGTGTCGTTCTTTAAGTCATTTGTATATTTATATTAACATATAAAAATATTGGAGAGCTAGCGCCAAGAAGTCGTGCGTAATCAGTGGAGCGTTTGAGGGAAGCCTATCTGTTCCAACTAAACGTTACAGGCGCAAGTTTGCCAATTAACGCGGATGGCTCCCCAAAAGATAGGCAAAAGTATATTCAAGTATTTTAAATATGAGTACTGTGTTTAAAGGTGCTTTAGTATGTTTCAATAACCACAAAAGTTGCAGCTTTTTTTCCTGATGTGGTAACCATAGTAACAGTATGCTGATCGAGCGATTACCATTTGTACCTCGACAAAACATAAACCATGATTTTTTTTTTTTTTTTTTTTATAAATTACAAAGAAAAATTTGTTACCAGATTTGATGTTTGAAATGTTTGTCCGATATTTTCCCGCAATGTCTGTGCCAGCTAGGCGCCCAGTACGCGAGATGAACATCACATTGCTTCTGGACAAACTGCTGACAAATATTCCGTTTCTGTCTCTCCGCATTGATATGAAATGATCAAATGTTTTAGCTAGTCAATCAAACCTCACTGTTTACCCTCTGAGAGTTTTCGATGATCTTGGTTTTCCATATGTGATTCACAATCAGAAGTTTATCGAACCTTTCAGTTGTAACAAGCGCACGAGCCAAAGCATGTGATTAAGAGGATTAAAAAGAAAGAAAGAAAGAAGAAGAAGAAAACGATTAACCTTTGAACTCCAATAATGAAATTGTAATAACTTTGTTAAAATGGATTACATTATGTTTAAAAGGCCGTTTTTCCTTGCTGTATATATTAAGAGTTTTATGGTAGCACATTTTCAGCTGCTGCGATATCTGTAATAAAAGTATTGCAGTTGCAGGTACTTGCTAATGAATGCATCAGTGGAGCATGGAGTCGATTTGTAATGTATAACATGTCTCTATTTATTCTGCGCATTTATGTCCAGAGCTGGAGTTATTGCTTGACATCAGAAATACTCTCAAAAAGGTGTTTCTGTATGATTAGCCTATATTAAATAAAGTTGTAACTGTATTCATTTGTTTTTATAAATGCATTTTTATGCTAAAAGTTAAACAGTCTGTTTTTAACAATAATTGAACTGGTCTTCATTTCTTATAAAATCCAGACATATTTGGATCAAGTCTGTAAACTGTAGTCTATTCTGTATGGTGTCTTTGTGATGCAGTTGAATTGTTGCACGCTGATCACTAGAGCTTCTCACTATCACCCACACACTTAACCAGAGGTGATACAACCGTACAAGTGGAATTACTCAGCAAATGAGCACAATTTAGAAGACTCAGCCACAAACACACACATGTCAGTTAGGAAAGCAGGCAGTCATGTGGGAATCTAGCACATGGGATTAATTTCTTAGAGAAGTAAGCTATTCCTGGATATTTCCTGTTCGGCGATTAAAATGGGACATATGAGAAAATGAATTCAGAGGAAGAAAAGAAACAAAAAACTAACAAAGCCAAACATGCATAATGTAGTGCGTGGGAGCATTATTTGCATTTTATTATTTCATCAGATGAAAATTATATGGAAATCACATGATAATGATGTGAGGTCCTAAAACAGAGCTTTGTCCCATGTGAGAGTTTTAAACCCAAATTTTACTAAAGCATACAGAAATGCTATCCAGGGAAGAAAAAAATATTTGCTAATTCTGTACTGCTCAAAGTCCTTTTTCATCTCTAAAATATTTATTTATTTATTTTCATTTTATAAATCGATAGTGGTCCAGACAAATTAAAGAGTATGTACTGTATGCATTGTGTCATATGAATGAATGTTATGGCACTCTTCAAACAGAGGGGGGCCTTGTTCCTCTGATGAATCATGACTTTATTTGTTAATGTCACAGCTACAATACAGAGCTTGCATTCATATTCTGATGTAATGCGAATATAGAGCTTAACCTTTATATTTAAATAATTGTTTTAATCCATGGTTGTTGTTTTTTCACCTAACTTTGTAGCACTATGTATCATTGCATAATTGAATCCCTAACTGTATTATTGAGTCACTGTATGTTGTTAACACTTCACCTTTTGATTCCAAAAAAATAGATTGATTCTAGTTTTTATTTGTAATATTTTTAGAGTGGCTTGGATAGCTTTAGAATTATAGAGTAAATCAATGTTTGGGAGATAGAAAATAATGCAAACATGAGTTTGAAGCAGGAGCTTGAAAGTGAAGGTGAAAGATCATGGTTGTATAGGGACTTCAGAGAATAGGATGTTTAAAACTTGGCCGTAGACATTGCAATTGTCAGTGAGGCTTTCACCGCTTGCCTTGAGCTAATATTGACCATCTGCATGGCTTAAACAGTTTTTGAATATAGACTATAGTCTATACTTTCATATAGGTGACGAGGTGGGTCAGAGAAGGCATAATTTAGTCTGGTTTTTATCCAACATTGTGTGTTCTAGACCAGCCTTAAAGTGCCCCTATAATTTGTTTAGCACAGATCTATGTGAATGAAACATCCTGCAAAGTTTTAAATCTGAAAGTGCAACGTGTATAAAGTTATTGTCTCTCAAAAGAAAGAGTTGACTCTGAATCATTGAATGTTTTTAAAAAGAATCCCAAGCCCAAGCCATTTGTTATGCATGCAGACCCGGGAAAACTTGAAAAATTGGTCTTAGTGAAAATGCAAATACATTTTTCTGCCACTAGTTGCCACTTTTGGAGCTGTAAAAATAGCTGTTCCCCTGGTGACGGCTGTACACAAGCAGCACTGCTCACAAACACTGCTTTATCAGGCATTACAAGCATGATGCAATGGAAATTGACCAATTAAACCAATTACCACAGATTAGCACCCCGCAAAGGAGGAGTTTGGAAAAATTTATCGTTGCGAGAATCGTTTGGGAGTCTTTGAGCAAGTCAGGGAAAAATAAATGCATATTAAGACAATAAAAATGTTTTTTTGACCTTGCATATCAACCTCTTGTTGGGGACTCCCAAAACCAAAATATGAACCAGAGAGCAAAGAGGTTTCTGTAATACAATGAGACATTAACAAAATTGAGACAACATATATATTGGTCTGTTTCATATGCTTATCTCACAAAGGAGGAATAAAGCACTTAAAAAAAAATTATATATATATATATATATATATATATATATATATATATATATATATATATATATATATATATATATATATATATATATATATATATTATGTTTAGGAAATTTTTTTCTGAAATATATCAACAATCCCTGAAAAAATAAAGCCAAATTTATTTTTTAACACAATTTTAAAGTACAGTGGTATTGACAATCAAGGACAAACACAAAATCACAATGAATGATGTTTCATTTAATTATGATTATCAAGAGTTTGTCATGTTAATGTTCAAGGTAAACAGTAGGAGGAGCCCGGATTCCTTATTAATGATAATGATTTTGACATTGATGTTAAAGCACTAGATATTGTGTTTGGATAATCACATATTTTTGTCATTTGTATGCATGTTTTGTACTTCAGAGAGACAAAGACAGTCACAATAAAAGCAAAAGAGAGTGAAACAGAAAAACATTTGAATCTGTTCCAACTCCAGTGTTACTCTGCAGTGTCCTTCAAGGCTTTCAAACATTAGTATTACATCTGAATTCAAAATTCACATTGGGGGTGGTCTTTATGTGTCCTGCTGTCTTCTGTCTGATTGTGTTAAGCTTAAGTGACATGCCTTGAAGGGACATTTAAGATCAGACCTGTCTCTCAGAGAAGACCAAGACTATGAAAATCTCACACCTTAAAATATATTCACTTTACAATGTGCCATATTGAAAGCCACATTAATGAATGGCAAGTGGTTTGTTTTTCAAATTAAGCATTCATTGGATTCTCAGTGGTCATGGAAGGTACATATTTTATCGGTGTGTTCCCAAGGAATCAAACCCATGACCTTGATGTTGCTAGAATTATACTGTACTGTAAATTTTCTTCCAAGTACTTATCACCTCAAGTACACTCTAAGCTATTCAACTAATCTTTGCAATAAAATACAAAAAGAAAAGATATTTAACCTTCTGATGCATTCATTTTTTTTATTATAAAAGGGAAACAGATCTTAATGTTTGTTTTCACTTCTTGATACATGTTGAAAAAGCTGCACATCTGTCCATTGCAATAGATTTTTACATCGAATCTCGTTGGCAGGAATATCAGATCAAGTCTCCTTCTAAAATCCTATCATTAAATATTTGTTTTGTTTGTAACAAGCCTGTATTTTGTCTGGTACTGGTATTATTTTGTATGATACTATTAACTAAAATTATTCTATTGGCCTGAGAGGTTGACAGAGGAAGAGCAGAAAGCAAGAGATGAAGTAATGATGATTAAAAAAAATGAGTTTACTGAAGAATTTGAGTTCACTATGGTAAGAACTGCCACTGGGAAGCCGAGAAAAGTGGGTCAGTCGTATCAGTTAAAGCATGCATAGATTTAAATCATCAGCACCTCAGAGCTGCACATTGTCAAAGAGCTGTTAGAAATCTGTCTCGGTATCCAATGTTTTTGCATAGTAATGTTGTAGATATCAATCAAAAGGAATTTGTGCAGTTTGATAACTTCAGCTTGAATTCAAGTTCACCTTCCCCCAGGAAATTTCTTTCAGCAAATACCCCCATGCTCTTTGCAGAAAGGTCTTAGCTTTGTTGGACAGACGGTGTAGATAATCTCCCCAAAAAGACTCTTTTTTTTTTTTTTTTTAAGCAGTGGATCAGCTGTCCTTTATCACGGTTTCCGCTTGAGAAGTTTGGGCCCGTGGTCTCTAGAGATGTTCTTTTTCCGATCAGGAAACTGTCAGCTGACACATTTAGCATTGATTGTGTGTGCTTTGCTTCTATTCAGACTTTTCTTCTAGCCGCAAGCTATGATAAGTGGAGCAGCACAGACAAACAAGTTCATTCAACACAATCTGTTGATCTCAATCTTGCAGGTTAATGTTTGTTATTTATAAAAGCTTTTAAATAATGCACAGTACAATTCAATTGTTTTTAATAGTTTTTTGTTTGTTTTTTGATGATGATGATTTAAGATCTTTGCGTTGCATCTGATGTGATTCTAATCAACTGCAGGCCAAAAATAAAGCACCGTGACATTGTTCTCTCTATGCTACGATTAGCTGATGGAACAATAAGCTCCTTGCAATGTGGCGAAATATCATTTATTCTTCTTTTCCATTTCTGTCTTTCTCTCTGTCTCTCTTTAAATTGCTCTCTGAATATCAAAGTGATAGTGCCATTTTAAGAGCACTTTCCCATCTATTTGTGCCACAGAATCATCCCTCCAAGTAGCAGAACATGCTCTCGTCCAAATCCCTCATCGATAGACCTAACAGACAAGCACTGTTACGGCACTGACATATGAGGATTAAACCAAATATCAGCTCTGTCTCTCTAGATTAGGCAAAATGACAATCAAGGCAATTTGTAATGGACACTGTGCTGTGCCTCCCAGTGTCTACTTTCTGGATATTAGGGAAAGAGTGTTTTACAGAAATTGTGCCATTTACCATTGTGACTAAAAAATTAATGACCTGTTTAATAATTTTTTGGAGTCGTTTCTTTTGAATAAGATTAGACGTGCCAGTATTCGGTAATGCAATATAACACGATTCTAAACATGCACAATATTGTTATCGCGTGGGCATTTCTAAATACAGAGAATAATTATTTTATTACAAAATAATCAGACTATTGAATGCATTTTAAGAATACTTTTCCTATCAAGGGGTCACAATGTATTCTGCTGTATTCTGCATCATCGACTCATCTGCACTCTGATGTAAACGAACACGAATGAGAAGCGCATGGCGGAACACGTGAGAGGGGCTCTGGATGATAGCGCACATTCACTTTGACAGCAGATGGCACTATAACAAGCAGAAATGCAGCCATTACCCGGGAAACCCCGTAAACAAAGCAGCTGCGCTACTTTCTGGTCGTTTCTCAAACAGAAGGCTGCATCCTCCAGAGGTCGCATTTGCAGGCTGCATCAAGCCTGGTTTATTTCAGTTAAAAGGATAGTTCACCCAAAAATGAAAATGTGATGTTTATCTGCTTACCCCCCGGGCATCCAAGAAAAACATATTCAAACAAAACCAAATTATACCCAGCGGCTCATGATGATACATTGAGGTGTAAAGAAACAAAACAATCAGTCTTTTCAAGAACCTGAATAGTATTTATATATTTTTTTTACCTCTGATTTTCACCGCAATGTCTGAACTGTCCTTTGTTTTCGCGTCTTCTTTTTCAACATTTGCTCAAGGTATCTTGTTCTTCTTCTTGCTTTATGGTGGATCGCATACTTATAAGTGCATTACCATCCCCATCACTTATCTCTAAAATGGACCATTGGCACTTTATTTACAATCTCAATTGGGAGTGTCAGTGGTCCAAAAAAACTCAGTTTCTGGGGTGCACAAGGCAATATGCTGTTCAGAGGCCATAGAACAAGAGCCATCTGATTGTTATTTTTGCTCAAAATATTCTGTATAGTTGGTGCTAATAGCCTAGTGGGCAGGGTGTTGATGTATAATGCCATTGTGGGTAACACTTTAGAATAAGGTTCCGTTAGTTAATGTATTAATTAACATGAACAAACAATGAATAATACATTTATTACTGTATTTATTCATCTTCGTTAATGTTAGTTAATGAAAATACAGTTATTCATTGTTAGTTCATGCTAATTCACAGTGCATTAACTAATGTTAACAAGCACAACTTTTGATTTAAATAATGCATTAGTAAATGTTGAAATTAACATGAACTAAGGCTTATAAATGCTGAAGAAGGATTGTTCTTGCTTAGTTCATGTTAACGAAAGTAGTTAACTAATATTAACTAATGGAACCTTATTCTAAAGTGTTACCCCATTGTGTTATGGGCGTCCGGAGTTCGTTCGAATCCCAGCTTGAAGACTTTTCTCCCCCTAAACTTCCTGTTTACTCTATACTGTCCTATTGTATTCATATCAGTATTTTTTGTGACATTGATCATAAGTCTTTGTACAGATAGCCAGACGTTTTCTGTTGAAGCATAAGATGCATTTGGATCATTCTCAAAGCATGCTGGAGAACATAATCCTCAGGTCTGATGCCAAATGTATAAAATTAGAGATGTATGTTTTGCAGAAAACAAAGTTTTTAAACATTCCTTATCCATGTGAATGTTTGCCACTCTTGATTTGCTAGTCTGCATTACTCACCCATTGTATGCTCTCTAACTATAAAAGTGACCCACAGAGTGTCAATTCTACTTGTTTTGCTCTATCTGGCTTTAGCCATTCGAGTCAATAGAGTGACTCAGGGATGGATAGAAGTATAAATGGATAAATTGATGCTAAAAGTGGCCGACTAAGATGTTGACATATCGAACAGCAGTGTTTGATGTTCTAATTGCTTCTTAAGAACTGTGTCTGACTCAAGGGCAAAAAACGAAAAAGGTGGCCCGCTTGCCATTTTAAAAGCTTTTATGTGTTCTCTGTTCCACACACCAATGTAATTAAAGAGCACAATCCACTTCAAAAACAGTAAATATGTCTGCTTAATTCTATCTCTGCTGGCTATTGAGGTATTAAACCGGCATTATAGAGAAGATTTGGTCTATTGGAAAATTAAGACATTTATAACTTTATAAGAAAGGTGAAGCTCAAGTATTTAGATTCAGTGTGCTTTATGTGTAAATGTAGCACATTGTGCTCATCTGAAATGATCTCCTGCTATTCCCCTTTGTTTCTTGCTGTGCACAGGTGGCAATGGTGCAGGATGTTCGACATCCTTTCCCCACAGTGGATGTTCCAGACCACGCTCACTACACCATCGGCTCTGTCATTCTGGCAGTGGGCATCACCGGCATGGTGGGAAACTTCTTGGTCATGTATGCCTTCTGCAAGTAAGTCCAGATATACTGTATGTTGTTTGTGTGATAACCAATTAAATCCTGGTTAGATCTGCCCATCTAGAGTTATTGTTGCACTGCACAGCTAAGATATAGACCAGGGTTTCTCAAAATGGGGTTCAAGAACAATTACTAGAAATGGTTGGGCTCTTTTAACAGCATGCTTCGTTTTTTTAATTGTAGCATTTGACATTTATTTTGTGTATGTTTTCAGGAGCAGGAGTCTGAGAACACCAGCCAACATGTTCATCATAAATCTAGCTGTCACTGACTTTCTGATGTGTGTCACTCAGACGCCAATCTTCTTCACCACCAGTTTGCACAAGCGATGGATCTTTGGGGAAAAAGGTAATCCAGATGTCAGATAAAAATGGGTGATTGATCAAACCCCTGGTTCATTTCCAGGATTTCATAGTTGCACAGATGCTAAGTCAACTTTACAGGGTGAGTTCATGAGACTGGTTCCAGTGCGGATGAGAAGAAAGTATAACAGATAATGATGAAGGATCTCAGTCTAAGAGGGATTATGCAGTGATGCATATCTGTGTATCCTGTTGAAGGAGAAGAAACACATTAGTGTCCACAGAGGTCAAAGCGATGTAGATATGAATCAGATTTCAGTTAGCCTGAACATATTTCAATTACAGTGCATAGGGGCTTCTCGAAATCTGCAGGCGTATGTAAAAAATGTGCAATTATAAACTCTCGAAAAAATGTTTTTGATTCATTAAGCTGATTGTTAGATGAATCAGTACTCTGAAAAAAATTATAATAATTAGGGTTTGGCTTTATCAAGCTTTTTCCAGTGTGTTATTATTGAAGGGTAAACAGTGGTGATTATACATTTATTTTCCTAGAATATATAAAAACAACTGTTTTGTAAAAGCCCATTAATTAAAATTAATTGTTTTATTGACACTATTTGCACAACTAACAAGCTTATTATTTTTTTTATTTGTCTCATGGTTTGTTTATTGTATTATTGCATTATATTGTCACCAGACATGCAAAATCAGACGTTTTCTTTACTAATCAGTCAAAATTTGATCAGAGGTAAACTGAATGACTGTTTAATGCTACAATCAGTGTTTCCAACCCATGTTTACAGTAATAATAGCACATATTATTTAAAAAGTACCTTATTCTATTTTAGTAGAAAGTTTATTTTACATTTGTTTAATTTTTATTCCTAAAACCCGGAAGACATTTAGCATATTTGAGCCATTTTTAACTATTTGCAAATAATATTTTTAAATATGCACACATTAACTTTTATTGATCAAAACACAGCAGTGTTTCTTGTCTCATCACGTAAAATGACAACATATTTTCAATAAAAAAAAAAAAAGTTGAGTAGTTTGCATCTCTGAATACACTCTTTAACATTTCTATTATAAAATATTTATCAAATATGAAATGTTTCCCTACTTCCATTTTATCTGACACCTGTGTAGAATAGTAGTTAGTGAGTCATGACTGAACAGCTCCCTACAAAGTCAATATATTAGAGATGTAATCTCTCATTCAAACATATTATTGGGATTATTTTGTGTTGGTCCTAAAAACCCCTCCTGTTGCATGATTACACATTCAGCATGCAGTAGCATGTGTGGGATTAATGTGATGCTCTAATGTTAGACTTTCGAATAATGCCACAGATAAAACAGAAAATGGCAGGTCATCCGAGGATCCCTTGATCACTGATGGTCTTGTTTAGATTTCAAACCTTTTAAGTACTTAAAGTGTGTTCTTTGAAGTGAAGTAGTTGCTGGATGGTTGATGAAGTGGAATGAGTCAAAGTCTCTTGAGGTCTCTCTTCAACCTGAGGAATGTGTGAGAGATCTGCTGTGCTTCCTCTGAATGATGTTCAATAAAACCCCCTCACAGTGCTGTAGAGCAGCTTTATAAGATGGTGAAGAGAAATGTGACCATGGGACCCACTCACTTCAGCCATTCACAATTATACGAGTCATGTTGTCTCGAGTCACAGTTGATCAGAATTTAACAAGCCTTCTCTTCCTGGAATAATCTTGTAGACATCACCTTGTTAATGATAACTGAGAATCTTACAACGCCCAGCAGCCATACATTGTTCATATTGTTTTGTTGTGAATATTTTATTCACAGTGTTATTATACTTTGCTTATCAATACATACATAAAACACATGCATATACAACTATAAATTATTCACATATACACGAATACTATTGGATGTTCAAAATATATTTATAAAATACATGTGCAAACAATATGGAATACATCTAATGTTAGTAATGAATGCACATGCTGTACACTTGTGAATAACTTGCGTATACCTATAAACTTGACACATGCATAGACCTATAGACACTACTAATAGGCCTATGTATAAACTCAATCCATGCATATACACCTACAACAACACACACACACATACATATAAACTCGTTGCATGCAGACACATCTATACATACTCGCATATACATATCCATGCATATAAAACACTTGCACAAACATGCAAAATAAAATTCACAAACGTATACCATTCTGAAAAGAATACCCCACATTTTTTTTTCTTTCGCGGGCAGGGAAAAACACACAGCCTGAATGCTGCCTGCTCTCACCCAAAACTTCTCTTGACTGAAGCTTTGACATAATGGAAGCTTCCGGTCACACTGAAGGGCGTTCCCAAGATCTTCTGAAAATCTGAACATAATACACAATATTCAAACTGTGGGAAAGAGTTTGTTGATATTCTTAATCTCTTAGGTCTTCTCATAGCCAAGGCTAATCAAGCAAAGGTTTCCAGCATTATTTAAATTAGTGGTCAATATGGGCATTTTCAATTACAGTTTCTTAAACTTATACCTTTTTACAGAGTGTAAAACGAAAAACCTGTTCACATTAGTGACATTTCCAAAGCAATTATAGATTCACAGGGTTACAGGGTTTCCCATTATTATTATAATTACACATCCACTGCCCACATGTGTAGCTTGTATAAATTAGCTAGAATACATACAGTTTGTTGATAAGGAAAATGTGTTCTTTTTCATCTAAAGCCATTTTCCAGTCTTATTCTTTTTATACAGAAGCTTGACTGAGGTGGTTGTTTTATTAGGACTGAGTAGTATGATTTAAAAGTGAAAGTGAAGTGACGTGTGGCCAAGTATGATGACCCATACCCGGAATTTGTAGTAAAACAGTAGTGAACACAAACCCATATTGCTGTGGCACCCGGGGAGCAGCTGGGTGTTCAGTGCCTTGCTTAAGGGTCTCACCTCAGTCGTGGTATTGAGAGTGGTCAAGAGCACTGGTTTTTCATTCTCCATCCCTCTGCCAGACCTGAAACTCAAAGCTGCAACCTTCAGGGTTACAAGTCTGACTCTCTAACCATTAGGTCATGACTGCTCCACATTACTACTACATTACATTATTACTCATACAGTGAAGAAGAAACAATATAAAGGACTCGCTTTATTAATGCAGTACTGGATTATTTATTCAGTGTATTATGAAATTCATAAAAGGATTAAAAATCTAAATGTGCTGAAAAAGTGCACACCTTTAGGCCATCTAACATGTAGATGAGTTTGTTTCTTAATCATAACAGATTTGGAGAAATCATTACATCGTTTGTTCACCAGTGGGTCCTCTGCAGTGAATGGGTGCCATGAGAATGATGGTTTATATGAACATAACTATTATCCACACCAATTATGGGAGGCCGTTTGAGACGAAACCCACTGAAACACTTGCGATACACATTGAAACACTTGGGCATACATGTTAAACACTTGCGCATACATGTTAAACACTATATATCTGTGCATATATAAGAAAGACATGCGGTTACATAGGAACTCTTTGCAAAAACTGCGCTTCTGTTTCCAAAGCCCCTTTCACACTGCACGTCGGACCCAGCATATTGACGGAACATTGCCGGGTCGCCTTCTGTGTAAAAGCAACCACGTCCCAGGATTGATTCCCACATTGAACCCGTGTTCAACCCAGGATGAGCGCTGTGTGAACAAAAGCCAGATCTAATGCCACGTCGAAGTGATGACACGCGTTATCGCGCGACTCTTTTACCGGCTGTTTTGAAGGAAGATCAACGTTCGCGACAAAAAAATATGTGCAAACTGTAATGAAGCAGAGATCAGTTTGTTCCTCACTTTCCGCGCTGACGCCGAGATCGTTCGCTTGCTTCAGTGAAAGTATAACGTGCCTATCATTTTCGACTCGTCCATTACACATCACGCCCTGATGTCACGTGTCGTTACGGGATCTTCAAGGGTTGTGTGTGAAAGCACGCTCATATCCCGGGTCATCACTGGCATTGTGAAAATGCCAAATCTAGTGACCCGGGAACAATTGCCGGAACACTCTACCCGTGTATTTGCCGGAATGGCAGTGTGAAAGGGGCTCAAATGAACTAAACTTCCGGTTGCAATTAAACGACTTCCGGACACACTGAACATTTTTATGCTCTCTCACACGCGAGAATGTTCGAAAGTGCAGTCTTTGTGTAGGTACAACACTACGTGGGCGATTACAGGGTAAATGCAAAGAGTTTCTATGTAACCACATGTCTTTCATATATATGCACAGATTTATATTGATAGATATATAGTGTTTCCCATGTACGCGCAAGTGTTTCACATGTATGCGCAAGTGATTCACACATACGTGCACGCGTTTCACATGTATGCGCAAGTGTCTCACATGAACGAGCAAGTGTTTTACATGCATGCGCAAGTGTTTCACATGTATGTGCAAGTGTTTCAATTTGTATCACAAGTTTTCAATTTGTATCACAAGTTTTCTATGTGTATTGCAAGTGTTTCAATGGGTTTCCTCTCAAACAGCCTCCCATTCACCACTAGTCCACTGGTCCTCTAGTCCCTCAATTAACATTATGACAAGAGGGGTGGGGCCAAGAGCCATGGGAACAGAGACGCAGAAACTGCACTCTACTCCCCCCTCTTGGTGAGCCGATCATAGCGGCCACGGCGTACCTGGGGGTATGGACAGACAGACGAGGCAAGAGAAAATGAGAAGAAAGTATGAGGAGAGGAAGAGACGAGAGAGGGGAGAGAGGAGAAAAAGAATCTTGTTCCGGTACCCTCACAAACTGCCGCTCGTGCCTCCACCAGTTGGGTAAACTTGACACTGGATAGCCCTCAGTGGACTGAGGAAGGAGACGAGAACCGGTGAACATTTAAATAAAACTTTAATAATAAAATAAACACAAAAAAGCATGACAGCCCTTCGGGGACAACTCCCGTGCACAAACATAACCAAAAGACAAAATAAAATCCAGGCCTGGCCCTCTCTCGTCCAACACTCTTGACAGTCCTCCTTTTGAAACATGCAGTTCTTCACTTTACAAGACATTAATTAATGGACTGGAGTCATGTGCATAGCTTTAATGTTATATTGGCGGTTCGGACAGCATTTCTTACGGCACCCATTCACCGTTGGTGAACAAGTGATGCAATGCTTCATTTCTCCAAATCTGTTCCGATGAAGAAACAAACTGAGGATGATTAAATTTTCATTTTTAGGTGAACGGTTCCTTCAGCATATTTCTTTTTACAGTGTTTTTCTCTCTCCGCAGGTTGTGAATTATATGCATTCTGCGGCGCTCTGTTTGGTATCTGCTCAATGATCACACTCACGATTATTGCAGTAGATCGATACTTTGTGATCACTCGTCCTTTGGCATCTATTGGCGTTATGTCCCGCAAACGAGCCCTGTTAATACTCTCTGCTGCTTGGGTGTACTCTATGGGCTGGAGCCTGCCTCCATTCTTTGGATGGAGTAAGTGCTTTCAATCACTCACTTAAAGAAAGGCATTTCATTGTGAAATACAAGATTATATAATGTATATATGCTTCATTTGTTAGAAAGGAAATTGTACCTCCTCATTTTTAGAAGCAGCAGCGTGTAATTGCATTTTTTATATTCTCAGGTGCGTATGTCCCTGAAGGTCTGCTGACATCCTGTTCATGGGATTACATGACTTTCAGTCCTTCTGTACGAGCCTACACAATGCTGCTCTTTACTTTCGTTTTCTTCATCCCACTTTTTGTCATCATGTATTGCTACTTCTTCATCTTCAGGGCCATCCGAGATACCAACAGGTACATGCTTTTACCATGCTTATGAGCATATTTGACCACGTTTCTGGGCCGGAAAGAGGGAAAATACAGTTTTTCCGTAAAAAAATAAATAAATAGAGGAGTGTAATTTATCAATAAGAGATCAATTTTAGATTAGCACTATATTTTAGCGATACAAATACCTCAGCTTTGTAAACTGATGTATATGCTGTCTCTTCTTGTGTATACTGTATCTATCTGTTTGTTTACACATCTGTACGATGGGAATAACAGAGCTGTGGGAAAAATCAATGGAGAAGGAGGACCCAGAGACTCTATCAAGAAGATGCATCGAATGAAAAATGAATGGAAGATGGCAAAGATAGCACTCATAGTGATCCTTTTGTATGTCATCTCCTGGTCTCCGTACTCCTGTGTGGCTCTTACTGCTTTTGCTGGGTGAGAATCAGTATGTCTTGCACCAACTAACCAGTGCTTTTATTACATCCTTCTTGATGATGTAAGCTAAGTAGTGTTGACTTCAGCTTATTTTTTGTTTGTTTTATTTATTACTTTTTTTATTATTTATAGTTACCTGTGGCAACTAAAACAGCTACATATTTGACGCATTAAGTCATACTTCACTTGTCACTGTAACTATGCCTACACACACTATTCACTGTTAGTGCAAGAGTAAAAAAGTTTGAACCTAGTTATATTTTCAGACAGTGCAAAAACTGTCTAGACACTCGGAAATATGTCAAATTAAAAAGAGCAGATAGCTTTAAATGAAAGATTATCAAAATGATCTATTTATCTCAATCATTGTGAGGTATAGTATGTTTCGTGTGGGAAGCAGATATTTTTCAAGTTAGCTATAAGTAGCTAGGGAGCTAGCAATGAAACTTAATTTTTTGATAACTGTGGCACTAAATTAATATAATATAATATGGATACTTCAAATAAATCGCTGACGAAAATATTTTTGTATAATTTAAAATATAATATATAAGTAAAGACGTGATTTGTTCCATCACTGTTTTCTTCCATCCACCCTCACTGAGAAAAATGTCAGAGACTGTGAATAAAAATTCACTGAGCTGTTTTCATCAGATTCCCTTTGACAGGTTAATGATTACATACGCCACGTACCTGCTGCTTCATTTCCAAAGGACTCAATGGTTTAACTCATTTACCGCCTCTTCGTAATCTAATATGTCTGTGTGGAGCTGTGAGGCGATGTCTTGCTGGTTAGATGAAAGTAAAGCATTATAATGATGTGTAATGTTATGTCCTCTCACTCCTTCCACAGCTACGCTGACATGCTCACACCCTACATGAACTCTGTGCCTGCTGTGATTGCCAAAGCATCTGCCATCCATAACCCAATCATCTATGCCATCACTCACCCCAAATACAGGTGTGACGATACTCATCATAAACCTTTCTACCAACAGCTGTCTATTCTGTTGTATTTAATGAGAACGATAAATAGTCATGCCTATCGGTTGATGTACATTCACAAATTATTACAATTATATGAATTATACTGTGACCTCATAGCGAACAAGAGCAAGTAATAACTGATATGTAAAAATCCGGAATTCACACTAGTGTTTACAAGTTTAAGCTGGAATTTATAATTGTTTTCTCGTATGCTCAACAAAGCTGTTACAGTAAAAATAGTAATATTATTACAATTTAAACAACTGTTTTCTATATTTTTGTAAAATCTAACTCATTCCTTTTATGACGAAGTTGAATTTTTAACCCTCCAGTGTTTAGTGCCACGTGATCCTTCAGAAATCATTCTAATATGCTGATTTGGTGCTTATTTCTTATTAATAATGTTGTAAATAGTGCTGCATTTTATTGATTTTTTTTTTTGATAAATAGAACATTAATGAAGAGAGCATTAATGTGAAATAGAAATATTTTGTAACATTAGATGTCTTTCTTGACACGTTTGATCAATTTAATACATCCTTGCTGGATAAAAGTGTTAATTTCTTTTTTTTTAAAACAATCTCACAGACACCAAACTTTTGAACAGTAGTGTATTTATTTATTTATTTGTATCTTACTGTAAGAAATTTCAAATCCTGGCAATATTTTACATTGCTCACTAAAATTGAAATACCCTGGCTGCATATTGAAGCACAGCCGACTCAAAAACCAGCAGCTCCAATTTATTACACACCCTGGTTTCCAATACCAAGAGACCTGTCCAGTGAAATGAAACATTGTTCCACGAACATGCAGGCTGCGTGCTTCAAGGCCAGGCAAACCCAAATCGATCAGCGGTTTTGTGTACAGAGTGCAAGCACAAGTACCTATAGATGACAGAGGTAGATTCTGACCTTTAAAAGTCAGATTTACTTCAGATTGATCTGCTCTGGATGCATTAGGCCATGTGCTGCTCATAACAGATCTGAAGATTAATGCCTCATGATGAAGCACCTAAATGATGAGGCCATCATTTACCCATTCTTATCACCTGGAAATAATGGGATCCTTGGGAAGGATTGATTTGAGCTGTCAAGTTTGGTTTTGACATAGGACACTATGAGTTCAAAATTCCCTTGCCCTTTAAAAATGGAAGGCTATTTTAACCAAAAGTGGTATTAATATTTCATTGACAGTTATAGAAAGCTGATGTGAACTGCAGTATGCAGTTTCCTCTCTCAATGTTCCAGTCCTTCTTTCACATATCACTTCTCTTTCAGGTCTGCCATTGCAAAGTATATACCATGTCTGGGAGTCCTGCTGTGTGTGCCTCATAGAGACCGATTCAGCAGCAGTAGCTTTATGTCCACACGACGCTCTACTTTGACAAGCCAGTCCTCAGAGACCAGCAACATGCACCGTGCCGGAAAGACACGCTTGTCCTCTGTGTCTGACAGCGAGTCGGTAAGAAACAAACTCTACATGTTTGTGAACCTAAATTCTGTCTGAAAAATATAACTAGTGTCTGAAATTGTTAGGGAGTGATAATTGTCCCGTGAAATTGATTTTTGAGTTTTGAAATTTTATCAAATGGCCAATCTGTAACTTAATAGACCAAGAACAGAATATTATGCAATATATCAAATGTTAGGTAATAGATAACTAACAGAGGAATTCAGTGTAGACACCATTCTAATAACTGTGGCATTTTGTTCACTTTCTGTAGCATTTTCGCTGTTGTTGTTGTTGTTGATGATGATTTCTCTCCCTGTGATTAACAATGTGATGAAAGTACTGTACACATTGCATTAGCTGCATGAGGACATCACCACGAGAATTTGATTATAACACACAATAACACTTTTGTATGGGGGCCAATTCTCACTGTTAACTAGCTACTCATTAGCATGCCCATTATTAACAAACTGGCTATTTATTAGTGCTTACATATTCTGCATGATAGGGGTGTAACGATACGCAAAAATCAAGGTTCGGTACGTAGCTCGGTTCTAAAGTCACAGTTCAGATTTCGTTATAGCGTTGGACCGATCAAAATTAAGAGCAAAGGTCTGTTTAAATGCCAACGGGAGCGGCGTTTGAATTACAACCTTTTTTTTTCTAGTTGTAGTGATGTTCACACTCGCTTGATGCCTTTTGAAAACCTTAGGCCGGTGACACACAGGCATATTGCACCTGTCAAACATAGTCTATTTTGCCGTCGATATTGTTGACAGTGTCATTTATCAGTAGGCTTTATATTTATGCTCAACATGGAGTATAGATATTGTTGTCGTGAAGAGAAGATCCTGGTCTGTCGGTGGTCTCCCTCTATGTCACCTACAGTAGCAGCAGCGCGCCAGCACCGCGTCAGGCACGATTCTGGTGTGTAAAGACACAGAAAACGCGAAGCAGCCATCACGCAACTGACACGCAGCAGAAACGCACGCTCACGCCACGCAGACAGTGTGTCACCGGCCTTAGAATCAGCTGCAGGGCGGGATTTTCGCTGAACGCAGAGACTTCCGCCACTTAATATGTTCGTTTGGAAACACGAAAATGTACCTATGTTCCACTCACAAAATATTGCATTCGGTCATTCGGTACACACGTGCACCGTACCGAAAGCCCTGTACCGAAACAGTCTGGTACGAATACACGTACCGTTACACCCCTACTGCATGACCATATTCTACATCCCTAATCCTAACACCCAATACTTAAGTTTAACAATTACCTTACTAACTATTAATAAGCAACACATTAAGAGTTTATTGATCCTAAAGTCATCGTTAATGGTATTTTAATAGCAAGAATTGAACCTAAAAATAAAGTATGACCACCTCAGTAATGCATGTAAAGTACATTTAAAAGGATAGTTCATCTAAAAATTTTAATTCTGTCATCATTTCTGTCATCAGGTGAATACAGATTTGGAAAAAGATAACAATGAGTATATGATAGGTGTGCACGATAAATATCGGCTGATAATTAATGCGCATCTCGTCAGTAAAGCCGGTCTCTAATCGGTTGTAAATTCCAGAGCTGGTGTTTAACTGACAAGCTGCGCAAATCAACGGTGATAATGAATGTGGAGTTACGCAGCTTGTCAGTTAACAACGGCTCTGTGTAGTAACAGCTGCTCTATGGGAAATCACGCACCTGACAGAATTTACCGCTGATTAGAGAACCGGCTTTACTGCCGAGATGCGCATTAATTATTGGCCGATATTTATCGTGCACCCATAGTATATGATGGCAAAATTAAAAATTTTAGGTGAAAAGTGGCCAAGCATTCTCGTTTGCATTTGTGTAAAGTATGTTTCTGTCCTTCCTCATCCAAAAGGTAACAGCAACCTCACAATTATTCTTTTTGGATTTCTCTTGAAGCTGTTTGATCAGCATGCAGTGTGTGTTGTTTATGGACAGGGCTGGACAGATACAGAGGCAGATCTCACCAGCGTGAGTTCACGCTCTGCTAGTCGTCAGGTCTCATCTGACATCCGTAAAGATTTGTCAGACTTCAAGCACACCAGCTCTCTGAGGCTGAATGTCAAGAGCAGAGACTCGGGTATCTTTGACAGAACCTCGGCCCAGAGTCTAGCTGAGCCAATCTTGAACCGGACCTGTACATACATCAGCGTAAGTGAGAGTCTTCAAGAAGTTTTATATCTAATTTCATTAATCAAAAGCTTTCCAGCTCACTTAGTGCACCTTGATATATGCAATTGGGAAGACCACATTCATTTCAGATAGGAAACGACTTCATCAGATTTAAAATTCATTTGGAAATTTCATTCCATCCTTCATATCTTGAAGACAGTTTCCACCAGCATAGTTCTGTGACAAATGACAAGAGTGTGCATGCTTATATGTGCTAATGATGTTCTTTCTGTGATTTCTTTTGACTGCACATTAATGAAATTTGAGGGAGATTCGGGCTTCACCATTTTTTCTTAGATGAAACGGAGCGATCACTTTTCTGAGATCTACACACAGCTCTTCTTGCTTTTTTTTTAAATTTAGCCTGGTACTGGTATTGCTGAATAATGATAGTTTTTTTAGTTTCATTTAAATGATACATCACAAGGGAAACTTAACATTATCAAAAGTTATTATCGAAAATTGTATAAAAATGTTCTGACAGAGAGTCATGCACTGCTTATTCAGTGGCATCACTACTGATTCTTCAGCACAGAGCAGTATACGACCAGAAACATTCAGTGCAACTGGTGTGCTCTAAATATATATAAAAAAAAATGTCTTATGAATCGATTTCTTCAGTGAATCATACAATGCATCCAGTGAACTGATTGATTCCTGAGTGAATTACTTTTATGAACTGGTTCCTTTTAGTAAATCAAACACATATAGCAATACCAATATAGTCAGACTCTCATGAGGCATTTTTAATGAATCAAACACATCCAGCGCAGCAAGTATGATCTGTTTTACACAACGAATGAATCTTGTGAGCCAGTTTTTTTTAGTGAATCAAACACATAAAGTGCAGCCAGCATAATTGGATTCCTCTTATGAGCTGGTCATTTTTAATGATAAGGACAACTAGTGCAGTCCTGCGTTTTTTATTATTGAATAAAAATAAATAAATAACATTTTACCATGTTTAAAAAATATTTTTACTATAAAACATTTATATTTTAATTATTAAATTGAATTTATGTAACTTCTATAAAGAGGAATAATTATTTATTAATTATTATTATTTTTATTTATGTTTTATTCTCAGCTTTATCAGAACAGACTAGTGACCCATTTTTGGATTGAGACCCACCATTGAGAACCACTGATCTGCTTCACTGGAGCGATCATACAACATAAAGAGAAATAGTTAGTCAATCACACTACCATGTTAATGAACTGAGACAAGACAAAAAGTTTTCTGCATATCATTTACCAGTCAAAAGGATATATAATGTCACATTGTTTCTAGTTTCCAGACACAAAAACTTTTTTTAAGAATACGTTTTATAAGAATAAATGTCAAATCATATTGATTTGGCTCCCAAAGGCTCCTTTTGTTAATATAATGTTAATCAGGTCATGAGCCAGTAGAGCAAGGGGAAGATGTAGATATAGTGTAGGTCAGTGCGCGGGCGTTTCTTTAAAGAGCAGACTCGAATGAGGGTCCATTACATTGAGATTAAGCCTGCCTTAATTCTCCTGCTCTAATCTGCTGGTTTTAGAGAAATAATCCCCATAAACAGAAGCTCATCCCATGTCATCAAGATGAACGGCATTAGTGCATCCACTGGGTGGCACCTTTTGCTTTGCCCTTCCGCCTCAGTTTTTGTTGGTCACAGCCCATTTTAAACACTAGGAGACTGGCAGTGAGCTAACTTAAGCAGCGATTAAAGATCTGAACTTTAAGAATGTGAAAAATCATAAATTCCATCTCTTTCAGACGGTGGGCGACAAAGATGAGATCTCCATGGCTGAGGTCAGCCTGTCCAGTTGTCTCTCGTCCTCTGTAAGTGCTCTTTTTTAGACTGAATTAGTTTACTAATTATGTTTGAGTTACAGTTATTAATATATGATGTCAGTCACTTCATGTACCGATGCATAAACAGGAGATCTCTGTATTTATTAACATGCAAGTGTCTGTTGTCTGGAAATGGATGTAACAGAAGGTCTGTGCGTCACAAAAGCAGATTTACATGTGATTATGTAACTAAGAGAGGGAATTGAACGACATTTTTTCAAGAAAGATCAAATATAGGAGGAGAAATAATAATAATAATGCAACAGTCTTAGATATTCCTGGAGCAGATTTCTCAGAGGACGCTGAAAAAAAACTGTATTTAATTTGTTCTGTAATCTTTTTTTTAGGTTGTGTAAGAGAAAACACTGATGTGTTTGATTAATATGGGACTGAAATTCCATTTGTGAAACACAATTTTACTAAACTCTTCATGGAACATTAGTCCCCTCTAAACAGATTCAATGGTGGTATACATTCCTATTTATTAATCTTTTGTGTTATGAAGGAGTTGTTTGGTTAAGCATACATAATAAGCATGCAAGATATCAATTAATCACATTCTGAAGAAGAAAACAGCTATAGGTTGATCATCAGAGAGAAGAGATGCACAAAAACCAGACTTTATATGAAACCAACCCACAAGGTCAAATTAGGCATCCAATTGTCTTGTGTTGAGACACAGTAGTGTTAATCAGAGAGGCCAAGCTACACTGTAGCGACTGGAACCCAATGCTAGAAGCGATGACAGGAAGCAAACCTGTCAGTGAATGTAAACACAAACTCTAGTCCAGAAAGTTCTCAGCAGATCAAGCTGAAAAACATTCCTGTATTGCTGAGCATCAACATGACTGTGGCAAGATTTGGGTGCCAGTGCACTGTGAGAGTTTTCATTGATTCCAACAAGCAAGTCTAATACCTGCTTATGCACTCCCAGCTTGATCTCATGAAGTGTACATATTAATAAAACACACGTTTTTTTTCTGTGTATTGTGGGGAATGCTTTTACTTTTATACTGACCAAGCAATATTTTCTATACCCTAACCCTAAACCTAACCTGGTAATACCAAACTCTGCTACTTCGCTTTGCTTCATAGACAGAGTCTGGAAGGGCATAATTGACAAGCGTTTACTTTCTCGTGGGGTGGGTCGGGGGGTTGTCTGAAGTTTAAAATCATTTGTTACCCATAAACCAGTCACATAACGTCTGGCTATGACGTGTGTTATGCTCAGCCGCCTCACACTTCTACTGTAAACACAGGTATGCTACGAAAACAAAACCATCGAGCGAGTTTCGACAATCACAATTATCGCCTTGCTGGACTTCTGCCTCCCCAGTTTCTCGCTGACGATCGGTAACAGATGATAAATTAAACTTTTCCCAAAACCTGTTGGGAGTAGGGCCACAACTATTCCTGACAGGGTGACAGAGAAACGTGAAACAAACACTCTTCTTGTTCGGGCTTCAGTTGGCAAACGCTGGGAATATTCTCCACAACAGAGCGAATAGCATCCTGTGTCTCCATGTCCGCTGTTGTTTTCAATTTCCCTAACCTAAACTACAATCTTAACCTTGGCGCTTACGCTTAGTTTAGCATCTATGTCACGGATCTTAGCTCCCGCTAGAGCTGTAGTCAAGTCCGGCTTTGTCGAGTCCAAGTCAAGTCCAAGTCCAGGACTAGTCGAGACCGAGTCAAGACCGAGTCCAAAGAGGTTCGAGTCCAAGTCAAGTCCAAGTCCAAAAGTTTCGAGTCCAAGTCCAAGACCGAGTCCAAATGAAAGGAAAAAGGGTCCTCTTCAAGACCACATACTTAACTACTGATAATGTTTGTGATGCGAGAGAAAGCATATCTCCTATTCTAAGAAAATCATTTTACATTATTATTTGTAATGATCAAAAAGCATGTGCAAAGTAACAACTCTGTAGGACAGGGGTCTCCAAACTACATCCTGGATGGCCAATGTCCTGAAAAGTTTAGCTCCAACTGGCCTTAAAACACCTGGAAGATTAGTGTGTCTAGTAAGAGCTTGATTAGGTTCAAGTGTGTATAATTAGGGTTAAAGCTAACAGGGGCGTTAAACAAGATCCTGGGCCCTATGCATAGGCAGTCCTGATGGGCCCCCATGGCCCCCACCCATGAAAATATCCAGGTAAAAAATATATATTTCAGATTCATACTTTTCAAGGGCCCTCTATTCCTTTGGGGCCCTGGTAATGAGTACTGGTTTTACCCCCAGTCCGACCCTGGGAGCTAAACTTGGATAAACAAACAAAGTTTGGAACTGTAAGGTCAAATAATTTTTATGTACTTTATTTTTTGTTGACATTATATCTGTGGTCAAAAATGTATATGACTATGCCTAATTGGCACAGTGCACAGACACACGCAAAGCTCGAGATATGACAAGTGCGCGCAGCAAGGCTAGAATGGATACGTTTGGCTCTACTGGCCATGCGCACATAAATACAGCAAAATTTTTGTCCTACTGTGCTTGTGCTTGCATAGACTAGTCGAGCTCTGTGTGAAACAATCGACTACTCCAGCATGCATTAACCATAATTCATACAAAGAGTTTGCAAGTACGACGTGAATTTTAGAATTACAATATTGCGTGGAGCTGTTACTATATGACCTTATCTATGTTGCATGTAAAAATAAAATATGTAATGTAATAATTAGGGTTGTGCCTGAAGCCGAATACCTTAATCGGAATGGCACGGATAATGGCTTAAAAAACGAATAACGGACAAGGAATAATTCTGCCTGAATACTCGGCTGAAGCTGACACAGTCTGGTGTTTGCTAGATAACAGGTGAGCCAGGGCATCAGCGCCAGAAGTGAATGAATGTAAACTTTGAGTGAAAAGATCGCAAATCAAACACCGCATTGTTGTCGCCTCTCTGTGCATCTCCCAGAAATCAGAGCGTTGCAAGAGTAATTTTACCTATAATAATACATCATAGCTACACGTTATATTATTTGTATATATTTAAAAGGCAAATATTGAAAGCTTAGGCTACCATGATACGAATGAATGGAATAAGCACAGCGCGCTCGCCAATCAAACAGCCGCGCTGCGCGTCTCAGTCTCTCAAAAACCAAATCAGTTCTCTCTAGGCTAATGATCAGCTTAGATACGGATACATTGTCTACTTGTCCTACATGTTTGCATCTTTACCTTTTGCTGGTTTGCGCGGAACACACACATCTGTTTAGTGAAGTTCATTAACATTAAGACTCGCTCAAAGTGTTCTGCGTAATGAGAATGTGCGCATTGAATGGATTCAGTCGTGTTCAAATGATCACTAAACGTTTGTCATGACATCTCTCTGCTTGCATGATAAATATTATTTTAGAAATTAATAATTATTTCAGTTTAACACGACATACTTGTTCAGTGATAACTACGAAAAAATATATAAAAAGTCATAACAGTCTTATCAAGTAACTGTACGATATTGTATCCGAATGCAGATAGGAAAAATTGTGTGATTGTTACAGATACAAATACTGGCTGTTACATGAAAATGTAAATATGTAATGTCATATATAAAGTTTTTAAAATTTACATATGTAATTGTTGCATAAGGCTATACATTAATACGCGTTTATTGATTAAAAAAAAAGGCTATCTAGGTGTAGACGTAAATAAAACACAATCTAACAGGTAGAAAATTAAATTAGAAACATCTAAACTTTTCAGGTCGCAGTAAGTGCACCACTGGTCATGCACATCCTTTCCCGGAACAATACTGAAAGCTAAGGCAAGATGGAGAAACAGATGATCATAGTTGTACAAGGATAGCCATTTTTTAAATGAATCTATTAGCAGAGCTACTGCAAGTGATTTTAAGTGCTGGAATTCCATTTATTCTTTGCTGAAACTTCTGCGTCATCATGGAGAGTGGGTCATGGTTGCCCAGCAACAGCAGACGCCACTGGAGCGCAAGCGCAGGCTACAGAGTGCTTTGGAAATAAAGAGAGCGGCGCACCTAGCGTTTTCCACACGTTTTCAGTCGCGACATCATGCAAATGTGGTTTTGTATTGAAGGAGAATTTTTTTATTTTATTTTTTTGCTGGACTCGGTCGAGACCAACTAGAAGACTTGGCGAGTCCAATGGCCAAGTCCGAGACAAGTCCGAGTGCAAATTCAACGAGTCCGAGACAAGTCCGAGACGACAGAAAAATGTCTCGAGTCCGGACTCGAGTCCAAGACCGGACTCGAGTACTACAGCCCTAGCTCCCGCCCTCTGTTCGTTGATTGGCCGGCTGGTTTGGAGCCGGAGGAAAACTGGGAGATGGTTTGCTATCTCAGACTGTGTACAGAAGCGAACTGAAATTGAGCGGAAGTACGAAGTCTGAAATAGTCAGGCTACCCTAAACCTACCCCTTACAGAAAACCTGTTTGCAGTGTTACACTTTCAGATGAAGTTCATATATTATTTTTAAAATATTTTTCCCTTCACAATGTCAAACATTTCAGGTTTTACTATCCTTGTGGGGACAATTGGTCCTCACGATGTAGCATAAACAGGTACACACACACATATTTATTCAGCATGGATGCATACAATTGACCAAAAGTGACAGATGTAATGTTACAAACGATTTTACAGTTTTATCAGTTTCCACATTTTCAGCCGACTGACTATCCTTTCTCTGTCACATTAAGGCAAATAGAGTCTCAGAGAACTTGGATGAGAAAAGACTGTTGGCTCGGATCCCTTCCATCATTGTGACGTCAGAGTCCAGTCCTGCCCTCCTCTCAGAGGGGCGCAGCAGTGGCCCATCCAGACAGCTCCCAGGTGCTCCGGTGGAGGCAGCCTCTGTCACTGCGGAAGCTGCTGGGATTGACTGAATACTTGCTGCACTACTACTTATTTATACTTCAGGACACCATCTTAACAGACTCTTGGTCATTGGAATTATCCCTTCCTCCTTTTTGTCTCCTTTACACAGGGCTCAAAAATGAACCTGCATGCAGTTACAGCTGACACCTGAAATTTGGCTGTGTTGTATTTGTTGTACTTTTGCCTGTTTTGAGGTGAAAAATGGGCAACCACAGGCTACGGGGGTAAACAGGGTCTTTATTTTTGAAAGAGGATCCCCTTTAAGGCTTCTTTCAGTGGTGTGAAGATAATCATCTCCTCTCAGGGAAGAATATGACAGTTCTGTGGGAAAAGCAGCGATCAGTGTCTCAGTTATGGATTGACGCTGCTCAGAATATGTATTTAGATACATCCATCTCTTCTTCATCCATTAAAAAGTCGTGCTGCAGGCCATAGGAATAAACAGTTCCCTGCGTCTGCAGAAGATCAAAAATAACACAATGTGACGAGAACTTTCAAACACCTATTTTTTACATGCCAGAAATTAAATTCAATGAAGGGTAGAGCCTTGTCTACAGGTGTAATCACTCTAGGACAGAAACATGGATATTTTAATGTTTCTATAAAGGTAATGTGTGTAATTGTTTATGTATATACTGTATGTAAAAGTGTTTTAATTATAATGGCTGATATAGATAAATGTTTGATGCTTTCTAATACTACTTCATTGAAATATATTAAAAACAAAACAATAAAAAGCTAAAATCAATCAGTCATTCAGAATGAATAAAGTGAATTTAGGCATCATAACATTATAATGTACTGTCTAAAAATATATATATTAATTTTCAGATTTGATAAAGATTACAATTATCAATACTTTTAACAAATTTACTTTATCTTCGCTGTTAAACACTTCAGCTTTGAGTTTTAGGTATTCCCACCAACATCATAATAAAAACAAGCACTTTGATAACCAATTATTCTTGCTGCTGATTGAATACATTTGTAGATTTTTTTTCCAGCACTGTATGGCCAATGCATATTGTTGTATATATATTATTGAATGTTAATGAGAAAGCGCGCTCAACAAATGATCTTGACTGTATGATTTCTCATGTTTCTGTATCCACATGTGAATATTCATAGTTGTGATTGTCTGCATGCTTTCTTATTAATATAAAATTGGCTCCTCACTGATCCTCACTTTCAATGCAGTCTACAGTAACCCATATTATTGTGAAAAATTGTCTTCTAAATTCTGGTCTCAGAGCCCATGGCTTTAATGAACTGTACCTTTCAGATGCAGATTTGCCTTTCTGCTGGATTTCAGAGATGCTTTAGTGGGATTATTATGCCAGCATCTGGGAGTCCCTAGGGTTTAGAGGAAAAACACTTTTAACAAGATTAGTTTTGGGAAAGTGCTCAGTCAAAACACTCCATTGCTTTTAAAGGCTGCTGTTTTGTCAAAGTTACATACACAATCTCAGATAATGGTCTTTGACGCGGTTCAAATGCACTGTCACTCTCTCTATCTCTCCTGAGAGATACGGTTACCTTTTAATTTTGATGGTAAGTGTTCTTCATAGACGAGTTTATGATTTGACGAGGTTGGTTTGCATATTTACTGATGTTGCCAGAATGTTCACCTGATAAGCAACTCTTCATTTAGCGGTGACACACGTTTAGCAGTGAACACATTCTGTATATCCAGTCACTCACAGTTATCATGTAGGTCAATAGTGTGTCTGCTGACTTGCGTGTGATTTGTTGTCTGGACGCCGTCGGGTGACATAATCAAGTGTTATAAATGATAAGTTATCTTATCAGCTAAAGCCACCAGGTCATACATATTATTTGTGAGAACATTATCATGTCTTCACTGCCCTTCCCTTTCCTGTTCTATTGACTCTAGTTCTAATGTTCACCCCTTATTATATTAATAGTTGCATTGTAAAATTCATAATGTTAATTGATTTACTGTTTATAAATGCACTTGCAAATTAAGGCAGACTTCATTTCTCAATACCCGTAAAACTGCATTTGTATAATTTTTAATTAAAGCAGCTGTACATACTTTTTTTCTTTCCAAACTCTCCTGAACATCTGTTCTGAGATTATGTAATTTGGTACAAATTCTGTGAAAAGGTTGGTCCCAGTTTACAAAAATATGTTTCTAAGAACATTCTGTTATTGTCATTATTGAAAGAAAATGTCATTTCTAGATGTTCTTTGAATGTTCAAAACGTCTGATTTATTTTATAATTTTGCAAACATTATTGGAGCGCTATTTTTAAAAGTACCTGAATGTTCTGTACAAGTAGCAACATTAAAAATATATAAAATAAATAATAATAATATATTTTGAGAGCATTGAAGACCAGATGAAACTCTAAACAAACATTCTGTTACTGGAAGACTGCTTGTTGATCTACTTTGAGAGAACCTTGACAGAATGTTAGCCAAAATTGTGAGAATGTTCCTTATGTCAGAAACAAATGCTTTTGTACAACTATAGTGTAATTACATTATATATGTATTAGTTATATATTTAGGCAATGGATTCCACTCACTTAAATGTAGGGGGCTCTAAAGTCACAAAAATACACAAAACTGCTTACAGTTGCTTTAAACAATGGATATTTAGTTGGTTTTCCACTTATAATTGTCCTAGAAAATTGTCCTGTGGCTTCATGATTCTTGCATATTAATTCAAACCATTTGTGACGAGTAAACCAGAGTGTGTATGATGCTTCCACAGTGCAAACCACAGCAATCAATTCATACAGTCCTCACCTCAGCAGCTTCTCTAACATGGAAAGGGACTGGAAACATGTAGGCTTGTGAATGTTTCTTAGTCAAGAGGTCCAGATTAGATGTAACGTGTGACTGTTAGGCAGAGGTGCTGATGGCTGCTATCTGGCAATTTGCACTGCAGGACTGAAGCCTTTTGTTAATATTCATCCATTTCATCACCAAAAATAAATAAAAAGAAAGTAAAAAAGCTATTTCCCCCTCATAAACTACTTCCCAATGGTCTGGAAAAGCCTTGAGCAGCCTATAACTATGTATGTAAGCAGTTGGTGGAAAGTGGCTCTGCATTTATATAAGATTCACTCTGACTCTTACAATGAGCTCTGAATAAGGTCACAGGCCCCTGGAGATAGGATTAAAGAGTCAACAACTCTATTCCACTGACTTTTTTCTTCTTTTTTTCAATTTATAATACAGTATATATAGCCTGGACTCTCTGACCTAAATTAGAGATGATCTGAGTATCTCTGCTGACCTTATGTTGGGGCCGCTGCAAAACCATATTTTATAGTCCTACTTTGGTATTTTGTATTTATATTTCTTTACTTATTGTTTCTCCTAATCTGTAATTTTTGTGTGGTGCTACTGAGTTTTCGTCACGGCTGTTCTTCATGCACATTTTGGATGACCGAGAGCATACAAATCTTAATCCATCTCGCAATGTGTGTGTGAGATTTTGCTTTAATTTATTGGATGATGTATTTCAGTGATTTATAATGTTAATAAACATAAAATTCTAAGTATTATGAATTACTTGCATGTAAAACCTATATTTATGCTTTTTGGTTTCAGAAATTTGAAAATATGTCAACTGTGCAACCAAAAAAAAGAAAAGAAAAAGCTTTAAAATAGCACATACGTTTAGTACCAGACAAGACATGATACTCGTTAATATTCAACAGTTTTGTCTTTCCACCTTAGCACTTTAAATGCCTCTGTTACTTCAGTAGTATTTAGTGAAAGACGCATCAATAATATCTGCAGTAATATGTCAATTGTTCATAAAAATGGAACGGAAAATGTTAATGCAGGAGTTGTCACACTCACAAGTGTGAATTTGAATAATGACACAGTAGGCTAAAGTAAATAAATAAAATACAAATCTACCATGTCAGTGGATGAATACAGAGATTAAAGTTCGTTTATGGCTGAGGGTGAGTTTTACTTTTTTCTTAGAGCTGCATTGTTTGTAATAATAGCTATTGTGTGTGTGTTGTTATGTAACATGATGAAGCTTTCTAGAATGCTTTCTATACTTGTCACTCTAGAGAATAAGATTCAGTCAGAGTGAACTGGCTAAATAATACCTGCGATCCTTCACAGAAACGCATGAATGGAAAGAATGACAAGTGGATGTCCTGTCATCTTGTGCCATTCATGTATTGACAGCATCAGTTGTCTTCACTGATAGTATGTGCCTTTCAAGCCACTAGATGACAACAACCTGGAATCAGGACAAGGGTAAATCTTTTATTTTCCTATCTAAAGGGGACTGTTTGGTTGTAGTGTACTTCATCATTTTGAATATGTTCATTCTCCTCTCTGAATCCAACAGAGGTCCCGTATTGTATTTTAGTACAGCGGAAAGCCATTGTGCAAATGAAAAGCTTGTAATCTATTTGTATGAATCAATGCCAATGAGGAATCAGCTTCACATGATGAGGTCAAGGTTTTGCTGGTTATCTAATTAGATACTTTAGATGATGCAGTTACACCATGCTGTAAAAAAAAAAAAAAAAAAATCTTATATTTAACTTGTGTAAATGCTGTTTATTTGAATTTTTTGTTCATCAAAAAATACTTGAAAAACAAGTATCACAATTTCCACTATTTTTAACATTGATAATAATGGCTGCTTTTCAATTTTACATTGTTGTTGATATTTTTTCAGTGTCCAAAGCGTTCTCTGTCTGCTGCCTTTGACGCCACAGCTAGTTTTTTTTATTTTTTTTATAGCTCTACAGTCATTAGTCACATGCCATTTACAGCTTCTGTGATTGGCTCAAAAAAACCTTGCAGCCGAACCGAGTGCCCTGGCCAAGATGGAAGAACTTAAATCACAAAATTCTAGGAAGCCCTGCGGCAGCCGAGCAGTTGCTACTGAACTGAACAGGAATCCTAACGGATAGATTTATTATGAAACTCCTTGTTGTACACATTGTAAAAAATCTGAAAGACAAGACCTTTGATGACAGTTATAATCAGTGACCCTCAATCAAATCTTATACAGTCACCGATTTGGATTCACACCCTAAAAGAGCTGCAAGATGACATTACGTCAGACTTCACACTAATGGCTCCTTGTTTATTAGTTGTTTCCCACTAGCTCTATATCCATGGTGCCCTATGAGTGGATGCCCATAGGAGCAGAGTGGAAAAATGTGTTACCCTAAGAAGAGGCTATATTCGCCATGTGAATCATGGGGGCTTGGTATCCAGGGGTGTCCCCTTACACACCATATAAGGGCCCCTGGGGCTTGAGTGTTATCGCTTTCTGCAGAAGGGATCTATTCTTAGGCTGTCTGTCCAGGCAATCCGAGCAGGCAAGAACTCTCCTCCTTCTGCTTTTAAAACTTTATTTTGTCAGTGTAAACAGGGGTAGGATTATACTATTTGTTCTTTTTAAGTCTGAACATTTTTTGGTATGTATTTTGAGTTGTGTTGATATGTGAACTCAGGTTCTGTGTGATGGTTGTATAATGACAGATGGCATAAGTTAATACATATTTTTTTCACTCTGTTGCATTTCCTGTCTGTTGTTGTTGTGTTTCAGAGGCTCCTCGGTGCCTGCCCGTACCTGGGTGTTTGGTCATCCCGACAACAGGGAGAAGAAAATTTAAGGAAAAAGAGGACTTTACTGACCCAAGAAGAAGCTTTTCACTCTCTTCAAAATGAGCAATTACACAGTAACCCTGTCTGGACCTGCACCATGGGGCTTCAGGCTGCAGGGAGGCAAAGACTTCAACATGCCCCTGACCATCTCCCGGGTGAGACAACAGCTCTGCCTTGTAGAAATAACAAACAAACCCAAAATGCTTTATTTAAACAAATGCCTACTTTGAAATTTTTTTTAAAGAAAGACAGAAAAACCTAACTATAGAGAATGTTTTGACATCTTTTTTTCCTCGCTTAACAATGCAAATCAATAAAAGCTTTGAGTCAGACGGTATGCTGGCATTATGTAGCATTGTGTTGCAGCTGTTGTTGTATTGGTTATCATCCAAGCCAAAGAAAAAAAAAAAATCTCTAACCAGCTTTGGCTCTTTGGCTTGAGAGAAGTGTTGTGGTGCATTTACAGCGGAAAACTCTATGAATAGCAATAGATGATGCAAGCTTTAAGAAAATGAGTCTGTGAAAGGTGAGAAGCCTGGATGCATGCTACTTGTCTAGTTAAATCACATTCACTTCAATTTGCCCAAAGTGAAAAAATTTGCACGCTCGCTGTTCATTTATTACAATGATTCAATCTATTAAATGAAATGGAAAAAGGAGACTTTGCTCCAAACCAGTGTGATTGTCTTCTTTTTGTGGAACCCGAAAGAAGATATTTTGAAAAATATGTCAGTGTTAGTTTGGACCCCATTGACTTTCATTGTACCTGTTTTCCAAAATATCTACTTTTGTGTTCTTCGAAAGGAAAAGGTCAAATAAATTTGAAGCAACATGAGGGTGTGTAAATAATGACAGAATTTTTATTTTGGGGTAAACTATCCTTTTAACTGTAAAAGACATTAGCTTTTGGACGTCTGTAATTTATGCTAAGCAGACGTTGATGTCATCTTTCGTTGGAATTCATTTTTTGATGGTTGAATGTTGTTTATTCAGTTGTTAAATTTGTTTACCTCACAAAAGAGGAGCAAAGGCGCATTGTCTTACCTTGTCTAATAGATCAGTAAGGTGTGCTATTGACAAATGAGCACCATTTATGACTTAGGGAACTGAATTGTTAATTTAATTCACCTGTCTATACTTCAAGTGTGCTCATTCCATGGCACCCAAAAAATCCTTTTTGTGTTAGCGGATGGATTCAAGGATGCCGTGTCCAAAGGCTCAGAGAGATTATATTTTCCTAACAGAGAGTGAGGTGATTTTCTCTCGACTATGACAAGAATTCACTGCCGCTGTATAATCAGTCAAAGGCAGTTTAGCCCAGTTTGTTTGTTTCATAGCTGTCACCTTTCTTGACATTTGATTTGCTTTCACTTCAATAAATTTGTCTGGAAGCAATTACAGACAGGACCATCACACCTGGAAACTTTATCTCCATTGTTTGGATTTCCATTACTTTTCTAGTCAGCTTTGCTGGTGGCACACGGTTTGATGCTGTAATCAGTGTCAAACCTGGCGTCCGTCTGGATTTTATAGTCTCTCCCGACCCAGCTGTCACTGAATATGGAGGTAGATTAAAATGTGGGCAGTATATTCGTTTCATTTTTCATGCAAGCTATGATCCATATTTAAAATGTCCTGGCCTCAATGTAACAGACATTGGAAAATGACAACACTAATATAAAGACCATGTTAAGTGAGTGACAGAACAATATGAAGTTGTTAATATGTGTGTGGGTTTCCTAATAAAACATTTCAGGCTGATTTTTAATAATAATGAAAAAAAATGATAGAAAATGCATTACAAATAAATCACTTACATCACTGTCTCAAAAAAAAAAGCTCTTTGGTAGCTATTGATAGCAATTGATGACCACTTTTGGCCCGTGGTTGCAATGCCTGACTTATGGTCACTGATTTTAGCTTAGCACTAAAGGTCAGACCTGCAGAAATACATGCGGGTGCCATACATGTGAAGAGCACAGAAACAATAGACACATGAGGTCATGGTGAATTTAAATATAGTCGCAGGAAGAACGATTATTATTGAAGTTGTTAGTTAATTCCATTGAAAACACTTCCACAGTTGAAAAATATATGGGAAACTGGGGCTATTGTCACATTGAGACATTATTGAAAACATTTGCATTTAAATCATTCTTGCGTTTCATGTTTTTGTTAACCAAAGTATTGTGTTAAAAAATGCAAAGAGCAGAAATGATGAACCTCTGATGAATAAATTCTGATAAGACCATACACACAGTCAACTTGATAATGATGCATTTAAAATTGGAAGATTTTTAGTGACTCTGTAAGCGCCGAACAGCTTGAGCAGTGTTGCTGATAGCAGAAAGTATTGGCCCTAAATGTCCTCTCAGAGATCATTTCCATTATTATATATTGTTTAGACTGATATAGAAATCCAGCTCTGCAAATTGCCAATATTATATTCTGTAAAGCGCTTCATAAAGTCAATGACAAAGACAGTCCGTGAAGTCATTTGTGATGTATTATATGAAGTAATTTAACCGCTGATTAATCTGCTTAGTGATGTCCCCAAATCTTTTTTGCTTCATTCTGTTGTATTTTAATGTCCACATTGTGTCTCCGTGTGTACGGCAAATTTATAGACCTCATAACATGTTCAATTCTACTGCTTTCTAAGCTCTTGAAGGTCTCGATCCCTGGCTGCAGTGCTGTAGGAGGTCAGGCTGAATTAAACTGAGGTCAAGGCCTTTCTACCACAAAGGTGGACAGCATCAGTTATGCATTTAGCCTGTGCTGGAGCATAGCAGATAAAAATCAAATGAATAAACTGTCAGCTGCATTCAGAGCCTTGCAAATACCCAAAAGTTCCACAGATAGTCCAGATCATCACCCCAACCTTTGCTTTTAATCAGAACAGTGCAGGAGCAAAAGACAATTAAAGCTGGCATTTACAAAGACCTGCCTGATAAATCACAGTGCCAACAGCGCCAGGTCACAGTTTCCTCGCTAAGGTTCTACTGGCAGATTCTACAACAATTTCTCAACAATCTGAGCTAAACAGATGCTTTCATCGATAACTTGAAAGACATGTTGGAACACCATATCTGTGTTTGACATAAATGTTAAGATTTTTAAGAACTAATGTGAGAGGATGGAGCTCTTCAAGTTAAAACAGTTGCCATCTGGACTAGATTTCAATAAACAGTCACAATGTTTCAAATGTTTTCATATGGATCTTAGCGGGTCATTAGATTTATCATCTGCTGAAGTGAGATTGGCAGCTTAACGACTTAAATGAAATTAACAGCTGTTTTTTTTTCTTTGTGCCTGTTATCCCTCTTGACATTTAATTCTACACTTGTGTATGATTAATATTACATTCATGTATAAATTAATTAAAAGTATGTTTAGTTCAAGGTGCCAGAAGATACATGAGATATACGATTTGTCTTCTAATGCCATAGCTTTCTCTTAACTTAACTCATTTTTCATACTTAAAACACTGCCTTCATTTAATTTACATTAAAAACAAGAAAAGCATTATAGCGGACAAAATGAACCTGTGATTGAACAGTGATTCTTGCTGTGAGTGCCTCTCAGTTCAGTAGACCGGAGTGTAATGCCTTTCTTACGAAAGTAAAAAATATATATATATTTTTAATTATGCTAGCACCTAAGACACACCAGATGTAAAACTGAAACATTTTTCCTTGATTGTCCTACCTAAAATTGGTATTTTATTCATTCAGTAGCTGATTTAGTTTGACACTTGCATGATCACCAACCATATTTCAGTTTGTCAACAATGATATAGCATAATTCAAAGGTATAGTTTTCGCATTACATCTGTGGTGTAGTTGTTGTGAAGAAACATCTCTTTACAATGATGAACACAGTTATATTTCACATTTCACTTTATTTTATTTACCATTTAAAATTTTAATAAAATAAATCATGCTATGATTTGGTTTGATAAAATATATATTTATTATTTACTTTAATATCTAAAAGGATTGATTAATGTACTGTGTAGTAAATTCTATGAAAGGGCTATTGTGTGTGTGTGTGTGTGTGTGTGTGTGTGTGTGTGTTTAATTAGCCTTTCACTGTCATTCAGTATGCAGCATCATGATTGAAGCGTTGGTAAAGCAGCGGTCTGTTAGCTTAAGTGAAATGTGAAAAGTGATGATGATTTTTCTCATCTAGCTTGTAGGACCCTGACCAGTGAAGCATGCAGTGGGATTTAATTCCATAATAGCCAAGAAGAAGTATGTCTCAGCAGTAAAGTCTGGGAAATGCAAGCAGTGATTCATTATACAGATGTAAAAATGCCTCTATCTGAATGCCTGACTATGAATCTTTTCCAGTGAATCCTATCCAGTGTATTGACATATATATAAATATTAGAAATTTCTTTGCTGATTTGGAGTTTAAAGCAAAAGTATATCCCATATACTTTTTCTAATCGCTCTTTATGGATTCCAGTTATTTTCAGGTTAATCATATGCTTTAGTGTTCTTAATGCACCTTCAGACATTATACTTTGTTTAGCAGTTGGGCATTTACTAGGAGAACATTTCAAGAAGGAGAGCTCTTTCAGAAACATGTATATGTGTGCGTGTTGAGTAATGGCAGCAGGTGGGACAGAAGGGTTGGTTGCAGGGCCCCAGAATGCAGGGTCCAATTGAGAGGCAGGGGGCGTCAACAACAAGCTTTATTTTTAACATTTTAATGAGCTGCCACTGACTTGTTGCAAAGATGGGATTTCAATCTCCATTGCTTGGTTTCTGAGCTCAAATAAAAAAATGTTTTAAACATATATATATATATACTACTGTTAGTCCTAGTTCTTAAGTTTGATTGACAGATCAGCACAATAATGTTGATATACAGTAAACAATGCTGACTTTTCTAATTTTATTTCACTATGCTTCTATATAACCCCTGACAAACTGTCAGTCTTTATATTAATTTTGAGGATTTTTCACAGGTTACATTGTTGCACCTGTAGATGGCCACAAGTGAGTCACTGAATCATTTATTCATCTGATTCTTTCAGGATCAAAATATCCTGAGTAGATTTTTGAACAATTTATTCATCCAATTCAATCAAAACACTGATTCATTTAAGAATTAAACGTTATGAGTCATTGAATCACTTACTCAACTGATTCATTAACAAACACAGATTTTTTTACACAATCAAAGATATGTTTTGATTTGTATAAGATGCAAATTCAGAAACATTTTTATTACTGTTTAGCACACGTCACTTATAAATTCTAATAACTTCATTCTAATTGAAGACATTTGTTCAGATGTATGTCTGAAGATACAAAAGAACTAAGCTCCAAATAGATTCTCTGAGCCAATATTTCAAAAGAAATCGCACTAAAGAAGAGAATATCGTTTATGTTTGGCATGGCTTATATACAAACTTGAAAAGCCCTCCAGTGCTTCTGCCCACTGTACTTACACAGCAATGATGCTGTTGTTTTTACAATAGCTCTTGCTGGATGATCACTCAAGTTACACTTCTTCTCATCGTTTAATGATTTTCAGAGGTTATCAAGATCCCAAATGTAGTAACTTTAGTTAAAGCATTTTTTTTTTTTTTGTGAAAAAGAGAACATTGTTTGTGTTTGGCTGCTCAGAATCAGCTAATGTACTTAATAGTGACAAGTTATCAGTTACATTTGACTGATGTTCCATGCAAATGTGTGTCCTGTAGCAAGCATAGTACATCGATTGTAATTATCAATAAACAAACAAACAATACAGAACCCGTTTCTATAGCCATGATGATTTTCCATTGGATTCTTTTGTGTGGATAAAATTCAATCTGTGCTGTCATTTGTAACTGTTATCTATTTCCACAGATCACAGCAGGCAGCAAGGCAGCAAGTGGAAACCTCAATCAGGGTGACATAATCACAGCGATCGATGGGGTCAGCACTGAGGGCCTGACCCATCTGGAGGCCCAAAACAAGATAAAGGCAGCCACCACCAAACTCAACCTCACCATGCAGAGGTAAACCTTAACACCACCAGAACCTTTTGAGGCTTGTTATGTTTTGGATTACTTTTTTACTTTATATTCATTGGTGAATGGCATTTCCTAGAGGACATCAGCAATGCATCTCATTTACTTTGGCAGCATACAAGTCTGCCAAGCAAACAAAGTTATCTGCACTTAAACAGCTATAAGAGTGATAAAAGCAGTCACAGTTGAACTTACACCGACTGAGAGTGACAGTTAGCATACAAATATACTGACAGGACAATTGAACTCAAAAATGTGTCTGTGATAAATCACCTGGATATCTGGTGTTTAGGGGTAAGGAGAAATTACATTCAGAAGGCTCTTTATATAGCTTTTTAATATAGTTTATTAATTTAGCTCGGACACCCAAAGCCTCTATCCGAAAGAAGATTAAGTTCTTTCATCTGGTCGCCTATACTACAGCAAAAGGAGGAAATATTACTCACGAAGATACCTCAGCAACCCTCTGACATTTCTTAATGCAGGCTCTAGTGTTCACATAAGCTACTCCTCCGTCTCTGTCTTTCAGTTGTGAGTGATTTTCAGAAGCTTAGTTGATTCTTCTTATTTATTGACAGCAGCCAACCACCTTTATTCGTTGGAAGAAGGTGGAAGACGTTCTCATATACATGTGGATATATTAGTATTATTGTATATTATATGGGTAGATAGATACTGGCTGCATTTCATTTGATTTGGTAGATATAATAGATTTATCATTGACTGATTTATGTAAATTTGCACCATCTTTCCAAGCTCCTCTCCAGTCAAAAGCATCTCAGGAGGAGTGACAAGGTACACATGTCTTTTCAGCAGTGTGCTTTCCCTGGACTTCACTTAACAGATTCTGAGAAATGTATCTCGCCAAGTGGCTTGTGAAGAGCCCCCCAGTGTTACTGCTTTTTACAGCAATGCTACTGGAGTTTCACAAGATACTCACTCAATGAGTGCTGCTTCATGTTGTTGAAGATTTTATAGGCCAGCAAATTAAAACGTGACATGATTTAAGTTCCTGTCCACAGGGAAATGAAATGGTCAAATTATAAGTTTTTGGTGATTCATTGTAGCCTTTTGTCTCTGACTTAATGAGAATGGTGTCTTTGAGATGCAATGTTTGGGGTCTAAAGATCTGTCTATATTAAATACAGTTATACTGTGAAATACTATTACACATTTCAAGATAACTTTTTAACTATAGTGTATTTATATAATTTTTCTCTTTATTTTATATAAATTAAAGACTTTTATTATAGAATCATATTTAAAATTGGGACGTATCTCTACACCACTAATGAAAAGGGGAAATTTGTGTCATTGGACATGTGTTTGTATGTATATATATATATATATATATATATATATATATATATATATATATATATATATTCTAAATAACTATGCGAAAAAATATTTGTAATAGAGCACCTTAAGACACTATTCTATCTTGACATATATCCTATACTGGGCATTTTTATTTAACCACTGGTAATAGAAATAGGATTAATTCAGTTAAAAGTCAAAAGTTTTTAATGGAGTTGAATTATATATTTGTGTCTATGTTGTGCTACAGCTATATGGTCAGTTAAAAGTGCACTTACTCATAAAATGTGCTATAATTGCTATCATTTTTGTTTAATGTGCATTTAAATCACTATAATTAAAATGACAATGAAGCATTAATGCTTACAACCAATAATTAAACATATTAATAATGAACAAAGGGACTCATGAAAAACAAAAGCCTAATGTTTTTGCATGATTGACCTTTGCTTTGAATTTTGTACTGGTCCCAGGTCGAGACGTCCCGCTCCTGTACCCACAGCCACTCCAAGAATGGACTCACCCATGCCAATTATCCCTCACCAGAAGGTAAAGTCGTGTTCTGTCCATCTGTTCCCTATGCCAAATAGGCACAGTATACAGACTGGTTTATGCCATCTTTTGATATTTTATCAATGTGGTGTAAAATATAGCTGGACAGTGTGGAGGGGATAAAATTTTTTATATAAGTTTTATATTATATATTTTTTTGTAATAGGCCAGCCATTTCTTTATAATCCTCTTAATCAGTCACGGACGTTTCCAAGCCCATATCATACAAAGAAGGAAAAAAGTGGAGGGATTGTGAAAACAAACATTCTCTGTAAAGCCGACACTTAACTCCCCCTACAGGCATTTGTTGGTCAAGCAACAGTAAGCACTGCATTTGAAATCCTCACAAGTTTCCTGCTGGTCCAGTACTCGTTTGGATTGTTGTTGCCAGATTCATTCTGATCTAGGGTGCTTCTTCAAGCCTCATTTGCCTCTTTTCTAACAATATCTTTCTTCTATGGTTTGCCATTGTGGCTAATGGTTCATTTTGTTTATCTGATCTAATGGTTTATTTTACACTAAGGAAACCACTGACACTGAGGAAGGAGAAGATGAAGAGAAACCTGTCAAAAAATATGGCATCCTCCTGGCCAAAAAACCTTCCAAAAAATCTCTAATTCCAAACACTGAGGAGAAACCTCAGGAGAACCTCCAACCTGCAATTCATTCTCGTGCTAAAAGCCCTGTCCCTATTTATCTGCCATCCGGGCAAGGGCCAAAAACCACCCCAAACCAGACAGGACAGTATAATTCTCCCATAGGCCTATATTCAGCAGAAACTTTAAGGGAAATGGTCATGCAACAAGACAATCTAAATGGCGTCCCACTGCTGGGGTAGGTAATGTGATCCCTTACCCACAAATCTGTATCTTAATGAGCACATCTAGCAAATCTGCTTTAACAAGGCATTGGCTAGCCTCACCTGTATCCCAGCATACCTTTAACAAAACTGTGGTGAAGAATACTCAGAACATTCTGTCATTAACTCTGCACATTCCACTTTCACGTGCAATGGATCAGCTGGGAATGTGCTTGGCAGAACTGGGACCAGTTGTCCATAACACTCACCTGACCCCCATCCTGCAACACGAGCAGGGCCTGGCCGAGTCATATCTGTATCTATGAATGTAAGCTGCTTCCAAATGAAAACATACTAAGGTTATTTTAGTCGTGTAAGAGCTACATCTCCTGCGATTAGATGAGGATTGCCAAGCTTTTATAAGTTTGCTTATAAATAATGTCAACATGTTAAAGATGGTGCTTTTTGAACGTTTTTATGTGTTGGCATCATTCATTAGCTTCATAAGAGGTCTTCCTAAATCATTGTCACAGCAGTGTATCTTGTCTTTCCAAAAACATGTGAGGATATTCCCACAGGGCCCAAGTTGAGCTGTAATTGAACATGGGTGCAAATGTGCGCTCGTTGGCTCTTTTAACCTGCTCAGAATGTCACAGCTCCTGTAACAGTATATCCCAAATGAAGTCCTACCGCAATGATGCCGTCACGTATTCCATCCTCTATTTGCAGCCCACAGGAACAGAATTCCTGCTAGGCAACATCACGTGCACAGCTGAGAAGGGCACGTGCATCCATTGACTGTTCATCTTGTAAATCTAGGTGTATGAGTTTTATATGTACTCTCTAAACTTTGAACCTTGTTGTGAGGCAACTAGCAATATATGACTTTGAGCTGTGACTGGTTAAATGGTATTTTACTAAGGTTATTTTATATACTGTTATAGTATTTATAATGTTTTTATTTATAGCTTTTATTTTTTAGATGCTTTTTTTTTTTACTTAGCTTTTAGTTTTAATAATTTTAATTCTTATTTCTTGAGCATATTTCTGTTGGCTGCCAAGGCAGTATTTCTATATTACTAATTTAACATTTATATTCTGTTATTTCTGCTTTATTTCAATGAACATTTTTTTTTCTCCAGTTAACAATAACACAACTGGATTGGTTATTTGGTTTAATGGGAGTATGAGTGTTATGTAGCTCCAGTGTTTTCCGTGTGTCCCGCTGCAGCCAAACTGTTCCAGTCAATCAGTCTGTTCTAGGAACAAAGCAGAATGTCATTCTTATGAGAAAATATGACCAGTAATAACCATCATCTACATCATGGCACAACAGATTTTAAAAAAAAATTCCTGGTTTGAGGAAAAATTTGAGGAACACAAGATAAGATATTTTGCAGAACCTGAGACAAGACAAATGAGAGTCATACAGGTTAAATTACGTGAAAGTGAAAATAACAGGGTGAGCTGTTCATTAACAGTTTAAATATATTCATATTTCAGGTTCAAGTTCTTTAGACATAGTGAAGCATTTGCATTCTATGTTGTTGTTTTTCTCTGCTAGTTTACATGGACATGAATTCATTATCATTCCGCACACTGCTATATCAAGGCTAATACTGCCTCTTTTGTTTATCTTTTTTCTGTCTATATTCCTCTATGTCATCTCAGATCATTGCCAACACAGCTGCCAAGTCAGTAACAGTTTTGAATATTAAATCTCCAGAGTTGCGTGTGAATCTGTGTGTTCTGGAGCATGGCCACATGCAGTACTGTGGTTGTGGTTTGCATGCTTACATTTTCAATTCCAGAATGTTCAAAATATATTTTGAACAATTTGACAATTCGGACATGATTAAATGTTAAATGCTTTTGAGTGAAGTGTTTAAACTAGATACATCTGTTGCTGGGTTTTGGCTATAGTTTTATTGTTCAATGCGTCTTTGCATGTTTTGTTTGTATTTATTTATCATATGTATCATGTATCATAATGAGAACTATTGCATGCCATGTGCATTTTTACTACTAGGAAGCCCAGAAGCATCTTTTATTTTTTTATTTTATTGTATTTTTTATATATATAATGTAAAACGAATGCCTGGTGCAAACCATTTGACTTCAGAAACATCTAAACCAGTAATGCAAAACTCATTACTGTTTAATGATACAGATGCATTAGGTAAGTCAAGTCTGTTCTCACTGTCAAATCTTATCTATCTCTCTATTTTCACTGATATTTCTGGCTCCTCACCATCACCCACCCGCCTCTACACTATTATACCCCTGACACTCCCACACCTGAACTCTGACAGCCAAGAGTATGTTCCCAGCTTCAACCCCATCGCATTGAAGGACTCAGCTTTGTCAACTCACAAGCCTATCGAGGTCAAGGGTCCTGGTGGGAAAGCTACTATCATCCATGCTCAGTACAACACTCCTATTAGTATGTATTCTCAGGATGCCATTATGGATGCCATTGCTGGTCAGACCCAAGCCCGAGGAAACGAGATGAGGTAGGTCTTCCATATATGTCCAGCACTTTTTACTACACTGATGCTTAGGTGACAGCTGAGGTAAGTGATGCAGTGGCCCCAAAATGGAAATTTACACCAATCTATGGCTGCCATTGCATTAGAAACAGTGTTAAATTTCAATATTTAATGCAGTGATGTTTTTAAAGGAATAAGTTCACTCAAAATGTAAATTCTGTTATTATTTACTTACTCTAACTCACAATTCAGACTTTTTTTCACTGAATTTTGAGTTTATATCATGCAATTCTGAGTTCATATCTTATAATTTTAAACAAAAGAAATAAAGAAAGAAAAAAGACTAAATTTTTCCTGTGGCTGAAACAAGCCTCACTACTGCTCTTTTCAATACAATGAATGTGAATGAAAACATGCCACATGAATAGCTTCATCCTTTAAATAACTTGATTGATCCAGTATCGAAGAGTGGTCTGGGAAGCATTTCTCAAAAGCATTGGGAGCCTAAGTAGACTGTAGTAATCATTAATGCCAGTGGTTTCTACGGTCTACTTAAACGTAAAAAGGTTTTTGAGAAGCACATCCCTGAGCGATATATTCATGAATTAGATTGATCTGGTTCTTTCACCTCACTAACTAAACGATCAGGTTGCCACAGGTTTAACACTCCACTTGATCTAAATGTTATAAGAAAACAACAGAATTTCTGAGTGAACTATTCAAGTGTCTAAATACATTTTAGGATCACTGTATTTAGCAATGTAAGTAAATTATTATGAGTATATTGTTATGAGATGTTAGGAAAAGAAAGGTATTCCTTTACTGCATATTTTTGTATGCAGTTCATTGATTTTGATTACAATGCAATTCTACTCAGTTTGCAGTGTTTATAACAGTAAGATCTCATTATCGGTCATCTAGCCTGGGCTGATTTCAGGCTTCTACAAGGTCATATGTATCAGCCTCATTTGTGCTTTTCCTCCCTCTTCTGCTTGCAATTATGTCACTCCATCCACAACCAATTGCCTATTCCTCATCACTCATCCTCGCCTCACCCTCACTACATTTCCCCTCCTTCCATGTGACACGACTCTGACTTGCTCCCTCCCATCCTGGTCCATCATGTGATTTACAGTGGTGACGACTCCGCTGGATCTCCCTTGGCGTAAGTAGCCACAGTCTATTAGATCCATCACAGCCGCATTGCCTCTTCTCTCATGTTATATTCTCTGTTAAAGGCTGATTGCATAAAAACTGAAGTGTATTTTTGGTAATTTTTCAGTTACCATGTTATACTGTTGGAAATATGTAAGTAAATGGAGTTCTATAAAGAAAAACAGGAATGTTCTGAGTATATCTTCCAGGGGAGCATTACATAACCTCTAACATTTTACTTTCCATTCTCAGTTTTATCAAATCCTAACTCATTCTTTCATCACAGATCTCTCACTACAATGGAGCTGTAGTAAAATGATGCACATTTCCACAAATATGTGAATTAATCCACAGATAACTTCAAAGTTATAGTCTTTTATTATGATTTTGGTAGATGTAACTTGATGTTCCCAAATTCAGAGAAATCAGATGAACAACTAATCCTCTTTTCCATTTCTCTCTGTTGGGGAGCAGCTCACTTCCCATTAAAGACACTCTTGTGGACAGTGCTTCTCCAGTCTACCAGGCTGTGATCAAACCTGACAATAAGGAGATGGAGATGTCAGAGTGGGCCCGTCGTGCCGCCAACCTGCAGTCCAAGTCCTTCCGCATGCTTGCTCATATCACAGGAACGGAGTATAGTGAGTACAGCCTTTCTTTAACACACCACTGTGTGAAATGGAAACTGGTTTGAACTGAAAAGGCTGACATGTTTGCATGCTGACATTAGATGACAGTGATTGCATGATAAACATTGGGTTGTACATTATTTTTTGAGACCAGGCCTGTAACAACTGACTTTATTTTTTATTTATTACAGTGCAAGATCCAGACGAAGAGGCTCTTAGAAAATCAAGGTATTCCACATTGTCTGAGTTTTTGCTGTCTTCAACCTTGTGAAAAAGTACAGTTTACCATAATTTTTAAAAAGAGAACTATAATGGGGAAATTATATACTTATATATAAAATAACTATATATATAAAAAAAAAGTGCAAACTGAATGTAATGTTTTTGGACACGTAACTGCATGATATTTACAATAAAATAAAATGCATTATACAGTAGTTTAAATTATATTATATTAAATGCACTCTTCTCAGCTAAAGAGATTTGACCCACTAAAGTAGAACTTCTTTAGATGTAACTTTATAATGACTTCTAATGGTTTAAGTGTAAAGTTTTGAATGTACTAACAAGCATACTTAAATATTCTTTAATTAATCATCTATTTGAAACTTATATGTGTTTAAGCATTCAAGTATAGTAAATGTAATATAATTTTAGTAGGTATTACATTTAAGTACTGTGTTTTAGTACACTAAAGTGCACATTCAGAACAATAAAGCACACTTTTTGACAAGACCAGGTTGTAAACGTGTAAGATTCAAGCACAAACAGGTCTGTTGAATCATTTATTAATTTATTTCTTTATATTTTCTACAGAGAGAAGTTTGAATCAGAGGTAAAAGGCCCACGATTTGCCAAACTGAAAAACTGGCACCACGGCCTGTCTGCACAGATCCTTAACATCCAGGGATAAATGCAAACCAATGTTACTGGAGAGAAGTTGAGGCAACAGTCAAGAAGGAAACCCAGAGGCGATGTAAAGTAGGGGTGTAAAAGGCAAAGAGAAGTAGTGTAGTGACTGGAATGTGAGTTAGAGCTCCAAACTAGCTTGTAAGTGAACACACAAAGCTCCTGTGTTTGATGTTCATATGTCTTTTTGTTTCATGTAACTTTCAGCCACTGAAACATAGTGCATAGTGCTCAGTTTGTCATTTTCTTTTTCATTTTATGTTTCTCTTTTTCTTCTCTTTTGGCTGCTCTATTTATCCTAAATTATTTCTGAATAATAAAGTGCCTGCATGATTTACTGATGTAAAGAACTAACCCTGAGAGAAATGATAAAAATATATGTACCGCATCCACTGCAATACACCACCGCACATATTGAAATACAAACCAAATGTACTATTGTTAATGTGAATAAAACATTATTACTTTTAACCAAATAAATAAAAGTGTCAGTGTGACTCGTTATTTACACTTTTGTTCCAAACTACTATGATTTACTTTCTTCTATGGAGCAGGAAAAAAGATTACTTTAACAGAATGTTCTGGCTGCTGTTTTCCATACAATAAAAGTGAATGGGCTTCAATAAATACAAAAAGCACCATAAAGGTCATTATTTCAAGTTTTATGAAACAGCTCATCAGTGATCAGTCACACACGAAACAAAGACCTCTGATGTTACTGCATTTCATTTCTTAATTTCTCTATTAGACAACTGTCCCGAGTCTTATTTTTTTAGACTTCTTTAACAAATTCAGCCACATTTAAATTTTAATGCTGAGAAGGTCAATATTTTTTTTACGAATTTTATATTTTAAAAAAGAATGCAAATTTTTCAAATAAATGCTCCTCTGTTGCAGATGACCTGAAAAAAGCACCAGATTACACAAAATATTAAGCAACACAACTGCTTTCAACAATAGAAAATATTCTTAAACATGAAATCAGCATGATTTCTGAAGGGTCGTGTGACACTGAAGACTGGAGTAATGGCTGCTGAAAATTCGGGTTATCGCCACAAAAATAAATTACATTTTAAAAATATATTAAATGTTTACTGTATTTTTGACCATATAAATGCAGCGCTGCCAATAATTGGATAATTATTTAAAAAAAAAATGAAAGTAAAAAAAAAAAAAAACCTTACAAAGTCCAAACTTTTGAACAGAAATGTACTCTTTAAAATGTCATAGTTCCTATAAATACATACCACATGCAGATTCTGGCAATATTCCTATTCACTCAGCCAGTTTCTGCAACACTAATACTGACCTGTGGATGAAATTAAAATTCAGAGTGATAAGTCGTTCACTCTTAGCTCATCTTTCATAGTTATTCTCACATTATGTGTACGTTTACCAATAGCCTATATAAAAACAGACATTTTTATCTGCATTTATATATTTATTATATCGCTTAGTCTTCATTAATAATATAAAAGTTAATATATATATATTTAAATATACTACTATATTCTTCTTCATATTGACAGCAGATGGCACCCGTGACTATCAGTTTTAGATGACTCCCTCACATTCATCCATCCTCTCCCTCTCAAGCGCGTCTCTCGCGCTTGTTTTTCACCGCGCGGGTCTGCGAGTAGAACGCTCGCGCTCGGCCGCGCTGCTGTGATTGGAGGACTGCGGCATCGCGCAGCTGTGATTGGAGGACTGAATCAGGGCTCATCGCGTTACGCTCACGAGAGGAATGTTCCCTTCCCTCACACATAGGCATAACTAGAAAGAAAAGAACGAGAGAAACCGGGAAAACATCCTCGAAAGCAGGAGAAAATCACCTAAAACCTCACCTCTGAAATTCTGTAGAATTCACGCTTTGAAGTAGATCTTCGCCACGAGTCATAAGTCCTCATTTGGAAGGATTTTGAGTTGTTTGAGCGGCTCGTCAAATTGGTAAGTGGGAATTCCGGATATTTGCGTGATGGTTTTCTTTCCGGTAGTGGAGGGGGAAAGTTTGTTTCCTCTTGTCATGGTTTCGTTTTGCAAAAATGGACGCTTAAGATGAAGCAGACAATTAATACAATATCGAACAAAGGTATTCATTCATTATCTGCAGTGTTTCTACATGCCTCTTTACATACTGATACTTGTCTACTATTTTCTTATTCCAGCCATTTTTTCCACATTATATTCTCTATAAATTCAACAGCCGTGTTCTCATAAAAGTGAATTACTCCATTTTGTCTACATTGCCCGTGCCCAATATTGTTTATTATTGTGTGTGTGTGTGTGTGTGTGTGTGTGTGTGTGTGTGTGTGTGTGTGTGTGTGAGGTTGCTTTGATAACATCTGTGTTTGGGTTTTGTTGTCAAGTCCCAACATGCATCGTGAAAAATCACGTTGACTAACTTACCTGCTTGTGTTGTGTAGCTCGGATTGGCTTTTCTTTGCCAGTAGTTGAATTAAAACAGTTTGTCCTTGATTATAGAGATGTTGTCTTTTCATTAACTTTGCTACATTTGTATTGTAATTGGCAGATTACTCAGTCTTTTGTTTGACTGAAAGTCGAGTTGTTTACATTCACGCTGTGAGTTTTTGTATGATCTCTTTTTTTCCCCCATGCATTACTACTACAAACTTAAATATATTTATGCAATATTTTACATTAGAGATTTACAGATACGTAAATATTATTTTGTGTTAAAGTCTCCAATAACCCATCTCCCCCCTCCACAACTGTGGGTTTAATTCTGCTTGTTGACAATGACCACAGCAATGAAAAAAATTATATTCACTGTAAACTGTTCTATTGACAATGCTAGCAAATAATATAACTATTGCTATTTATGCTATTTATTTCTGCAAAAATGTAATTGTTTTGCTCTATTTTTGGGGCTCTACTTTAAATCAGTTACTTTACCTTTTAATGCTGTTTTAATTATGCAATTTATTATGCATATATGACTGAATTGAAAACTTTGAATATAGGTATTCAAAGCTGATCACCAATCAGGATTACTTATTTGTTGCATATTTGCCTTACTTATTGAGATTAAAAAAAAAGCAAAAAAAACATTTTGTCAGTAAATTGATCTATGACATTTAGCCTATGTCTGCTTTTTTTTTTTTTTTTTTCTTTTTAACTCTTACAGGTTCAGAGGGGACGCTTAGAATAAAATATATATATATATATTTTTGGCCCTGACCCTCCATAACACCCAGAGAATGAACATACCCATGATTAGTCCCAGGGGCAATAAAACACAGAGGCAGAGATAAATCTCCTACGAGGAGCGAGGCAGTTCTATCCATATATCTTAATTTACCGTGGTATTGGTCTTTCAGATTTGTGGAGGGAGAAAAAGAGCAGAAAGCTCCAAATGAAAAACAGAGAACCTCAGAGAGGCCTGTGCTTGCTCTTCGCTCTCATGAGAAGCCCTCTCTTTTTTTTTAGTGGCAGTGTTCGGAAATACAAATAGACCTAGTGCCTACAGTTTATTTTTCCTCTTTCAATCTCGTCGTGAATACGAATAGTTGTTCAAGTAAACACAGGGTAATTCCAGCTACTTAATATCCTGAAACTCCTTGATTGTGGAGATTAGTCTTGTGAACAGATTTGAGATAGCATGTTGGCAAGTGTGAATAATGTTAATCGAAGGCAGACCATTTTCTAAATGGGGTCTTTTTATGCATGCCTGCAATAGGCTGTGGAGATTCCTGTTGCATGCCTTGCTCTAACAACCACATGAAGTCTCATGTAACATTGTGTGAAAACCATTGCTTGACACCTTAGAAACAATAGCTATTTAAACTCAACGTTTTCAAAAAAGTTGTATGTGTGTGTGTGTGTGTATATATGTGTATATATGTATATATTTCATAATTTTTGTACATTTAATTTAATATCTTGGAAATTGTTTTTCATATACCATTGTTCTGGATTCAAAAAAAAACATCTGTAATTTTCATAATTTTTGCTCATATATATATATATATATATATATAGTAAAAAAAACTATATCTTCTTTACTTGTGTAATTGCATACTTTAACTGAGTGTGGTTACTAGATTGTATAAATGCATAGATTGTTTAAATACAGAAGTATAATCGGCACTTGCCCTGAAGCATGTTTATAAGGTCAATCCTGCTCATAACATAGAAATTCACATTAACAATCTGTGTCAGATAGATTTTTCCTGTGCCTGTTCATGATCATGAATCATTGGCGCCAGTTTGTTGTCATTTGCATCATGTTTTGTAATCTGCTGCCATTATTGTTAGTGCAAGATGTGGGTTAAACAACACTGATGACCCCAGCAGCACCCCTCCCACCTCCCACAGCACATGAAACCTTCAGCAATCTGAATGCTCCTGCAGCCACGGACCAGAAAAAGGCCTGTGCTCTGCTTGCAACTAAAATAGAAGGCCAGGAGTGGGAGGGGAAGAGAGAACCAAATCTAATTTTCTCCCTAAGAGCCAGGCTTTCTTTATTTATCTATCATTATGGCTGTATTTAAGGAGAAATGGTGGCCCACTTCCTCCATGCATGACACGTTCTTTATTTTTCAGCCTGTGGGCCTTCGTCTGGACCTAGAAGAGCCTCTCCTTGGAAAGGGGGGAGGAGAGAAAATGAGAATGAAAGGGAGGGAGAATGGAAATGGGGGGGAGAAAAAGAGTCAAGTTTCGTTCCTTGTGCACTGAATCAGACAAGAAAGCAGTATCTCTTCGACTCAGACGTTACTTTTAAGCCACTTTTAATTGTATTAACAATTTTAAATGTTGCTGTGGCTCAGTGGTAGAACATTGCGTTAGTAGCGCAAAAGGTCATGGGTTTAATTCCCAGGGAACACACATATACTCATTAAAAAAATAGCCTGATTGCACTGTAGGTTGCTTTGGATAAAAGCGTCTGCTAAATGCATAAATGTAAATTGTACATGCTTTCATTTGCTTAAAGGGATAGTTCACCTCCCAAAAAAAATAAATAAAATAAAATAAAATTTCGTCATCGTTTACTCCCCCTCATCTCATTCCAAACCTGTATGACATCTTCTCTGAAAAAAATAATAAAGATATATTAAAGAAAAGGAAATAATAAAGGTTTTTAAACTCATCATGAGGGAGAGTAAATGATGACAGAGTTGTCATTTTTGGGTAAACTATTCTTTTAATACTCATTTTAAGAGCACACGTCCCCACTCTGTGAAATCTTTTCTCACTAAATGTTATCTTCAAACCTTAATGAATGCCAAGCCTGTAAATGGCCTGTATGCTGTTGGCAAGTGAAGAATGATTCTTTTAAGAAGTTTAGAAATAGGACAAAAATTGCTTCAGGTTGAAATAGCCCCCCCAAAATCTTGTTTGCTACTGAGAAGTGAAGCACATCTTTATGCATGCAGGTTGAGCTTGACACAATTTGGCGTATGCCTTTTAGAAAACAATGCACAACAATAATGCACTAAAAACTTGTTGTATGGGAAACCGCAACTAAATGGGCCCTTGTTAAGCCCTTGCCCTCATGTCAATGTAGAACTTTATGTATAACCTTTTTGCATGTCACTCCATTTATCTGTCTCTGTATAGGAGATGCTGTGTCTTTCAGGAGCGTTTTGTTGAAGGGTGCAGTTGTGACCACACAGGACAATAGAACAGAATTGGTTGTGGTTAGCTGAGCTTGCAAAGTATAAACACATTCATTATTTGCCGTGCTAAGACCTCCAAATCTTAAGCTCTACCATATTCTTCTGGTTCTTTATACCAGTCAGGTAGTGACTTGTTGCTGCTAGTGCCTGCCACTATGACCCCATGTTGGTGCTTTTATAGATCTTCCCATAATTGTAAGGTTTATTTAAAAAGCATTACATGTTCTTCTTCACGTAGTGTTTTGATTAAGTATTGGACATTTTCCCTCTGCTTTGCATGGCTAGTTATATTTGACATTTTATTATGGAAAGATCTTCCCAAACCATGCCGTCTGCATTTTTGCAGCGTATTATGTCAGGTCTGAGATGTGTTTGGCATCTGCACAGAACCACACGACTATAAAGAGGGGCATTTCCAGAGTCTGACTCTCTCTGTCTGAACTTTGCTTGTGCTCATAGCACTGCTGAACCTGAACAAAACCCTTAAAGGAACACTCCACAAAAAAAAATAGGCTTTTTTTCCAAATCCGCTACAGTTGAGTTTTATAATTTTCGAATACATTCAGCCGAGCTCGGGTCTGGTGGTAGCACTTTTATCTTTGCTTAGCATAGATCATTGAATCTGACTAGACCATTAGCATCTCGTTTAAAAATGACCAAACAGTTTCTATATTTTTCTTATTTAAAACTCGACTCTTCTGTAGTTACATCGTGCACTTAGACTAACAGAAATTTAAAAGATGTTGTGATTTTCTAGACCAGTATGGCTAGGAACAATACTCTCATTCTGGCAAAATAATGAAGGAACTTTTCTGCCATACCACGGGTGCAGCAGGCACAGTGATATAGTCCCAGAAAATAGTCCCAGCTAGGTAACTTCCAATAAGCCTATTTTCAGACACTATATCATTGCGCCTGCTGTACCCATAGTACGGATGCAAGGTTCCTTGACAAATGTTGCTAAACAAAATTGTGATTTCCAGAAAAATAATTAGTAAACAAAATAAAGAATCATATTTATAGAGAAAGTCATAGTATTAAAACATCCTTATGGTTTATTTGTAGACCTTGATTAAAAGTTTAAATTAATAACTGAATTAAACCTACAAATTAGAAATTAAGCTTGCATTTGTATGTTTTTCATTCAGCTTCTCTGATTTTTGTTATGTGCAATGTTGATTTAAAATATGACTAAGTTAGATAAGCAGATTGGAGGAGATAAGGCTCGCCGAATACAGCACCATAAGCTATATTGTGTTTTCTGTTTCTGGGCTATAACCTAAATGAATGGAGAATGGCTGGTTGTAATTGAATGACTTCCTCCATAATAGGTTTCTGCTTTGTAGAGGAAATGAGTAAGAGTTCCTAAATGGTGAATATGAACAGATGTGTGACATGGTGGTCATCATCACTCAGCTATTGTAAACCCAGGGTTAATTATTGCCTTTTATACTTTGCCAGTCGCACCTCTTAATGGACTGTTTTACTTTGATTCAGCACAAAAGAAGACATCTGGTTGTTTTTGACCGATAAAAAAAACACTGAATATGGTATGAATATCTTACCAATTTAAACAACTTTTTGTAGCCTTATTCTCATTGATGGTTGGTTTTAAATCATGCATGAAGCCTGTGGCTTTGACGGTAAACAAGTTTGCTGTCATTTCAAAAAGATCCTGACAGAGAAATTCAGCTGTTGGCTTCCCACGGAGCTGAATCGTGACTGAGTGCTCTCTTCAAGCTTGTAAAATATCACAAACATTAAGGAATATCATAACCACAGTGTAAAAAGAATGAGTGGGTGCTTTGTAGCTCTTTGCTGGCACAGTTGAGCCCTCCCTCAAGGCATCTGTGTTCCCATCCTCAGCGCCTCAATGAACCACGCTAACCTTCTCATTTCATGGGCTTTAATTTCAATTAGCTATGGCTGATCGTTCGCTTTGATCACATTAGTCTCCCCTTCGAGCCCCAACTGCTTTATAAACACCCTCATGCTTTCCTGTTGGTTTTACTAAACCCTCGGGAATTAACAGCAATGATGGCATCTTCATATGATTGATTCCTACAGCTGTCCCTTATCTTTTAGCACATAGTTTCTCTCTCAGCACTCCAAGAAAAAACAATGTCACAAATCATTGGACATGTTTCCGGTCAAGAGTTTTGAAGTGGATATGTGCAAAAGCCACTTTAATTAAAAACGGCAAAGTTCGTAAAGCTATTAGCTAAATTGTCTTTTTTGATGAAGGCTATATTTATCCTGTGTGGATCTAAATGTCTCAAGCTTGGTGACACTCTGTCTGAGGAGTGTTTCTGCCCTGCGTCGGACACTAATCCACAAGAAGCCTCAGTTCAGTTTAATACTAGAAGAGCAGCGTTATGAGAATCTCATGTGAACTAATCAGTGTTACTTGTGAAAGTTTGACATGAACTTTCTTGACAATTTTCTTAATTGGTTTTTAATTTCCATTCAAGCTTCTGAGTATTTTGGTGTCAGTTTGTTGAGTTTGAAGTTCCCATATTTTAGCGTATCATGCTGTATCAAACCTTGCTTGCAAATATGGACTTCTAACAGAAGTCTAGACATGAAAGTGTAAACAAGAAAGGAATCTTAGGCTGCAATGAGTGAGCAGACAGAGAGTTTCCACTTTATTAGCAGTTTAAAGGTTGTTTTCAAAACTTTATCATCGACACACTATCTATCTCTCTACTTAAACCCTGCCACTCTACAAAATCTTGCATTTATTTTTGACTGAAACATCCACATCTCAATCCAATCAACAACTGATGCATAGAACCAAATCCCTGCCCTACATTTTTTATTTGATAATCCATTACACTTGAATGTTTGTCGTATTACAGAAGAAAAGATCTGTTACAGTTTTATCTTGACTTTAACTTTGACAACGTTCAAATAATTCTGAAGATGGAAAAACTTTCATTGGCTAAACTTTGATTTGGCAGCTGTTCAATTGTGACAGACTAAAAGTGCCCTAAAGCAGTGCATGACAAATCATAAATACTATTTTATTATTCTATGCATTTTATTACTCTATGCACTAAGAAGTCGCTGACGCTGACGTATTTCTCAAGCTTGATCCAACCTTTATAGATAGAATAATGAACAGGGGATCTGCTGTTTGTGATGCTACCAGATAATGATATTTCACTCTATGTGAGATCAGACGTTTAAATGCCTAATTTGGATGAATTTAAGAAAGTTAACTAAATGATATCCATCACTCTTGGATCTGAGTCTGACCTTAGTAATGAGGAATTTGTTAGTGATTTGAAGACAACAGCCTTCCTCCTTTATCCAGAAGAGGCATGGCAGTTTGTATTTGATTTCCAAAGTCAGAAATTCTGGTAAAGCTCCTTTGATATGGTATAATTGTTGTTTGCGGGTGCTTTATGGTGTTGTGGCTTCCTAATGACATTTTTCTTTAGTTTTTCAACAGATGGTTTAACTATCTCTTTCTCTGCTCCCCATTTCTTTTTAGGTACTACAAAGGTTTTTCACAGAAGTTTGTGGCTTTGCTCTGTGATCAGCTCCAGACAGAAGACTCTTAATGCTGATACCCAGAAGTCCCCTTCATCATCATGTGCTGCCACACTTGCTACCCTGTGAGGTAAGAACCTGATGCTTCCTCTTGAAGGCTCTTCTTTACTTTATTTCTCTTTCTCTGTGTTTTTTTGTGTTTTTATACTTTTTCTTTTGTAAATCAGGGTCTGTCGTATTTCCCAGATGCTTTTGTGAAATTAAACTGTTGGTAAATGTTTGGAGTGCTCTACTCTCTATTACCAGAGGGTCACCTCTTTTTCAAAGACTGACTCAATAGCCAACTTCGTTAGTTAATGCTCCTATTTTTCTTTACTTCCTCCACCTTTGGCTGTATTTTCATGGGGAGAGAAGAAGCATACGGCAACCTTGATTACGAAGCTCAGAGATTAACCCTTAACCCTGTGCCTGAGACAGAGACAGACCTACGCAATCAGCGAGTTTCCTGTCTCATAATTATTGGTGCTTGATTGGTCTGTCAGAGACCAGATTCCCTGCAGCCCACCTCCACCGTTCCATTCCACATTAATGACCCATGACATATGAGAACAGTGTTTACATGCAGAACTCCATACCGCCACTTTGAGGGGATCACCGTTGGGATATTCTCAGATACTTAAGGGCTTTACTTTTGATTAGACTGTACTGCAAGTTTAGATGTTGCTCAGAGGCATGGGTCAATCAGTGCGTGATGTAGTGAATCCTATGGACCTGGGATGTTTACATGGGGCGGTGGGATGGTTGGCTGGAGGGAGGGGCTGTTCCACTCAATTACAGCCACATGTTTGCAAAGGATGTGGAGCTGAACGAGGCTGTGTGATCTGCCAGGCCTTAAACAGGGCCTTTGCCTGTGGGCAGCTCTAAAGTTTTCCAGCGCGTTCCTCCAGCCTCTTCGTTACTGTGGTTTCTAGGCAAACACACTACCCTGTTGCAGTACAATTTTGCTTTCATAAACTGCACTCGGGCTGCCTGAGATTCTCATACAATTGCTCCAAATCTGTTCTTGTACACACTTGTACACACACTAACACACAGACCACACACATATAACTAAGTTATACTGAGATGGGGCATGGAATATTTCATATGTGCTGGCGTACATTTGCAAAAAGCAGAAGCAGGACAACTTTCAAACATGCACATGAAGCATAACAGAAAGTGACATTGTCAACTAACTCTGGTTTTTGTTTGTATTGACCACCTATTTTATGTGGTCTTCTGTTTTGACCTTTTTTGACATCTTTTTTGGGTAGGAGTGCCTGTAGTGCAACTGTTGCTAGACGAAGCAGAGCTGCACTTCTAGTTTTTGGATGTTGAACTGGCATGAATTCACATGGACTAAATGGTTTACATTTTAAAAAAGTCAAATTATTGTTTTGTTCCGACTAAAACTGAAGTTTTAAAGTGCAAATAAACACACTGATTGTTGGATCAAGGATCAAAGTGTCCAGATGTCACTCTTTGACTGAAGAACAAAGGTTTGTACTGTTCTTCCTGATGCTGTAATTAGATAAAAAGTCAGTGTCACGTTGTAAAATAACAGACATTCAGTAGTTCAAATGATTGGCATTTTTATAGAAAATTAAGAGAGGTTGATTGACCTATTGTCACAGTTCATCCAAAAATGGAAATTCTGTCATTTATTCATCCTCATGATGCTCCAAACATTTATGACTGTCTGTCTTTTCTGGGCATAAAAGAATATTCTGAAGGTTCCTTACATTGAAAGTCAATGTTGTTTTGGTAGTTTTATTGTATGACCAAAAACATCTGAATCAGTTTTACATCAGGTTTGGGATGACTTGAGGTGATTAAATGTTGACAGACTTTTCATTTTGAGTCTATGATCCATTTAGAGGCATGCAGCTTTCTTAAAAATGTGCCTTTTTAATTCTCATACTCTGGATTTATTTACATGTCCTTGCCCTGATCCGTCCAAGAACCCTTGGGCTTATGTTTCTATTTATACCAAACCCCCCTCTACAGGACAATAAGATCTAAAACCTTTTTATCATCCCACAGCCATGGAATTTGTGAGCAGGTAGTGGAAAATTCAACCCTTCTTTCCTTTCTGTCATGCCCTAATGCCTTTTGAGAGACTCAAACCTTGGCGCTTAGAACACAACCATCATCCCACAGTGATAATAAAACAGAACTCCAGTGCTGTCACAGTATGTCTCAATCATGTGGATAAGAAAAGGGTAAAAAATGGCATCATTTTAAACACCTTGCGGCAGATATCTTGATTTGTAAACTCATGCAGGAACAGATATTCTGGCAACACAAGCTCTGCAGAGTGTGAAAAGTATCTGTTTGATACAGAGCAACCTCCTGCCACAGCCATTAAGCGTCCTGCCTAGAGAACTGGAGACAACAGAGAGCCCTGCATGAAGTGCACTTTCATGCTTTGCTCCTCAGGGCAACGTCCTTCAACTCAAAACAATTTCCACTTAGTGTTTTTTGGGGAAGGGGTCAATGTCACATTCAGTTGCCAGCTGGATAACATGTGTTTCTATACACAGAGGAACTAGCCACTTAGTAATATGGATTTTGTTCTCCACATCCAAAAAGACGTTGGCTTGCACTGGTCCGCACTGAGGTCAGGATTTCACACTCTAGAGCCCCTTTCACACTGAGATTCCGGATAATACACAGGTAATGTGTCCCGGCATGTGTTCCCGGATCGTTAGATTTTGGTTCATTCACACTGCCAGTGATTTTCCGGAATCTGCTGGCGTTCATACTCAACCGTAAAGGTCCCTTAATGACAAGTGACATCAGGGCGTTACGTGTAATGTACGAGTCAAAAACGCTAGGCACAATAACTTTCACTTAAGCTGGTGAATGATCTCAGCTTCAGCATGGATAGTGAGGAACTACATGATCTCTGCTTCATTACAGTTTTCACATATTATTTTGTCGCAGACGTTCATCTGCCTTCAAAACACCCGGTAAAAGAGTCACACAATAACGTGCATCATCACTCACCACCCCCTTTACGGCACTGGTTATGGCTTTTGTTCACACAGAGCTCGTTCCAGGACGGAACCGGTAATGTTACTCGGTCCCCAACCCGGGATCGATCCCGGAATCAATATCGGGACGTGTTTGCATTCACACAGAAGGCACCAACATACAGTGTGAAAGGGGCTTAGGATGTGTAGACCAGGGAACTTGAATGCCTATCTCTGAGTAGAGAACACTACTTTCTGAATCAAATGTTGTAGACTGGAAAAATTAGCTGGAGAGAATTGAATCCTGAAGAGATGTCCAAAATAGTGGTGGGAGAAAAGCTTGATGCATCGATGCATCGCGATTCGTTATCTAACGATCCAGAATCGATTCTCAAAAATTCACAATCGATTCTGTGTTCAATTCAAATGCGAGCGCTGTCAAGACTCACGTGACCAAACAAAAAAGACGGTGATGGACGACCGTTCATATGCTGGTGAATTAGCTTCGTTTAAGATAAAATGGACAAACTACGACTTGCACCATCTCATTTAAAATCGGATGTGTGGCAACATTTTGGATTTTCTGAAGACACCGAAGGTGTCGTTGATAAAAGCCATACTGTGTGCAAAGTCTGTAGCGCCAAATTCAAATATTTTGGCAACACGACTAACATGAAGAAACATATTACGCGGTTCCACTTCCACTCTTCCAATCACGAACACTCCCGGTTACATTCAAAGGACCCTGGATCAAGTAGCAAAGCTTCCACCGAATTCTGAAAAGGCAAAACGAATTACCCGATCAGTGGCGGGTTTTATTGCCAAAGATCTGCGCCCGTACTCGGTTGTGGAAACCAAGGATTTCGCACGATGTTACAGGTACTTGAGCCACGATACACTTTGCCCTCACGTCGTTATTTTAGTGAGACGCCTGTCCCCGCACTCTACAGTGAGTGTAAAGATCACATCTTAGAATCCCTAATTTTCCCTGTCATACAAATTGAGAACTGTTTATTCTTAATGATTGTTCATTGCAATTGTATGGCTTACCATTCATTCAGAGTTTGTTAATCCTGAAAATAACTTTAATAAATTAAAAGTATTGAAAAAGAAATATTAATAATCATTTTAATTTGGCAATACTGTCAAACAGATATTCTAACTATATACAAAAAGCATAGTAACTCAAATTTTGGTTAAAATAAAAAATTTAGAGTATTTTTTGCACAGCAGGACAATTAATTAAGAATCGTTCTGGGAATCGGATCGCTCCTCCCAGAATCGGAATCGGATCGAATTGTTAAGTGCCTTAAGATTCCCACCTCTAGTCCAAAAGCTTGTGGCTGTTTCAGTTTCTTCTACACCGAAAGTATTTTGAGTTTGAAAAATATTATCTGTTATAAAAATGTTAAGATATCTTACAATAATGGTATTTCATAGGTTGTCCATAATTATTCATGAATACAATAGAATAAAATAGATGGTAGGTAGGGCATAATATGTCAATTTGGTGTTTTTCTCGATTGCTAAAGCACTATAACCAGGCTTTTGAACTAAAATTTCAAAACCATAATGCCATTTTTCAAAAAGCACACCCATTTTTCTGAACTATAAACACTATGTATATAGGAGTTTGGTGAATTGAGTAAGAAGTTATGGATTCATGTTTACTGTTTTGAGAATACTAGGCATAGTTTCAAGAAATGTGTTTAAGCCGTTGAGAAAAACTGTAATAACAGCTCTGTGTTATGTCAGCCATTTTGGCTTTTAAAAATAAAATACCAATATTGCAATACCATAAGAAGTGTACATAACAAAAATAGTTGGTCGTGGTCACATGACTGGGCCAAAGAATTTACTGTAGGTACAGATACACTACTGTTCAGGCAGTTCAGACTCTCTCTCTCTCTCTCTCTCTCTCTCTCTCTCATGCATGGGGAAACCATAATATTACGTTTAAAAAAAAACAGCATTTTTTTTGTTTGTTTTTAATCTTTTGTAACATTATAAATGTCGTTACTGTCACTTTTGATCCGTTTTATCTTTTGATAAATTTTATGTGTCCTCTGTGAATAAAAGTATGATTTTTTTTTTTAATCTTACTAACCACCATACCTTTGAATGATAGTCTAATAGGGATGCACCTAAATGGAAATTATTGGCCGAAGCCGAACAAAATGAAACACTTTTTCACATTTTCCCCCCATGTAGGCCTATGCTGCTATTTTTTTTTTTCCACCATTGCATTAATTAAATTACCATAATGTGCTTTTTGCTGTTTTGTCCTTCTTTTCAAATAAATAATTTATTACAAAACAACAATTTAAAAATATTTACTTTACACTGAACTTTTTTTTTTACATTCTAGCAGACATATTAATTTTAAGTTAAATTGTGCTTTGTTGGTAAGTTAGTAAAATAATATTATTTGGCCATTTTTGAGACTTGAATCAGGCTTGTATTTTTACTGTAAAATTATATCGTAATTATTGTAATCATTATTATTGTCTTACTGTTTTATTTTACAGAACAACAGTAAAATTACAATATTAATGTTGATGGAGTTATTGCTTTTTCTCTGCTTTTATTTTGGCAGAAACCCATAGGAAGAGCTCAGTGCTTTTTTTTTTTTTTGTTGGCATTCAGATTTATAAATGAATCTCATTATGAATTTGTGAAGATGTTTGTCACGCTTAACACATTGTCACATGCCTTTAAAAAATAAATAAAAGTCTTACTGACGAGTAACAAGTTCAGCGCAGATTTTACTCGCACTTAAGACTTTGAACTCTGGTGCTGAGAGCTCTGTCAGAATAAATGCAATTCTTGCGTGCTTTAGAAAATCTAAAATTCTGTATTTTATTTACTAATCGTTTGAGGTAATTTCACGAATTCAATCATCACAGTAACCTAACCACGAGTATCAGCCACCTCTTCTTTTTATCAGAGATGTGATACAGCACATTCTCTTGCTGTCGGTGCTTCGAGCTTGTAATGATTTCTGCGTATAGTTTAAATACTTTCACACTGCCGACATGTTTGCTGCATTAGTGTGTGTCTTTTTAATTGCGTTAAGTCATGTTCGGTACATATTATTCAGCTTTTTCGCTTATTCTGCCGAACTCTGAAAGATATATTTTTTTGTTATTTTAGACCCTATAGTCTAAAATATAATGCGAGACAGTGCATTTCTGTCCAATTTCCAGCAGAGCTGATCTTTGATTGTTGAACTGAGCATGGACCTTCTGTTGTGTTGTCCAGAATCGAACCTCCCAACCATATGTCTCAGTGACGTGAAGCCCTCTCTGGAGAGTGAGGCTACATTTGACCGTGGAATGTGCTGGAGCGTGTGCATCTGCTTAAACAAAGCCTTATTTTCAGTTCAATGTTGTAATTACAGACTAGAATGAATCTAGCCGTCTTGTGAACCCACAGCAGCCTCTACACAAGTTTCCCAGGATCTGCTCAGGGCTTGTCAGTCCAAGCACAGTGTTTACAGCAGTAAATCTTAGCCAGCATTAACACATCTCTCAGACATATTTACTTACTTTTAGAAAAGTGTGTGTCTTCTGTGTGAGGAAATCTTATGTTTGTGATGCTGGATTGTGTTGTAATGGGCCGATAGCATTAACAGGGTCTTATGGGTATTGAACTAAGACTAGATAGAGGGACTTGGTCAGTCTTAGCACTGCTTGTCGTCTGCTACTCCTCTAGACATTTGGATTGATGGGAATTGGACTTCCTGTCTTTTTCCATATAAAGAGAAAAAGTGGTTTGTGATCCAATTTAATATGTCTATTGAAAAAGAAAACCCAGTGAATCAATGCATTCACTATTTCAGTAAGTAGCAGCAGGGTTATTCTACTTTAAAACTTAGATTACAAAACTGTAATAAAAATAATAAATATAACTTCGTATTGTGCTGAATCAATCCTGCTGCCCATTGGGATACATAACACAGTGTGATGATCAAGGTTAGACAATCATAGTTATATTTGTATGCAATATTTGAGAAATGCTGTTGAAAGTGGATCTGGCCGAGCACCAAAACACACTTGTAGCCAATCACCAGTAAGGGGTGTGTCCAGCAGTGATGGGGGAGGTGCCAGTGTTGAATAGCCTGTTCAATAATTTCAAATATCAAAAGCATTTCTCAGAAATCTCTTACTGTACCTTTAATAATAATAATAATCATGATAATAATAATTCCTTACATTATCCTTACAATAATTCTTTAATTATCAATATCATGTTAGTAAACCAATCTATTTGACCTATACCAAAATCTGCATTATGCCTTTAAATTGTACATGCAATAATTATAATAATCGGATAAAAAGTTTATCATAAGTTATGATCTGTCCATAAAACATGGGCAGTGTATAGACAGTTTACTACTGATACCAAAGTAAGTAGAAACAAAACTATACAAAATACAATTATATGATGTTACAAAGGAATTTCCAAAAAATGTCCTTATTCGGTTTTTCATAAAAAATTACTTAATAGTTTCTACTTCCAAAATATACGTTTATTTTACAGTTCATATTGTACATGGTAAGGTTTTAAAGTTGACTTACAAAATTGTAAGTAATTCTCTGTTTGTTTGTTTTGTTTTGTTTTGGTTTGTTTTTTGGGTGGGGGTAATTTTGCTGTTACTATAAAACTTGAAAAATACTAACAATAGAGAGAGTCTGTGTGTACAGACTTCTGACTGATAGTGAATGTCAACCACTGACATGAATTTAGTTTGTTTTATTTCATCCAGAGTCTTACTAAATAGAGGTAAATAGAGCACAGAAGAACCCAAGGTACTTTACTACGTGGGTGATGAGCAGGATGACTATGCAACACCATCATCAGTGTGTTCTTGAACCCACGACTCTCTGTTTGCCAAAAACCTCCGCCCTCATTTCCTTCCTTTCAACTTTCTGCACTTTCCACTCGATTTCTCTTTTGTAGACGTTTACACAGAAAGATTCGTTTTTACCCTCCTGGTATCAAATCAGATACCATCAGTCTTACTAAATTCACATCTTATTTCCCAATAACCCCCTTTTATATTTCCATTAGAGTGTTGTGTGTCTCTTGCGGGTTGTTCAGACATCCGATAAGCCGCAGATACAAACCAAAGATGGGCTGTAGATGTGAGAGAGGAAGCGACAGCGGGCTGTGAGAGGGCTGTGCTGGTAGCAGAGCGTGACTGAGATGTTGGAAGAGCTGCGGCCAGCAGGGAATGATAGATAGATAGAGGAGGGAAGAGAGGCGGGAGGAGGACCGTAGAGAAGTGCAGCAGGAGGTTTGGAAGGGGAGTGCTCTGCAGGAACGTTTCAGTATTCTTATGGTAATCCAGCCTTGGATGAGCCTCAGAAGCAGCCAAGCAAACAATGAGAGTGGAGCCAGGAAGTCTGCTCTCCCTGCTGGCCGTCGTGACTTGAGAGGCAGGCGAGGCGCTGGGCTGCTTGCAAGGAGGGGCCCCCAGGAGGGGCCGGCGAAACGCATGCCAGCACACATATCCACATACCACATTCACTCAATCTACGAGTTAGAGAACATGGTCGGCGCTGGTGAAAAGCATGTTTGTGTTTGTTTGCATGTTTTGTGGTGAGCTGGAATTGTTTTTCTGTAGACTCTTTAGAAATGATAGATACATTTCATTACATTCATCATTTTGAAGCACTTGTTTTTGGTGATGTTCTTTTAAGAGATTCTGATAACAAATACCATATTGGTTATCTGCAGATAATATAGTTTTTTTTTTTATCTGAGTAAGTTGATATCGCATATCAATTTGTGCATGCTTTATTCATCTTTTTTTTCAGTTTATGGCATCATCTAACACTCCTTTAATAGTTAATGTTAAATTGAGTTTAATCATTTAATAAAGTTAGCTTAAAAATACATTAGTATATAAACCTTTTACCTTGTGCAGATAACCACAGTAATAATACAGATGGCCATGGAAATCCACTCTTAATAAAAGTGAAATTAAGTTATGATTATTATGTTATAATAGTTATTATGTGATAATGATAATAAGAGTTAAATAAATATAAAATAAAAATATGTCTTTAAAATGTAGCATGAATTAGCATATTAAGTTAATCTTAATGAAGTTAGATAAGAATAAATAAATTAGTCTTTAAAAATATTAACAGATTTAGGTCATCTAAGATAATAATCTCTTTTTTTTTTATCAAGTACCTTAGTAGCATCAACAAAAATGACATTATCCAATGCATTATGAAACTAATTGGAAATATAACTGATAATGATCACTGTTCCTGGACCAGTAAAAGTGATGCCCTGCCACTAAACCCCGTAACTCCATTTGCTCCTCAAACTGTCAGTCAAACCTCATTATTCCTCCCGCCTCTGTCATGAATGAATTGTGGCGTGCAGTTTGGAGCATCTCCGCTTGTTGCAGTCTGAAGGTAAATAAAAGAACTGTTGATTGAATAAGTACAGCATTTCCTTTACTCGAGAAACACTATATTTATGAAGGGTAATGTTTTTTGTATTTGAGGAGCAGAGAAATGTGTCTTAGCATTTGTTATGAAGTCACAGTCAAATAGCCTGTGCAAATTGTGCTGAATCTTTTATAATATGATACTTTGGCCGAATAACAGAAAAAAACTGAGCACCCACATAGTGCCAGTATATGTCGTATAAACTGTATAACCTGCAAGTTCATGAGAATGTAAATGCGATGTAGCGTTAATGACAGGGAAAAACATTCGCTGGTCAAAAACTTTAAATTTAAATTTGATTTTGATGAAATGTTAATAATATAGTGACACATGCAATGATGCAAATAAACATAGCTTAAGTTATTTGTAGGCCCATACATCTATATGGTAACGCTATACAAGATTTAATTAATGTTAGCCAATGTATAAACGAACAAGCATATAATGAACAGTATTTATTAATCTTTTTTAATGTTAATGAAAATACAGTCATTCATTTGTAGTTCATAGTGCATTAACTAATGTTAACAAACACAACTTTTGATTTTAATAATGCATTAGGAAATGTTGAAATGAAGATTAATATATGCTGCAGAAGTATTGTTCATTCTTAGTTTATCAACACTTGTTAACTAATGTTAACTAATGAACCTTACTGTGAAGTGTTACCATTTATATAAATGTATCTGTATACAATAAAGCCATAATACCATAATATAATTTCCAGGCTGACAGCAAAAATTAACTTTGCCTGTGTACACAATATGAGGTAAATCTGTCCCTGTACATTACAGTTGTTGAATAAAACAACTAAACTGAACTATTATGCCTGTCTATCTGCTTTTTTTATTGATCACTGAGAGATCATTGACTTATGATGTTGGTTCAATATAATTCAATATATTTTTTATAGCTTAGATGTAGTAAACAACTTCTGCCATGTTGCTGTAGCTCAGCTTGCTACATTTTACAGGGCTGAAGCTTTAGTGTAGTGAAGCTTCAATTAATGAAGAGTAACTGTTAGCTTAGCTCACTACATTTTCCAAGTATGTTCATATATTTTCACATTGTGATGCATACATTCACTTACAATATTTAAAAACGATTGAGTTTAGGTTTTAGTGTTTTATTTGTAATTTATTTATAGGATCATGATATTAAAAAAATTCACAAGTCATAACATGAAAACAATTATTGTTTGATTTTAATATTAGTGCATCCATAATTCTGAATAGGTGTTCTTTGGTGTTGGGCAGTGGTTTTGTGTGTTTGTTTGTTTTTTTTTTTTGAGTGTGTGTGCATCGATCAAGGCCACAGACTTGACAGGATATCTCGGGTGATCCCTTTAGCTGTTCATCTCACCTGCCTTTCCAAAACATTTCTGAAATGGGATGTTTGGCGTCTTGCGGTTATGCTATTCTATGAAATGGACATAGCTGGAAAAACCAAAGATATTCAAAGGCGCTCTCAAAGCAGCATTATCTTTGGGGAAAGGAGTGACACAGCTGGCTCTGTTCTTCCTCAGGTTTCTGTCTGCAGAGTGACTTCCCCTTTCAAGCATTATATGATTGAAGACTGTGGGAATGCCTTCCCAGAAACCACATGCCATGCCTCAGTGATTTGTTATAAGGTGTGTTCATTCTATATGGTGGCTACAGTTGCTTTACCTTTCCCCCATCTCTCTGGTCTTTCATCCATTCAAAGCAAATAAATGAGGAGCTTTCCTCTGAAAGAGTGCTCAGTGAGACTATAAATTATGCCATTTAGCACAGCTCTATGGCATCTTTGCCTTATGATTTAATGGTGGTCCATATGCTGCAGAGATTTGCTTTGTGCCAGTTTTCGAACTGTTATGTTATTGATATTAAGCTGTGTGTTTTGTGTGTTGTGACTGTGTTGGGATAATCTTGTTCACAGATCTAAGTGTAAGTGTCAGGGACTCATGATTGTTCTTTCTCTGTCAGCACACTTCCTGTCCTTAGGCCATGAAGCTTTCCACACTGACTAGTCGCGGCCTGCTTTTACCAGTCTTCCATCTTTATCTCTCCTAAGGCATGTTTAAACCAACAGTGAATTGTTCATTCATAATTTTTTACAGGCTTTAATGCAAGATCCCTGTCATGTGACTATATGGATGCTTTATACACTTCTTATGCATCTAATCTTGTTGTTAGTAGTAGTAGTGTGTTGTCTTTATCACAGTTATTTATTAATTAACTGAATATAATGATACATTTAACTGAGCTCAGAAAAGCAGTGTAAATCTTTATTAATATTTAGTAGTGGTGTAATATTTAATGTATAATAACATTAATTGTAGTAGTGGTAGTAATATTTATAATCATAATAATAATAAAAACGTAATTGTACTGTCTGTGAAAGTTGCACACTAGTTTATTTTCTTTACCAGGGATGGGATAAGTTGTTGAAACCTGTTGCTGGTCACATCTCTCCGTCCCTTGCCCTGAGATCCTGTGTGAAGAGTGACCCAGTCTGTTTTAAGGGGTCCCTGCAAGCCAGAGGAGCCCCGCCTTTTGTTTCCCCATTACCCAGGAGTCAGGGAAGTGTGAAAAGTAGGGCGCAGGTCGGGGCTCTTTGTCCCCCTTGGCCAAATGAAAAGTGACAGACACCGGCCCCCTCTCTGTGCCTGTTAATTCAGGCCCCCAGTCCCGCATAACCTCCGGGAGCCACTAATTGCATTGAGACAAGAAGGACCTACGAGAGAGAAGACACATTATGTTATTAACGCTGGACAGAGCCCAACACCAGCCATTTTGAATGGGACACTACTTAAAGGGATAGTTCACCCCCCAAAAATAAAAACTCTGCCATCAAGTCCTTACAAACTTGTGTGACTTTCATTATTCTGCAGAACAGAAAAAAATGTATTTCATTAACCATATGGTTTTGGTGACCATTGAGCTCCGTTGTATGAAGGGGAAAAAAAGGTTTGGAACAACATGAGATTTTTGGGTAGAATATCCCTTTAACCAACCTTCCAGTCTCGAGAGCCGCCATCTCACAGCTCTCTCATCTCTGGTCTGTTACGGGGTCAGGGGTCAAGTCACAGCATGAAGATGGAAGTGCAAAGGAATTTGAATACCCCTCCAGTTTTCTCTGTCAAGCTTGCTTTCTGGCTCTCAGGAGGGAAACATGTTACAATGATGGTTCTGAAACGTTAATGAGTGTTCCTCTCTCTTCATTACAGGGTCTTTAACAAGAGGAGGCTGTAAAGAGGCCTTGAAGTTGTCTTCACGCTCACATTCTCTTCCTCAGTCTACTCACCTACACAGCTTATTGGCCGCTTTGTTTGTCTCAAAACCAAGTCAGCTAAATAGTTTCGGATCTCAGCTAACATGATGAAAAGCACTTCCATGGTCATCGTCATTGGCGTTTTGGGAGCTACCTTCCTTCTCTCATCGTCGGGTGAAGGTAAGTCAGTTTAATTCTAATAAAGTGTCTACACTTGACCATTGCTTTCTTCTCAGCGGACCAAGCAGATGCTTGGCAGTAGCCACAAAGTGTCTGTGTTGAATCACAAACCCCTAAAGCAAACAAAAATGTGTTTTTTGTTTGGTTTTGTTTGAGTGAGGGAAGAAGGCGAAAACTGGAGATGACTGAAATGGTCATCTGTTTTGTTTCATCTGGATGCACAATAGAAATGCAGCAGCAATTTATAATACAAAGCAGACTTGAGGCAGCAGAATTGATTTTGCCGTATTTGGATGATCCCCAGTGTTTGCAGAAGCCTGTTTTAATGGATGGTGGCCTTTAAAAACATAGCACGGTAATGGCCTCGCTTTTTATTCTCATCAGGCCCTGAAAGCTCAGAATCTGTCTCTTCACATTTGCAATGCATTAGCAAACAAACACTATCTGCCAGGATATTCATCTGAATTTAATTTCATTATTTAATTTTATTGATTTGATGGCCTTCTGATCTTCTCTCATATGGGTCGGCAGTAACTGAGACTTTGCCTCCATTTCAGGTAAAAGCAAACATGAGGAATTGCACACTTTTGTTTCTCTCAAATGACTCACTACATCAGAATGTTTCCATCTGCATTAGAGACTGTTTTGCTGCATTCACATCTGGTCTTTAGGTATTCATTCACTCAGCAGTGATTGTCTTTGGGGAATACATGTCTTAGGACTGAGGTGTGAAGAGGCCGTTTGGGTCACATTTGGCTACGTGGAGAAACAATGGTTTGGTTGATTGGTTTGAAATGGTGTTCATATGTTAAGGAGAGGAATAAGGGAAGAGTGTGTCAGTGGGCAAGATTGTAGATATGTGTATTTCAGGTAAATGCTGTTTTTCCTCCCAAGTTTTACACTAGTATTTTAATGAAGGCAGGGTTAGGGTTACAGTGTTAACATTGATAAAGCACAGAAAACTCGCTATTGTCTATTTCTCACATTAGTTGATGTTAGGTTGAGGAAATATGTAAAATGCATTTAGAAATGATAAATTTAGGTGATTAATTTAATTTCTCTATATCTATCTATCTATCTATCTATCTATATAGTATCTAGTCTATATATATATATATATATATATATATATATATATATATATATATATATATATATATATATATATATATATATATACACACACAAATAAAGAAGTAAAGTATTCTTGTGAATAAATCTGAATAAAACAGAATTTTCTTCAGTCTTCAGTGTTTCAAGATGCTTCAAATTTGGTGCTCACAAAGCATTTCTTATTACTAATGTTGAAAATAGTTGTGCTGCTTAATATTTATAATGACTCTTTGATGAATATAACGTTAAAAGAATATTAATATGATCGAATAAATAAAATATTTGAAATAGTTTTTTTGAAAAAAATATGTTCTGAAATTTTAAACATCTTTACTGTAACTTTTTGATCAATTTGATGCATACTTTCAGAGATATAATATCAATTTATAAAAAAAAAAACTAACATTAACAGCATCTCATGCTTATCGATAGCTGAAAGCGTAAACAAAAATATTAATATAGCTAAAATATTCTATTAAAAATAAATAATAAAAAAAAAACGTGTCGGGGATGTATAGAACTTTGTCACTTAGGGTGCAGTTCAGTTAAGAACTGTGCCGTGTCCTGTGGAGATTTTTGGGCACAGATTTCATGTGAGCCTAGCTATGAGTCAAAGTATACTTTGTTACATAATATTTTGTTATACAGTCAACAAGTTGTCCAGGCTACAAAACATCACTCAGCAGTTTTGCCGTGGTCCACCCTTCTGTCGTAAAAACAATAGATTCATTGTTTACGTTTAAAAGCTGCCCACTGATGTCATGAGGCCTTATTATCTGTTTCTGTTTAGTTCTTTGAAGTTTATTTTTCTAAGTGCCTCTCTATTTTAGGCAATGATATCTTGGAGTCATAAACGCTGTCTATTCTTGGCAACAGAGAAGCCTTGGGAGAGAGAGTTTTCCTCCCATCAAGAACTAGAGACTCTCCAGAGTCTGTTAGAAGAAGAAAAAAACAGAAGTTTAAATTAGTATGTCAAAGCTCACAACCCCATTGCCTCCTTTTAGAGTTAAGCTCATAATTTTGTGTACAAAGGGAAATGACCAAGGCAAATTAAAATCTCTGGAGTGCAAACTTTACTTTCCTCTGTTGTTTAACAGTATGTTCAGTGCACTGACACAGTTTTAACTTTACAATTGTTTGGAGTGTTCACTGTCTGCTTGTTAGCTTAGTTTAGCCTCTTTAAATAAATTCTTTCTTCTGCTGTATCCCTCCCTGTAAAGGAACAAAAGAAGAAATGGGTGCTGGCAGTAATTTCTTCTCACATGTAAAGTCAACCAGAGCCTTTAAAACAAAGGGTAACAACCCTCAGTCATTGCAAAGGTTCCTGTGAAATGATGAGGGAGACTGGAGTGCCAGTGAGAACAGGGTCAGTGTGAGAGCTGAACTGCAGATGAATGCTGTTGAGCGTGTTTTTTTCTTCTTCTCTCTTCTGTATGGAAGCTGATCTGAGGGCAGGTTGACGTCTGACACCAGAATAATGTCTCCTGACTGCATATGGCGGCACGTTCCTCTGAGAAATGTCATGTCATTCAACACATTTAACACAGGCTTTCAATCCTGGAGCTAATAAATTAATTAAATAATAAATTAAACCCAAGCAGACTGAAATATAGCAATCAAATTGAGGCATTTTTACTTTTCTAGGTTATATGGTAATATTGAGATCACTGCTTGTTTTGTTTTACATCTTTAGTTTGATATTTTAGCATGAACATATTAAAGCTTCAGTAAATCTCAAAATTAATATACTACATTTAAGCATTTAAATCTGTTTATTTCTGTTTGGGTGTTTTTTTATTATTATTATTTTATATTTTGTTTATTAGCATCTAATACATTAATGTAATAAATCTTCAAATCTCAAGGTAAATAATATTTTTTTCAGCCTGTATATTAAATATTATGTAATTTCTAAATGAACTTGTAGCATTTAAAGCAATTTTAGCTGTAATTTTACATTTTTGTCCAATTGTCGATTGTTGGCCGTAAAAATAGCCCTATGATTTCCGCAAAGCAGAAAACGTAAATGGAATCACAACATACAGTCATAAAAGGGGAATTTACAGTATAACATGGAATGTCAAATGTATAAATCAAAAGTAGGTCATTACACTTAAATGAAAATTAGATCTGGACCAGTGTCTGTGAATATTAAGCAGCATAAAGATTCTATGAATCCTGCATATTTTGCATGTCTGTGTGAATAAATGGCACAGACACACGGTTTAGTTTCCTACGCACATACTGAAGGGTACATAAAAGTTTGGTTTAACTTAAAGAAACTGTTAAACTTCATGTAATGATAGTACTACTGCTAATAAATTATTAAAACATAATTTTTTTAAGGAATGTTCACCAGGAAAATGTATTTATCAGAAAATGTAAATACACAGCACAGTATTTCTGAAAACAACAACAACAAAAAAAATATATAATTTTTTATAAAAATTAATTAGATATGCTTTTGATTATTAAAATTGTATTATACCTTAAAAATAGAACCCAGAAAATTCATGGAAAACACAGAAACTGAATGTAAAAAAAGGGCCTTAAGAATTACATTTTTGTTAAACTTTTAATAAATTGCTTTTATATTGTTCAATGTCAATGTCACATTTATTTATATAGCACATTTCCAAGGCCAGGGCCTACCAAAGTACTTCACAGTAAAATACACAATAAAAAAAAAAATCACACACTGATACAATAAGAACAACGAAGTAGCAAAATGCTAAGAATAAAGAATACTCCTAAAATACAACACATTCATCAAGGCGGCTCCCCTGTGCCAAAAGCTACTTCAAACAAATGAGTCTTCAGCAATGATTTAAAAGTGGACAGGCTACTAGCAGTCCGCACAGCTACGGGCAGTGAGTTCCAGAGAGTGGGAGCTGCCACTGAGACGGTTTCGATCTAGGAACCTCCAGGACCATCAGGCTGGCTGAACGGAGGTTTCTGGAGGGCCTATGCAACCTGACAAGGTCTGTAAGGTACTCTGGGGCTAGCCCATTGAGCCATTTAAAACAAATAAAATAACCTTAAAATCAATCCGATACTTTACTGGAAGCCAGTGAAACGATGAGAGCACTGGAGTAATGTGCTCCCGCTTCTTCCTGCCGCTTAAAAGAAGAGTTGCTGCATTCTGTACAAGCTGCAGACGATAGAGCTCAGACTTCCCAATGCCTGTATACAAGGAGTTGCACTAATCCAGGCGAGAGGTAATAAAAACATGAATAACTTTTTCTAGGTCAGCCTGTCTCAGATACGGTTTGACTTTAGCTATCAGTCTAAGCTGAAAAAAGCTAGACTTAACCACAGCACTGACCTGCTTATCCAGTTTAAAAGCACTGTCAACAATCACTCCAAGATTCCTGCAATGGGATCTTAAATGAGGTGCTAGTTGGCCAAGGGAGCTGGTAAGAACCTGAACCAACTCTGGACAACCAAACAAGACAACCTCCGTTTTATTCTCATTAAGTTTTAAAAAGATTAGGTTCATCCATGTCTTAATATCGCTCATGCAGTTTATCACGGCCTGCAAAGATTCTTTTGCTGGAACCTTTAGCGGTAGATACACCTGCACATCATCAGCGAAGCAGTGGAAGGAGATGCCATGCTTCCTGAATATGCAAATACAGGGTGAATAAGAGTGGACCCAAAACTGACCCCTGCGGTACCCCACAGGTCAGAGGGGCCACTGAGGAGGAAAACTGTCCCATTTGTACAGAAATTGATCTGTCTGTTAAATACGACTTAAACCACTTTAGGACAGTGCCTTTTAAGCCAACACAGTGCTCTAAGCGCCACAGAAGAATTTTATGATCAACTGTGTCGAAGGCTGCAGTCAAATCAAGCAGAATTAAAATGGCACAGTTGCCAGTATCGAGGTGTAAGAACAGATCATTAAAAACTTTTAAAAGAGCAGTCTCTGTGCTATGACGAGACCTAAAACCAGACTGAAACTGTTCACTAACATCAGCTTTTTTTTTTAATTCTTGGACCTGAATTAACACAGCTCTTTCTAAAACCTTTGAAATAAAAGGGAGCATAGAAATGGGTCTAAAATTAGACAAAACCAGAGGGTCTAAGTTCTTCTTCAAAAGAGGCTGAACTATGACATGTTTGAAGGAGGATTGGACGCAGCCAGAACTAAGACACAAATTAATTAATTTCAAAATAAAAGTTCAAGTTATGATTTCAATTACTAAGACATGCTTTTTGATAAGAATTGTTTTTTAATTTATTTAACCATTAAACCAGAGTGTAGAAAAATTCAAATGGGGGGAAAATAACGTAATTTGAAAAAATAAAATGGAATTTGGGAAAAAAATAAAACTGATATCATAAGAGCCTTATATAACATGAAAAATTGGTCTGTTTATTGATATTCACCAGGTTTTTATATCATTACTTCCCTATGAATAGATTATAATTGATCTTAAAACAATGTTTTGAACAAGTCGCTTGTTGCTTTAGTTATTATGCTGCTGGACCACGCTGGGCCGCCTGCCCGGGTCCTACTACAGGAAACGTGTTGAGTCTATAGTCGGTGCTGTGAGTTTCCCTGACACTTTAACCATTTCCTGTATTGTGCTGGCTGACAGGTACCGGACTAAATATGCCAAATGCATGCTGCTCTCCGGAAATAATCATTACTGTCTGACAATGAAGGCCTGTGTTGGTGTGTGTGGCTGTTTCTTTCCTTGTTTTTGTAGAACACGGGTTCCAAAGCATTTGAATAGAGGACTCCGTTGTGCTTCTGTACTCTGACATGCGTTCACTCTAGCAAGCATGTGTTCAGCGGTGTGGCACAGGAGCCTGTTAAAGGCAGTTTGAACTCTCACTTTTACAGCTTGCTGTTAGGTACTTGGCTCTAGAGGTGTCTCCGAGCCCATTAGAGCTTTGCTTTCATAAAGGCAGCCAACTTTATTAGTCTGTGTCAGGCAGGCCGTTGTTTTCCATATGTTCCCTTTTTCCTTTCCCCCTCATTCCATTTTTAACAAGCTAGTCTTCAAATGGTGCTGGATTATTACATGTTGGGGGATTATGCCCTGAAATGGAAGCCCGTGTGATAATTATAATGATTGTTATTAAAGAGATGAAAGTAAATAAATAATAATGGCAGGTTCGGGTTAACTTCCACTTAAAGCTTAAGTCGTTCCTGCCATCCCACAACCTACAGCCTGGCCTTACCACATTGTCCAGTTTCTTTTTGTTGTTAATGTGTGCAGATTTTAATGAATAACTGGTTTAAGAATTAAATAATTAAATGTGTCCAATATTTCGAGGGCAAACCTCCTACATGTCGTCCCTCAAGAATACATGATTCACATGTTATTTTGATGGATCTAATGGATACCCAGTGATGTATTTTGGCACTAGGACATCTTGGAGGATTTTTGTGTTTTTATTTACCCTCTCCTACGTTTCTGCTGCAGACACGGAGAGACTCATGAAGACCAGCGTCTTGATTATAGGCTTGCGATCCAAACGCCCTCGTAGAGACTTGGCTGGCTCATTGCATCATTTCCTGTTAAGCCTTACTGCAGCACTGAGAGATAATAGCTACAACACCGAGAACACATGGAGATCAACAAAGCGTACTGCTTTTCAGTTTGTGATTTCAAAATGTACATGCAGAACCGCTTCTTTGCGGTCTTGCTGTCACTTTTGTTACAGAAGCCAGAAGCAGCTAGCATAGCCTGTTCATGAACGTGTGAAAACTGTGAAGCACTCATATTCAGTGCTTACCTCTTGACCAGCTTCCCATTAAAGCTTCAATAATGTCTGAGCTGCCTACTCTACCCTCTGCTTTAATAGGGTCAAACCACAGATGTTTACCCTGGAGATCACAGCTAAAGCTTCAGCTACTGCCTCGTCTTACACTGACAGTGTTCAAGCAACAATATGGCTTGAGATAGTGACCTTAAAAAAAAGTGTATGGATACTTATATCATGTTTAAAAAATCTTTTACTGTAGAATATAGCAAAATATCAAATCATGGATTTATAGGAATATAGCACAAGCACACTTTTCAGTCAAAACTTTCACAAAAGTCTCATCGATTTCAAAATATTTATGTGGTGTTGAAAATGAAGAAGAAAAGAGTTTTGTGGATCAGTTAATATGTTGAACTACAACATTGGATATTCTGTTTGACCACAAAAGAAGATATTCCACAGATGAAAGTCATACAGATTTGGAATGACAGGAGAGCGAGAAAATAACAGAACTTTACTTAAAGCGTAATTTTCTTTGCTGATGCCACTTGGTTTGATATTTAGATTTTTATTGCAATGACATTCAGACATTTTAAAGTGTCACATAAGTGTCCAAATAAGTTTTAGGGCCACTGTAACTGTTTCCGTCACCTTGTTTTTATGCACATTTTGAAGTTTTGCATTACAAAAAAAGGGAGATGGAACCACATTTAAGTTCATCTATGCTCATCAAAAAAAAAAAGTAATGTGAATTTGCGCGATGGGACAGCATAACTTGACTAACCAGCAGACGTCAGAAGTATTTCTGTATAATTGCCTCACAGAACTGTCTTACACGACCACATTTCAAAACAGCAGGCATCCACCTCCGCTCTGAGACACAAGTAATTTATTATATATGATAATTATTCAGTGGCTTCGCCTACTTTTCTTAGTGATATTTAGTGCCAGTTTATCAGGAGGTGATAGTTGTGTTCTCTTTGACTTGTTGAAATGAAACGTGCTTAAAGGTGCCATCTGTAATGTTTGGCAAAAAAAATCAAGTCATACTCCACATTCCATAACAGATGGGGGCAGTATGCCTCAATAAAGTGAATTGGTCTTATCTAGAGTACCAAACGAGAAACGACAGTCTCTGTGCTCCGCCCCTACTTTCACAACAACACTACAGCCATAGCCGAAGCCTAACTGTGCGTTCAAAACTGTGCAAAAATCGCTCTTGCCGCTCTGCTCACGACGCTGCAGAAAGATTTGTGAGCGCTCAGACGCTCTAACGTAGATCAAATGCTTATTTTGTATTTAAAGCGGCCGCAAAGCAAACAAGCTTGTTGATCTCGTGCAGACTAACCACAAGGAGTTATAACCTCATTAAATATTGTTGTGGACGAAATATTAGGATCCTTTACTTAAAATGAACAATCTCAGACACCTTGGTCCACGTATCACTTTTAATTTATTTTTTTATGTCCCTGTCGGCAAACAGGGACACATCATAGATTAATACAAACGCTAAACAGCAATAATCAACCTGTCCTTTATTCTGCTTGAGAACTAATGTGCCAACTCTCAAGCATTCACCGTGAGACACGCAATTGACTCTTTTCACACGCTTTCACGCCACACCAATTTTTTCAGGCAAAGAAAAACCACGAAGCAAAGAGGACACGGAGACCAACAGACTAGACAGAGCAGGTTAGTTATGATACATAGGGCTGTGCAAAAAATCGAATGCGATTTTCATGCACCTCTCATCAGTAAAGACACTCCTGTAATTAGAAGTATATCTCCAGCATGTGCATTCAGATCAGGGTTGCCAGGTTTTCACAACAAACCCTGCCCAGTTGCTTCTTAAAACTAGTCCAAAACTAGCCCAATCGCGTTTCCGGGAGGTTTCCCGATAAAAATTGCTTCCCGGGGTTAAAAAATAAATTTTTGGGAAGGGTTTCCCTGGTAAAATTAGCATTTTAGGGGGTAATTATCACATTATTGGTATTGGGATTGCTTCAAACCGCGGACATGAAAAACAACCGCAGACTTGGCAACACTGGTTCAGGTGGAGCGGCAGTAACTGCACAGAGCCTTAGTCTACCGACAACTAACACAAAATCGCTTTCAAAATCGACAAAGAATCGCCTGCGATTTTAACATCGATGTTGTGTAGATTGTCAGTGAATTACGGCTGTGTAGTAAATGCCAACCAGTGTTGCCAAGTCTGTGGTGGTTGTTTTTCATGTCCGCTGGTCACAGCGACCCCAATACAAATAACGTGATATTTAGCCCCTAAAATGCGAATTATACCAAGGCAACCCTGCTAAAAAAAACTATATTTTAACCCCAGGAAGCAATGTTTAATCGGGGAATCTTCTGGAAGCGAGATTGGGCTAGTTTTGAGAAGCAACTGGGCAGGATTTGTTGTGAAAACCTGGCAATCCTGATCTGAACACAGGAGCGTCTTTACTGATGAGATGTACATGAGTAAAGACATGCACAGCCCTATATAATAAAATGGGTAACGTTAAGTTATAGCTAGCTAATTATCAAAGGCAGCTACGGTTAGCCATCGCTAACATTAGCACGTTTATCGAACAGCCTTCGATACATTTCTATGTTATAACTTCCCGAAAACAAATACACAAACATATAAAACAAACTTCTAGCGAAATACTAACAGCATCTAACTTGCAAGTTCTGAGTCGAACCTCATTTCTTTCAGGTCCATCAGTTGTCTCCAGCGATTAAAAGCAGTGCCGATGTTCACTCTGGTATTCTTATCAGATGCCAAGGGCTTCAGCTATCCTTCCGCTCTCTTCTCTAAACTGAAATTAGTGGGCTGTACTTTCCACACGATTGACATCAGGTTCAGGTACGCCCTGTGAGTTATTCGTGTATTCGTTGCAGGTTGGCTGGTGGTTATGTCGCCCGCATACCGCCTCCCACGGCCGAAACTGGTATTACAACACCTGCCGGGCCGGGGCTAGTAATGCTAATGCTAATTAAGGTTGATATCTCTGCAGAACTATAACTTGACATTTTTTTAATGACATCATCTCCCTTATTTCTTCTCATTCTTTTGATGCGTGTAGGTCATGTTATGGATATTTTTACCTCAATTTCTGCATATGGCACCTTTAATTCGCAAATGTTTAATGCGATATTCAAAGTTTTTTTTGCTACTTTGGAATGAAACCTAGCTTTTGTGAAGAACTACAAGCTTTAGCCATCTAAATTTAACTTAAAAATTGTAATTAAAAGTTACATTTATGCATTTAGCATATCGAACCCCAACCTAGTGCTTGATATCGCAGTGCTCTACCAGTTGAGCTACAGGAACACTAAAACACTAGCCATCTACACAATGAGATTGCTGATTGTCTTCAACTGTTACTTTGATTGGATGTGTAACTGTAGAGCACTGTGTATATTTTCGGGCCGACTGTTTGAAAAATGGAGCTGAAGTGTGTCTTTAAGAGGCTGGCGCTGGAGTCTGAGCCGAGCTGCCTACAGGCTGGGAGAATGCGGTCAGCAGGACTCATTACTGCCTGAGTACTGCCAGACCTCAGACTCCACGGTGACGGCGAGCCAGAATCAAGCACACATGTAGGAGCTTGGCGATGCTCTGTAGTGCCGTCTCTCCCAGCCGAGGGAAAAACTCAGAGAGGGGGAAGGAGAGCAAATGTATTCAGTGCCTTCGTAATGTCAGTGAATCACTCAGAGGTACTTCAGAGATAGCACAACAAGTCGCATCTGCTCTGATTTAGTAACCCTTCTGGCTAGAAACCTGTTTTATGTGTTTCAGCTCAGATAACATTCCTGAGCCCTGCGGTTGTTTGTGTGCCGCTGTTGTGGTTGCGGGAATTTAGCTGGCGCTTATCTGCGCATTGTAGCTGTTAGGACGTGTAGGGCTCAACACATCATAACAGATTAGCCTGCCTTTTACAGTCGCTCTTAAAAGCAAGCTGTGTTTCTGACTACACAGTTCGCATTCCTTCAATTTGCTGGCCTCTTGCTGAGAGCAGGGCTTTCAGAGCGATACTCTTTGTTCTTTCTTTTTTCTGTCTCTATTCCACCATGTTTACGTTACCGGTTTCCACCTCCATTATCACACCGGGCCCCGTGTGGCAGCAATGGCGCCTGGACTAAACTGTGAAGTGATCAAAGATGTTACATCAAATGCTTTCGCGGTGTATTTTGCATTTTCCCTTAATGGAGGGGGCCGTGGGACGCCTTTGTGGCTTCAAATGAACATTTCTCAAGTGCAAAAACCGAGCCGTGACACATAAACAGAAGATTTGTATCGCTGGCTATCGCAGGAGATGAATGGACTGACTCATACACTGAGAGACAAAGCATTACATGAAAAGAGAGGAGGGCTTGAGAGTGTTTGATCAGTCTCCAGAGCTCGTGCCACTCGACCCGGTCTTCAACCTCACATTTATACACTATAATCCTGTCTCTTGTGTTCCTAATCTGGTCTTTCACTTTCCGTCCTAATCCCACTTCTCACCATTTCACCTTCAGGCCATTCAACAGAATGTTTCATGACACATTCTTTTGTAAGCGATGTTCCACAAATTGACGTGGTGTTGAGTAACATCTTATCATGTTTGACACATCTTTTCCAGGATCCCCCTCAGTAGAGCTGATTACTACTGAGTATTGTCAAGCACACTTTTATTCCTGGCCAGGCATCATGTTTTTTCCACTCAGATCATTTCAAGTCCCTGGGTGAATCTCATAAAATGTATTCAGGTCATATTTCAGCCTGCAATCAAAATGCAGGAAATTGCATAGTGCTTCTTCATTGATTGCACTGAATATGAACGTAAATATGGAGAAGTATCTAATTAGAAACAATATGTTTTTATGAGATTCTCACTGAATTCTCCTTTAGTGTGATTCTCCTGTAGATGTTTAACAAGCGGTTTGTTTATTCTCTTCCTCTGATATTATTGTGCCATGTCCTCTTCATTCCCCAGGCTTATATCAGCTCTCAGGGTTTAAAGCATCCTGGCTCCATGCTTCTGTTTTATCAGACTGTATATCAGTTTAGTGGTCTCCACCCCAGCTGATATGGCTGGAGGTGTTGCTGTCGTGTAACTCTGCTGATAGCAGGTAAGAACTGCCTACTGGATGGCATTTGACATTTATATTTGTTTGGATTTGCCCTTCTACTGTGGGAAATGATGCACTGTGACTCAGAGGGACTCTCTGGTCTCCATCTGATATTTCTGTTAATATTCAGAGAGAGGACTGAAGCAGTCTTAAGACGTGGGATGGGGCTGAAGCGCAGCCCTAGTAATGAGATCCTAGGTGTGGAATGTGGTGTTTTACTAAACAGCAGCATGCCTGTTTTAGTTTGGGCTTTTTTTTTGACTGGGTTTAGGCCTGCTCAGACCTGCAGGACGAGCAGCAGGGCTTTAAGAGGAAGCACCCACATCAATACTAAACACATGAGTCTTTGTGCCTGGGGCAATATGCACCCTGTCTGTCTACGACAAATGCTCACGCACTCAGACGGATCAAGTTACAGCACAGAGAAATCTGCATGTCTCTGTTTCTTTGTCCCAGTTTTCAATCCTTATCGCCCTCTTTTACTCACAGTCTATGGTGATCTGTTTTCCTCACTCCCTCCTATTTATCTAAGATCCTTAGATTCAGTATAATTTAGCATAGTATGAAGGCAATAAGAGGGGTTTTGTCTCCAAGTGGTTGTGAATTTTATAGGCTTGAGTGAGATGTGTATATTGTGTCTATATTTTTTTTTCTTTCTTTCTTTCTTTCTTTCTTTCTTTCTTTCTTTCTTTCTTTCTTTCTTTCTTTCAGACCTGTATGACTTTAGCTCATTTCTATGAATCAAGAATAGAGCTTTCAATATTTAAAAAGAATGTTAAAACATTATAAAAGTATAAAAAAAAATAGTGCATAAGCTTCACACATTATATTCCAAGTCCTAAAACTGCAATTTATGCATATGCATATTAATTTTTGGTTTGGATTATAGTTTTAGTTTCACTGCTTCGGTTGATATGAATGTTTGCAAATTAAGGATGATAATTTTTTTAGGCAGTCTTAAATCTGGCTTCCTGTATTTTAATTCTTCTAGGTGGGCAAAACCCAGACTACATGCTTCATGGCACTGGGGTCAAGCCCGGATCAGATCCAAAGAGACACCAGTCAGGGGACGGGTCCACCGTGGCCCCAGAGGATGCTGCCCGCTTCCTTAGCTGCTACTGTTCAGGCCACTGCCCTGAAGATGCATCAAACAACACCTGCGAGTGAGTGCACCGTGTGCTTTTCCTGCTGTTCAAAACAGACACTTTCAACTTTCCTCACCAAATGCCACATTTCCACTGAAATTACCCGGAACAATTGTACCAGGAACTATTTTCCCCCCAGACCTGTTGCTTTCTGTGTTTCCACCGTGGTCTAAAGTATCGTGAAGATTAGGCAAATAGTCTGGTGACATAGGTCTGCACGCGTTTCTCAATATAAAGTAGGGCTGGACGATTATGGCCTAAAATCAAAACCTCAAAACCATTTTACCTCTATTACGATTAATGAACGATTATTTTATTTCGGTTTAGGTTTTTTTTGCCCTCATAGTTCACTGACAAGGTTTGTACTGTAAATATGATTGACTATCAGCAGTTATTTTATCTATGTTCGTAACATTTCTTACTAGGGTTGGGTATTGTTTGAATTTTATCGATTCCGATTCTTATCGATAAAAAAATCCAATATAAAAAAAAAATAAGTCAAACATTTAGAAATTAAGCATTCTGTTGCAGCTGAATAACATTAACTCCCGTGTTTTGCTTTTATACACACGCGCTAGTATGCTTTTAAGGGGGAAGTGTTAACAGGATTAAAAAAACGAAATAACCGACATGGGAAAATTACGTCGGTTAGAGGTTATGAATTTCTGTTTTGATTATTTTTATAATCGTCCAGCCCTAATACAAAGTACGCAAATTTCAGACTTGCATCCTCGGTAGTTCAGACTTTACGCATTCAACTGGGGAGTGTGATGTCCGCTATGACGTAAATCTGGAATTTCTACAAACAGCAGCTGTACTTGATGACATCAGTCAGTTTGCCTTGGCTACTGCAATTTTCCTCACTGTATATTTACAATAAAACGAAATAGGATACAAATACCACTGCCTCCTTTTGTTTTCATTTAAATATAATAATACCCGCAATAATAATGTACTTAGTTCAAGGAAATGTGTGTATATACAGCCATTACAATGAAACAAAATATTATATCAATTGCCGCTTTTTATTTTCATTTTAACATATAGATAAATTGAATATAGACCAAAGATTACCTGTTAGATTTACCCAAAATGAATTATATTTTATGTTTAATCATTATAGAGACATCAGAGCCAGCGGCAAATGTCAGAAGGTATAGCCGAGGTGAGGCTGCTCTCGGTGGATACTTGATTACTGAGCTCCTGCTGATCGATTTCCGAAATCGGCGAAACACATTTTTAAATAGGCGCTGTCTTAAACCGCAGATTTGAGTTTTAAACAACTACATTCTCACCTGAAATACTTTTAAAATTACATTTCATGACGTAATAACAGTAAAATTTTGAAAATGGTCTGAATAAATGGCGGTAGGAATCAAAATGCTGCGTGAACTCAAGCAGTCAGCATGTTTAGCGCCCAAATCCCGCCCCCGAAAGTTCGGGAACTTTGAAAAAGTACTACCTCACCATGGACTGTCTGAGGGAACTTTATTTAGGTCCTGGTTCCTGTGGTGGAAACACACCGAGTACCAGCCCAAAGTCCCTAGTTCCTGGGGAAAGTTCCACCGGTGGAATCGCTGCTTAAATGTGCACTCTGACTGTGATTTAAATAGTGTTTTTGTGTTTACACAGCACAAACGGACAGTGTTTTGCTATCATAGAGGAGGATGAGCATGGTGAGGCTATCCTCACCTCCGGCTGCATGAAGTATGAGGGCTCCCACTTCCAGTGCAAGGTAATACATGAACAGGAGAGTGAAAAATAAATGTTTAAGTGCTGAGACATTATCATTGACTGAATGTGGTTATTGCTGTCCAGGACTCTCCTAATGCTCAGACCAGACGGACCATTGAGTGCTGTTCCACTGATTTCTGTAATCGAGACCTTCAGCCTACACTTCCACCTCCTATTCCAGGAAGTAAGTAGCACATCACTTTAAACAGCCTAAATATAATAAATACTTTATATGTGTTTGTGTGTGTGTGTGTGTGTGTGTGTGTGTGTGTGTGTGTGTGTGTGTATATATATATATATATATATATATATATATATATATATATATATATATATATATATATATATATATATATATATATATATATATATATATATATATATATATATATATATATATATATATATATATATATATATATATATATATATATATAAACTTTGTTGGAGTCTGTAAGATTATTTCAAAGTCTGTTTTGCTTAGCAAGGCTGCTTTTATTTAATCAATAATACATTTCACAATTGTAAATATTTTTTTGTTTTGTTTTTAAGTAATATTTTTAAAGGTTTTTATTCCTGTAATGGCTAAACTGAATTTTCAGCAGCCATTATTTCAGTCTTTAGTCTTCAGTGTCTAATATGCTGATTTGGTGCTCAAGAAACATTTCCTATTATTATCTCTTTTTAAAACTCTGTGATCTCATTGTAATCCAGAGCCTCCGTTATGGAACACACACTTGCTGGCCTTTCTGATCTCCGTGACGGTGTGTTGCGTCACTTTGGTGGCCATAACTGTGGTGTGTTACTACAGGTGAGACTTTTATTTCATAATGACATGTTTATCCAGCTGAAATGAATGAAAGATGCATCTCAGTCTGTTAATTATTGACCAGCACACTGATAACACTGGCAGGGGCACACCTGTTTAAGATAGTCAAGTAAATTTAGCACCTTTTATGTTTGACCTTAATGCATGGATATATACTGTGTCTCTTAGTAATAAGTAACTGATCCCTTTGTGGAAGGCTTCTGTGATGTAACACAATATTGAAGGTGATTATATGCTTTGTGTGGCTGTTTGATCAGGTATAAGCTGCAGACGGGACGGAGACGGTACCAGAGAGATCTGGAGCAGGACGAGGCCTTCATCCCTGCAGGAGAGTCTCTCAAAGATCTCATTAGTCAGTCCAGCACTGGCTCCGGTTCAGGGCTCCCCCTGCTGGTGAGGCACTGTTTCTGAACATGTTTTTATTATAACTGGTCTTTGAAAACCAGTAAATATCAGAGAATTGTGGTTTTCAGTTATAAAAAAAAAAGTCAGGGAATGGTAATAAATGATTGTAGTTTGTGCACAGATTCTAAGATATATTTTATTGGCCAGAAATTTTGTTTTGTGTTTTGTTTTGTTTGTCACATGTTTGTACCAAAATTGTTTAATTTCAGATCATTCAGTTCAGTACGCATATGTACAGAACAAGCAGTTAAATTTTTTTCAGGAAATTCAGATTATAAATGCTGTTTTGACGCCTCTTAAGAGGCAACATTTTTATTGTTTACTATTTTATTGCTATTTTTATACTTCATTACTTTTTAATGCTAAATATTCATGAATGAACATCTCACCCCTTCGCGTAATCGCTCAGTTAGTTAAAAAAAAAAAAAATGTACATGTTTGCATAAAATGTTTAAATTTGAGTGTTGATTATTATAGTTACAAATAAATAGTAGTTGAATTTAAGTTTGGGCTCTGTTGTAAATTGTAAACTTGTAGTAATTTAAAAGGCCTCCCTATAGTTTAGAGCAGAAGCTGATGTAGATTTTTATCCCTAAGAAAATTAATATAATTAAATTTATTTAAGTAAAGAGCGATTTGTTCAGTAAACCATTGTATAAAAAAAAAAAAAACATTCATATTTAGTTTTTTTTTCTACTGCTGTACTGAAATCAAACCGAACTGTCAAAACCAAGGTACGTACAGAACCGTCATGTTTGTGTATCATTACACCCCTATTATACAGTAATCACAGACTGCTGAAAATGTAACCGTAAAATATTTTGATTTCTGATACTTGGTTTTTCAGTTTTCTAATTGTCAAATGTGGATTCACAGGTCCAGCGCACCATTGCCAAACAAATTCAGATGGTACGTCAAATCGGGAAGGGGCGATATGGAGAAGTGTGGCTTGGTCGCTGGAGAGGAGAAAAGGTTGCGGTGAAAGTGTTCTTTACCCGTGAAGAGGCTAGTTGGTTCAGAGAGACCGAGATTTACCAAACGGTGCTCATGAGGCACGAAAATATACTCGGTAGGTTCCATAACAAAAATAAAAGCCAAAGACACTGAGTAGGGACACACGTTATGTTGTATATATGCATTTAAAATGATCAGTATCGACGTACAGAGTCAAACACACATTTTTATTCAAAATATTATAATATTAAGGGACAATGAAACATTTAGCTGATTCATGGTAGTTGTTTTGTACCCTGATATATAGCATTTACAGATTTAATGTTTTATTTACATTAACACTCATTTTTCCTATCTTGCTCCAGGCTTTATAGCTGCAGATATTAAGGGCACGGGTGCGTTCACGCAGCTTTTCCTCATCACAGACTACCAGGAGAATGGTTCTCTCTATGACTATCTGAAATACACCACCCTGGACTCACAGTCTCTGTTGAGGCTGGCCTTTTCTGCAGCCTGCGGCCTGTGCCACCTCCACACAGAGATCTACGGTACGCAGGGCAAACCTGCCATCGCTCACAGAGACCTGAAGAGCAAAAACATCCTCATAAAGAAGAATGGCACCTGTTGCATCGCTGACCTGGGCCTGGCTGTCAAATACAACAGGTGAAGACACTTTTGCAACACACAGTCAGAAATGCATGCAAACACACCACCAACATAAAACAAAAACATAACTGAAGCATACTTTATTTTCTGCTAGTATGCAATCAGCTACTTTTTTTTTTTAGTGATACCAATGAGGTGGACGTCCCTCTGAGCACAAGGATGGGCACACGGCGGTACATGGCACCAGAGGTCCTGGATGAGACCCTAAATAAGCACCAGTTCCAAGCGTACATAATGGCTGATATTTACAGCTATGGGCTCATTGTTTGGGAGATGGCCCGCCGATGCGTGACAGGAGGTTAGTTTATGTGTGTATCAGTGTATGTGAGATTAAAATGTGTACACATTTCAAAGCATTTTTATGTCTCTCCTTTCTTAATATGTGATGGGTTTGTTTTAATAATTACATTTTCTTTTATGTGCAGGTATTGTTGAGGAGTATCAGTTGCCATACTGGGACATGGTACCTTCAGAACCGTCCTACGAGGACATGAGAGAAGTGGTGTGTGTTAAAGGCATGCGACCATTGGTGTCTAATCGCTGGAACAGTGACGAGGTAAGATCTAGCACTGCAGTTTAGTTCAACAGTGCTCAGTTAAAATATTTGGAAAAACTCAAAAGAAAGAAACAAACAATGTTGCATGATCCTTCAGAAATCATTCAAATAAATATGCTAATTTGGTGCTCATGAAACATTTCTTAATCAACAATTTTTTTTAATAGAAAGTTGAAACGAACAGCATTTATGTGAAATAGAATGTTTTAATAATCTGCAAATCTTAAGTTAAAAGTCAGTCTTATCTGCTTGTAAAAAATTAATGAATGAATACATTTGCCATAAAGTTTAACCAATTCCTAAATGCCATGAAACGTTTGATTTCATTATTGTTTTTTTTAAACATCACTGCTTAGTAACTGATTATTTTATAGTTGTGTAAAATGCAATCCTAAAGCAATTGTTTTGTTCTGTCTCCACGTAGTGCTTACGGGCCATGCTAAAGCTCATGTCTGAATGCTGGGCACACAACCCAGCCTCTCGCCTCACAGCTCTTCGAGTCAAAAAAACACTCGCCAAAATGGTTGAATCACAGGATATCAAAATATGATCACTTTTCCCTCCAATGGCAGTCTGAGAGAAATCATGGAGATATTTATGCTCATTTTTATGAATTATTGCCTCAGTTCCTAAACAGACCTGTGGGAGTGCTGCTGAGCTAAACATTTGACCCCTTGTCTGGCTGTGTTTCCTCGCCCTGTTGCAGTAATGCTCTTACTGTCATGTAGCGCCCTCTGCTGGACAGTATGTGCCATCCACGAGGAACTAAGGACATCTGCTCTGCAGGCATCGGTACTCGCATCATCCCCATAGCCACCATTTTTCCTTCTTCAGTAATGTATTGGGAGAGATTCGAAGAGCATATGGAGCTTTCTGTGAAAGCTGTGTAATACGATACGTCTGTATGGAGGAGTGGCATGGTCCAGCAGTGATGGAGCTATTTGGGAGAAGGCATGACGACTGACCCCTCTGTTATTGACTGAGTTGAGAGGCGGACATATTTAGGGTGATATTCAGGCTAAACGCCCATCAATATGCTTGGGATATGCTCCGGTGTGGCTAGCGTCACAAAATGACAACTTTGCATTTGGATCATGTGCAGCTGTTGCCACTGATGCATCAAAAGTGAACACACCCTGTTTAATTCAAATGACCTATATGTATAAAACAAAAAATGTCATGTTACTACGTCTTGATATTTTAATTAATAGCCTTTTTGATTTATTTTCTTCAACTGCTTTCATCTCTGTCCAAAAAAAATGAGGTATTCTAGTTAAAACCTTCCCATTTTCTGAAGACTGGGAATGTGTTCACTGTTAGGAATAGAAAATTCAGGTATAATGACAGGAGTAATGTGATCATTGCTCCAGCTCTGGCCTGAGGAACCTGAAGTACCACCGGTCAAATATTGCCAACACCGCCACCATATAAGATCTATTCATCTAGAGGATATGGTGACTTTCAATCTCTCAGAATGGCAGATCTGGTCTGGCTTATAGCAGGTGTGTCTGTGCAGATGTACTGCTCCTGAACGCCTCATAAACGTTGTTGTATTCTATCCAACAGCTTTCGAGTCAACCTCACTATATCACACCTGATTCATAAGTGTCAGGTTGCTGTTTTCATTGCCTCATTTAAACAGTTTTGCCTTCAATCTAATGTTGTGATGCTTGGGAATCATATGACTCATAAATGTCTAATGTGATAGAATAATGCAAATGCATGTGCTATTTATTCATGTCATGTCATATAGTATAAATTACTCTGGTAAGATATTTTTACTTGCAGGACTATTAACACTGTTCTTGCAACTGACATTCTCAGTGTTGTTACAGTGCAGCTCAAACTTTCAAATACTAAATTTATGACTAAGAAGAAATTCTACATTTAATGACTTCCTATGAAAGTGTGGATGTGAATTATCATTATTTGCCATTTCAATAATGTATGAAACTAGACCCTTTGTATGTAATTTACTAAAAAGTCAGGACAACTTTAGTTCAACTTTCATATACATGAAAATAAGATTGTGAATGCATATTATTATGCATATTAAATATTATTATTTTTAAGAGCGGAATCTCAAACTTAAATCACACAAAAAATGCATTATTAGCACTTGTGGGAAATACAGGTTTAATTTCAAACTAAGGGGTCCTTTGTCTGTAGAAAAGAAAAAGGGTCATTCCTGTCTTCAGGAATGTTATATTATTGGGGTGCATTTAAATATGTTGCTGTAGCAGTCTGAGAAATATAAATCATAGAGGTATAAAACTCTTTGCTTTGCATTGAAGATTCAGATCTCCCATTACTTGTGTCTTTTCTAAATGTTTGGGCTGCAGTTGTCCTCACGCCTATTCTGTCCATTGCAACCATGCCAGTTACCTTGTAAAATCATATTTGAACTAATTTAAGCTCATGTGTCTAGAGAAATGACTACACAATATTTTTGTTTTAATTGTTTAATATGTAAGGAAACGAAAAACTGAATAATATGAACTTTGAATTAATTGTGCACATCACCTGGTTTTAAGAGAGGTGCCTTATGTTTACCAAGAAAAGCTGTTCTGTACACAGAATTAGTCCAATGTATACGTTTTTAAGTAAATCACCTTATTTTAGTACACAATCATTATGTTTTTTTTTTTCTTCTTGATTGACATTTGCGTTGAATGTGATCAAACTGAATGCAGGAATTGCTGGATGACCATTTTTTTAATCTATAGAGTTCCCCTGACTATTGGTACCTTTTTATATTGATTCAGGAACTTGTTTCCGTGTATTCCTTGCTTTATTATTAGATCCTCCAAAGTTTAAAGGTCAACAGAAGGGCTGGTGGTATCTAAGTAATTTAGTTATATAACTGGCTCCCCCTTATTTCTTTTAACTTGCGATGTTTCTCAGTATTATTCCAGAATCAGTTACAATACATAATATTTCAACAAGTTCTTCTTGCACCTTCAAGAAGAGGCTGCATGCATACAAAATACAGCAAGTCTGGCAGTGACGCACAGTGCGTCAGACTCAGACGTATCCTCCCATGCTTTTGTCATTTACCCAGTTCTCTTCACAGCATGTCCTTGCGCTCTGTAATGAAGAGCAATATTCCAGACAGTGTGTTGTCCCCAGGCTGCACTTTCCGTAATGATCCATGCATCAATTCTAATGTAACTGTCTCCCCTTGCCGAAGCTCCAGCAGCTCAGCTCGGCTCACTGGTCCCATTTTCTTCCCTTGTTCCTGTCTGAGAGAGGCCACTGGAACTCCGCTGCGCTTTAATACAGCCAATGAAAAGCCTCTCTCAAAGTCTAAGTTGACTAAAAAAAGATAGAATCCAGTCTCTGGGGCCTGGAACACCCCTGATGTAGGATTAAAAGTACCACCATAGTTTACAGATACATCTTTTGATGTGAGATCTCCATTAGGTCCTCTTCTGTAGTCCAGGGTTGTGAGGAACACCACGGGGGAATGTGGTAACCAAGCATGTTCTGGAGGTAAAAAAGGTAAAAGAAAAATAATTTGCAATTAGAGGGAAAATGCTTTGTCATGATGTAGTTTTAGTGTTGTCCACTGAGGGGCAGTGTTGTATGTACATTATGCAGGTCTCTCAGTTTCAAATACCTTTATGTTCAAAATGAATGGCAAATGAAATAACTATAGTAAGATCTCTTACCTCTTTCATTGTGTCTTTTGCTTCGTTCACTGGAAGACTTTTCTTTTTTGATCTGGTCTTCTTGCTTCAAACTCCCCCTTCTTCTCTTTCCTTCTTTTTTTCTCACCAGTCTCCAAACTTCATCTAGATTCAGGTTTCTAGCTGAGCTGATCAGTTCTTCTGTATTACTGAACAGTTTTTGAAACATTCTCAAATGATCCTCTAGGTTCTGACGTAGGGATGCTATATCTGCCTGCAGTTCTACAACAGAACCACCAGGTGGGGCAGTGCAGTTTCCACAGCGTTCTTCCAGCATGGCTATTCTACCTGCTAATTGCTCCACCTCTTTTCCCAGACTCCAGAAGTCACTTACTGAATAATCCACATCCTCCTCTCCAGCTGACGTGTCTGGTAAAGAGGGCTGGTAACTTTCAGGCCCCCTCACCTGGTTATTTGTCCCAGTCCCCTCTAAGTATGCCACTGGGTCATCGCTATTCATCTCATCCCCATCGGGTTGCTTTCTCGAAAGGGAAGCCAGAATAGTATCATGTGTCTTAACCTTTTGCTGCATCACATCCATTTTCAGTAAAAGATCTGGGATACTGAGCTCTTTCTTTTGGTTATGTGACCAGTGTGTGAATTCCAGGACCTCTTCTCCGAGTAGCACTTCCAGGACTTCAGAGTGGCGTATGGCATCGTTCAGGAGGGAAGAGAAGGTGGCTGATAGGCCTTGAATTTCATTCGCCTTGTCCTTGTCCCGCTGCCTCAGGTCTTGGATCTCCTGCTGGCTGTCCAGGAGTGAAGCCTGTAGCTGGGACATGCTGTCGTGAAGACTCCTGCTTCTTCCCTGCTCAAAGGCCAATGACTCCTTTATGCTCAGCAGGCCATGATGAAGATCCTCCATCTCCGTGACCTGATTCCTTTCTAGATCGGTCTCTTCAAGTGCAAGCTGGTTCAGTTTAGCTAACTGTGTCACATTAACCACCTCCAGCTCCAACCTAGCTAGTGCACTGCCAATCGACTTGCAGCTACAGGCCTGCTCTGCAACCTCTGAATCATTTTTTTGCAGTTGTTGATAGATGTTATCCAGGTCGAGCTCAATTTCTCTCAACTGACCCTCGTGTGCACTTAGGTTAGCTGTAAGCTCACCAATGCTGTTGAGCACCCTGACACGAGTAGCCTCCACCTCCAGACCAGTCTCTGTAAAGTGGACCTCAGTTCGTTGTTTGAGCTCCTCTAGGCTCTGTTCAAGGTCCAGCTGGTCTCTTTGCAGTGCCCGGACCACTTCATCAGATTCCTTCGAAGTCTCAGACAAGCTGCTGAGCTTCGCAGAGTTACTTTGTGCCTTCTCTTCTAGTCGAGTGATGGCCTCCCACATTCCCGACTCCTGTGTTGGCTGGTCTCCATTTGGATTGACGAACTCGGCTCGTTCTCTCTGCAGTGCCCCTTCCAGCTTCTTCTGGCCAAGTCTCACCTCCTCAACCAGTTCAGTAAGAGACTGGAGATTCACCTGTTGGTATAACACAAGATATATATTCATTTATGCACTTGTTTTATGTGTTAAGTGTTTTTGAGTAATCATTTCAAGTAGTCCTAGTGAATGGATAACCTGTGCATTCTGACTGTGACTGATCTGGTCATCCATTTCTTCCTTCAGTTTTGTTAGGTTGTGTTTCAGCAGTTCTTGCTGAACCTGAAAGGCCCTCTCAAACTGGTCTTTCTGTGCATCCAATTGGGTTTTCATTTGACTGATCTGGAGATGGCTGTACTCTAGTCTTTGCTCGATAGGTCCGCTATGATCTTCGCCTCTGGTCATGGTCCTATGTTCTTCCTGTTCTATCCGCAACTGCTGCAAATCTTGAGACAATGCTTCCACCTCACTGGACAGATGTGTCAGTGTTTGATTGAAGCTCTCCAGCACTGGTTGAAGCTGACTCATCATAGTTGACATTAACTGATGCATCGACAGCAGAATGGATGAATCAAGGAATGGCAAAGGCTGAGAGGTAGGGATCCCTTCTCTAGCACCTGGAATATTTAAAACAAGCCACTTTAATGTAAAGACTTAACATTTTTAACACAACGGAATGAAATTAGTCCTATGCATTGTGTTGTGGAGATTTCGTTTTGTCACGCATTACTGGGCCACCAATGCAGTGTATATATCAGCATATTGATTCCTCACACAGCTACAGAAATAGCTTTAAATCGCTGAGCTCTTGCAGTCAGTCTCCCTGCCAGAACCCTAGTCTCTAGAGGATATCACTATGCCTGACGGGCCCTGCATGAGCTTTTATGGTGTTTTCATCAGGAATTACCCTTTCCTTACAGGCCTCCTAAACAAATATATCTCACTATGTCACTGAATATCTGACTTACCACAGCAAATGCATTTTTGAAGGATGTTCCTTTATAGACTGTATGAATGAAACTGAATGAGCTCAGTGGTTATGCATAACATTTTCTTTAAATGAGGCTTGACTTCAGGAGAAGCTATAAACCTCTTTAGAATCATCTATTCTATGACTCATCTTGAGCTTGTTGTTCACTGATGACTTTTTGCCCGGTCTCCTTCCGTCCGTGGGTGATTACATCACGGTGGAGTTTGTTTATAGGAAAGAGCGGATATCCTCCAGAAGACGTCATTGTTTAAGTAGTCAAGCCATTCACTTCTGAATGGTGAAATCTCACATGCCTACTGTAATGTGTCAAGTCTAAATGTTCTTCCTGCGTGCTGATTTTGCAGCTTACCAGCAGTACTCCGGTTTGGTGAATAACCATGAATAGGAGCCTCCTGTACGGGTTTGTCAACCCATTTTGTATCTTCCAACTGGTCAGTCCCCACCTTACCTCCTAAAGAAGAACAAACACGTTTAGTTTGGAGGGAGAATGTGGGAAGGAAATTAACCAGAACATTTTGGGTTTGAGGGTAAATATTTGGCCCACGCATGTGCCCAGTTGAGAGGGGTTATTTTAGACCTTAAAGATTTTCCAACATCTAATCTAGAAGATTACAGTGTTTAAAATACTTCACAAATGTTATATTTAATGACCCAACATATTATGAAACCAAATATTATTTTTTTACTAACAATGTTTTGTTTATATATATATATATATAAAGACAAACATAGACCTATTCTACACAGGAAACAAAGGCAAGAGAGCAAGCATGGCTTCTGGAAAAAATGTTCTGCCATCAAAATATTCACTTGCCAGATATTTTGGATATGTGGAAAACATAACTTTAAGTTGTTGTTGTTATTCTTAAAAAAAAAAATGATTGTTTGCTTTTGCGTGCTTGCATAGGACACTGCTTCTCCAGCTATCCAGTGCCAGCTAACTCTCTCTTTCCTGTTGAAGGACTCACTGAACCAAAGGCCTGCAGGATATTTCCTCTGTTTGTCAGAAAGGTTGTTTTAAAAAAGCACCCTTGCAGAAAAGGAAAGGTATGAGAGGTTAAAGGTAAAGCCAGCCTTGCCCAAAACAACAGACTTGCCTGAGCTGCCATTGCCATTAATATCAGACTTTAAAGCAAGCGTCTCATTCTCTGGAGCTCTGTCTGGAAAAGATAGACAAAGAGGAAGCAACAGATGGTTCACAAATGGACTGCTCAACTGATGTTTTCCTTTGAAGTGGCCAAAGAGCAACACACATATTCCTAACATCCCTATGTGTACATCTGTGTAAAATTACATTGAAATAGATCGTATTTGCATGTGATGTTACCTTTTTCCAAGCAGTTGTGTCCTCCATAACCTGGGCAACACATCCAGTGTATAGAGGAGAGTGCTATCTGCTTCTGCTTGTATACAGGTCGTGTGGACTGCCTATACCTAATGATCACCATCATCAACATCCAGTAAGCAAAGCACAGTAGAAACCTATGATCCGAGGTTTATGTGACTCACGTGATGATTTGACAGTCAGGAGCTCCATCAGAGCAGGGGTTCACAGATTTCACAGTCTGAGTCTCTGTGGTGCCCATACGGTGATTTACATACGCACACCAGTTTCTGGCAGGAGACAGAAGGTTTGGGTAGATAAAACATGGAATAAAAGAAGAAAGACAAGGGTAAAGTGAAAGTTGAGAGCAGAGATTACAAGCAATCACAGACTGATGAAGATATATGCTCTTTTCTTCCTGTTGTACGCTTCCCAGCATGCACAGGGCTAGATATAATCGCTGAGCAAACGGTTTATATGTCCTGCCATTGGCAACTTCATTATGTTTGTTTTTAGCTTTCTGTTGTATCAGAGAGAATCTGATGAGCCCACATTGATTACGATGTCTACACATCCTCAATCTTATTGTGGCAAGCCTGTGCTTTTCTGTGGTGTAGTATTTCATAAACATACACGAAGTATATTTTGTGAAAAATGACCAAGTTAGAGAAGTGTGTTTGGTGGCAACTCTTCTCAATTGCTCAGAAGTTTTGTAATCGCAGTGTAGTGGCCTCATTTCCCAACAGTGATGAATGCTATAATTGCTGATTATGTATAAACTGTGTGCTGTTCTCATTTTGAACATTATATAAGAGCTGACTGAAAAATACGTAGACAGGGTTTTCCATGTCAGTTCTCTTACTTTCTGCTGCATGTCTGCGGTTTCATGCACAGTTTATTCCTCTCAAATGACTTGGATGCTTTTCTTAGAGGCATGGGTTTCTGCATATGCATCCACATTCCATGTTTTTATTGTGTTTCTATGGGACATATCATGCATTTCTAAACTCTTTGGCGTTCCTTTATTTTCAGCATACCGTGTCCAAGGATCAGCATTTTGAGATGGCTTGTCAAGATAAAAAATCATGAAACTTTTAAAACGTTTCTATTCTTTTCTTGCTGTTTTCAAATGCAAGAACACGTCCTGTATGAACGACCCCTTACTCATGCTTTTTCTACTGACCTTCCTTTGTGCATCCGCTGCAGAAACAAAGAGATTAGATAGCGGTGGGCTGTCCTGTTTCCTCTTGTTGCCACCTTGAACCATATAGTCCCTTTGTCCAGTAAAACCTCAGCCCCTATTCACAGACTGATTCGGTCATAGTTTGGCTGAATGCTGTCCTATCTGCCGCTTTACGGCTTTATCATTAATCTGTCTCCATGTACCCACATCTGCACATTCTTCATCAGTCTACCTTTCTTTCATCTTTTCCTGTCTTTTATCTCTTTTATTTTCCTTTAAACACCTAAACACTTTTGATTAGCACTCCTCCTATGTCTTTTCTGGACACAGCTGTTGCTCATATTCTTTTGTTGTGGTCCAGACTAAAAGGTAAATGCCCTTGTAAACTGCTGTAGGGGTACCTTTCCTCTGCCTCACTTTTATGGTGTACTGAGCATGCTCAGTCCGGTCTAATTCCTCTCTCATTGAATCTCATCCTCAAGAAATCAGCATAGAGAGTTAATGTGTGTGTTACCAAGACCAAAACATCAGCTAACACATTAAAGAGAGCTGAATAGAAGTGGACAGCTAAACATTTGCATGCATATATTGGATTTCACACTGACTTGGAACTCATTCAGTCTATAATGCTTTCCCACCAATTGTTTCAGATTAGATCACTGAAGCTCTAACTTGTATTTTCATTGTAAGGTTACTGTAATCAATCCTCCCGGGCAAATTCATTTCAGAACAAAGGGAGAATGCAGTGGACTTCAGCCAGGGTTAATGGCATATTTAATATTGAAACTAATGAAAACAAGACTGTGTGGGATACATGTACAGTCTGTTCAGTGGCTGTTATGTTTTGTATACAAGTATTGTTGTATACTGTAGTGTTGGTTATTTAGCCAAATAAATGAATAAAATTCCAGAGCACGTATGAGACCAGTCACACATGACTAAATATCTGAAAAAGTTTAATCGTAAATGCTTGAAAGAAATTGTCTATATATGAATTACACATCTATATATGAATTACAAAACAGAATTTAAATTACCTTAAAAAAATGCATTTTATAATTCAGAATTTCTTACAAAATTACTATTATTTTTATACTAAATGATTTTAATAACATTTTAGATTTATTTATTTTTTTAAATTATTTGTTTATTTATTATTATTATTATTTTCATTAATCGGTTGGTCCAGACAGAGAAAGAAAAGCATGCCAGGATGCACCTCATTAAGCTGAAAAAATATTACATTTGTGATCTCAAGTAGACGCTTGGCTGCTTTGATTTGGGAAAAAAAAATTATATTACATTTTGATTTATTAAATTTTAATTTATAACTGCTTTTGTTCACCATCCTTTCTATTTTATGTTTCATTGTTTCATAGTTTTGACTGTAGTATTATTCAACAATGTGGTAAGTAATAATAATACAATTTCTGTGTAAAAGAAGAAAACAAGGTTTATGAATATTAGAGATGACCTTAAGTCAAACAGGACAGATATATTAACACATTTACAAATACAACAAATATATTCTTCACACCTTTTTTATCACTCATGTCAAATGAAATATTCTCACCCGAGTTTCACACAATTTAATATACAGATATCAATAGACATGGTTTGAAATAATATGTCAATTTGACTCACCCTCTCTGTGCAGATGGATGTTCAGTCTCTCTTGAGGGGGATGCTGAGTTTTGAGGTTTGCCCTCTGAAGGCTTCGGGACGTCGTGATGTTCATGTGGCAAGTGTAGGTGAGCTGTCCTAAAGGTGGCAGGAATTTGCTGTGCCCTTCCTCCAGTCCCCGCAGTCTCTTCTTCTTCCACGTCAGGGTCCCTGGCCCTCACCTCACTGTGGCAGCTCAGAGAGTTCAGCACGGCCAACAGCAGCAGAGGCAGAGTTCGGCCCATCTCGCTTTCCAGAGGTACTGAAAGTTTTCCTCCGGATGGCAGTTTTTAAAACTAACCGTAAACAATCCTGGAAACTCCCCACCCCTCTCTCTCTCTCTCTCTCTCTCTCTCTCTCTCTCTCTCTCTCTCTCTCTCTCTCTCCAAACCAGCCGGTATCCTCACCAGCATGCCTCTCTCCCCACCCTCTCAGTTCCCACTCCCCCTCACTCTCCCTGGACACTATCAACACCCTCCAACAATAGGAGGAAATCTGCTGCTCGTTACCAACCTTAAACCCTTGCATTGCGCTACTTGCAAAGTTACATCTCCCTTTCACACTCAAGCGCACACATTGCAGTCTCATGCCTGATGCTTGTTTACAAGAAAATGGATTTTTAGTTTTATACTCAGTTTGGAGTTTCATGTGTATACTTTTTTTGTATTCAAAAATAACATAAAAAAATAAATCATCCATTGAACTTCATTTCTAAAGCACTACTTAAGGCTGTCATGTGTTGGTGAGACAAAGGCCTGTTCATACAAAGAATAATAATTATAAAGATAACTATATTAGCGTCCACACCAATGCATGGATTACATTCTGTTAATTATAAATATATTGACTGCAATTGTCATCTGTCACTTTAAATACTCCAGCTCTTTAAAGCCCGACAGATTCTGATTGTTGTCAATGCTTTTATCGTTCATCAGTTGGAAAAACAGTGAACAAGTCTTAAAAGAACCATTATTTTCCTAGTGTAAGAACGTTTGAATAATCTAAGAACATTTTCCCAATGTTATAAACCTTTTAAGCAATGGAAAGATTCCAGGGATGTTATATACTATATTTGCATGGATGCCATAGATGGCAATAAAGAAACTTTATTTTTAAGAGTACATTTCATATTTCTGGCTCAAAAATTGTTTGCAGAAGAAAAAAATGAAATAGATGTTAGTGCAGCTATATATATATGCAATGGTTCCAGTCCAGAGATTGTCTGCAGTGATAAATGACTAGAGTTTTTATAACACACAAGAGCCCTTGTTCTTAGCGCTGACCCCGTTCTGTAAACCCTGCCTCCCTAACTCCATTTTTGGAGCAGACATCAGCTGCTCTTTCTCAGCCAGGAGTGAAAACATCCCACCTACCAAGAGGTCGCACTAGAATTAGACTGCTTGAGGTGGGGGTTTACTCAGAGAGAATGAGTTACTGTCAAACTAAGAAGGCATTCTCTCTGTGGTGTGGTGGTCCTCTCTGGCTTCATGTCTGCGCTTGACTGCCTCAACAGTGCGCAGCTCAGCTGTGACAACAAACATGGGCTCTCCTGGGTCTCCACTCCAAGCCCAGCAACCAGCGCTCGGCCCGTGCTTCACAACGTGGCTTCCTTCACTCTGACCACAGACTTCCTGTCTGTTCAAATCAGTTAGGCTGACTCAACCTTGACCAGAAAAGGCTGTTTGCTTACTTAAGAGCAGGGGGATGATATGATCTACTTTTATTATATAATAAATATTTTTGGATGTTAAGATAAGAGGGGCTTTTAGTGTACATTTAAAATACATTTCAATTTCGAAAGGTTTCTGGGGTATATTTGTAGCAATAGCCAACAATACATTGTATGGGTCAAAATTATCGAGTGATCTTTTATGCCAAAAATCATTAGGATATTAAGCAAAGATCATGGTCCATGAAGATATTTTGAATATGTTCTATTGTAAATATATAAAAACTGAATTTTTGGTTAGTAAGATTTAAGAACTTTAAATAGCTGTTATCTCCTATCCTAGCAAACCATGCATCAATGGAAAGCTTATTTATTCGCTTTTATCATTCAGGTATAAAAGTATAAAAAATGTGCGCTTACAACTGGTTTTGTGGTCCATGTGAGGACACATTTTAGCTGGAAACTACTTTAACAAAAAAGTGTCAAATGGCTGAGCAATAGTTTTTTTGTGCTTAATTTCACTAATGAGTAAATTCACATGGAATCTACAAAGGCAGAACTCTGTAAAAAAGTTTTGGAAGATTTACAGAATTAAAGGGTTAGTTCATCCAAAAATGAAATACTCACCGTCATGTCGTCTCAAATCCGTAAGGCCTTTGTGCATCTTTGGAACACAAATTAAGATATTAAACGTAAGGACATTTTTTAAGTAGTCCATGTGACATCAGTGGTTCAACCGTTATGTTATGAACCTACGAAAATACTTTTTGTGTGCAAAGAAAACAAAAATATCTTTATTCAACCATTTCTTCTCTTCCGTGTCAGTCTTTGACGCACGTTCACGACAGTACCTTAAAGCATTATACACATTATTTTTGTTTTCTTCGTGGACCAAAAGTATTCTCGTCAGTGATGCGCGGGTCAGTGTATTAATAACCCGCACCCGACAGACGTTTTCAACTAACTCTCCCGCAACTCGGACCGCAAATTTTTTTTAAATAAAATATTGTACCCGACCCGCTTCCTGACCCGCATTTTTTAAAATTAGTAAATGCTCATCGTAGCGTCATTGGGTCATAGGAACGTAGGCAAAACTTACTAGGCAAAAAATAAAAAAATCCAACAAACCTTAATATATTATAATTTTGTCAGGAAAATATCGTCAGTAAGCTCATAATTTGTACTAAAATTGTAATTGTATGTTTCTGCAAGGTCTGCTAGACATTGAGGCTCGGGTTTGTTCAAATCAGTACAACCTGTCCTCCAACCAATACGCTTGTATAGGTTGTTTGTCCAAATCCCAGAAATACGACCCATCAGAGCATATACTACAATTGCGCCCCTATCGACAAAAGGTCATTTTCATATTAATGTTTTGTACTCTTTTATTTGCCCTCTGGTTTGCGTTTCGTGTAGCTCAGTTAGTAGATTATTGCGTTATACCTTGATATGTAATCATGCTATCATGGGTTCGATCCCAGGGAACAGGGACTTGCACGAAAATGTATATGCTCAATAAATCATAATTTAACATGATTTCTGTGAGGGTTAGGTTTAGGGGTGGGGTTAGGTACGAATAAGCCACCTACAGTAGTAAAATATGTAGGAAATACTGTGAGATCGGTGTAAAACGCCCACACATTGCATTTAAATAAATGTGCGTTTTGATTGGTAATGACGTTATACGTCAATTCATGACGACAGATGCAACGCGATACTGTCATTATTTTTACGCCCGCTAGAGGTCGCTTAACTTTAAAACGTAATATAGGTCGTAATAAATGCTTGCACAAACGACCTACAGTATATGGTTGTTTTTTTGTTGGAGGACAGGCTCGTCTTGTACTAGGACACTAGGACCCGACCGACCGCGACCCGAATAGTATTAAAAATGTTTTTGAATGACTCATAACCGCAGGCAACCGCGGACGACCGCAGGCACCAGCACATTTTGGATCAACCCGCGCATCACTGATTCTCGTAGCTTCATAAAATTATGGTTGAACCATAGATGTCACATGGACTACTTTAACAATGTCCTTGCTACAAATAAAGCAGGATATCAACCCACATTATTTCAGACTCTGTCCTTTCATTTGCTTTTAGTGGTAAGTGTGATCAGTGCCTGATGTCAAATCAATTCCAATGGGAAATCCCCGCATGAAGAAAATCACAGTGTATGTTTACCATTAAAACATGTTCTGACTGGCATGTGTTTGTTTGCAGTAGAGGAACAGAGAACATCTGGTGTATTCACCTGCAAAACACTAGCAGGAAGGTGAGATGCATTCGGATGTATTTCTGTGTGATATATTTGTACCGTGTTTCTCTGTTGAATCTCTGATCCTTTGAGCTCTTCTGACAGCGCGATATCAGCTTATTCTCAGCTCTCTGTTATGTCATGCTGGCAGAAGAACTGTTTAGATATAGACTACACAGCAGTCTACGGCCTGATAAATGCTTCTGTTCTCTGCACGTTTGTGTTAAGTACTGACAATCATTTCCCAGTTGGTGAGATAGCAGCTCCACTTGTAATCTGAATCCTTGTTAACCTCCTTCTTTACTATGTGCTTTTCCAATCAGTTGTAGTCTTAGTGTTTTTGTTATTTTCATGTCAGGAATTCATATATGTGTTGCATGTCATTCCATATCAGACTGGTAACTGCTTAGGCCAGTATATGTCATTCATTCATAGCCTGTAAACTCTTTAATCCCGAATGGAAACAGCTGACCATGTGACGTACAGTGGAGTGGGAGAGCGGCCCTGTCTGATCCCATCAGAGATCACTGCTCCTTCACAGATTCTATCTCCTGTGTCAGTCATCATCCTGTGATCCTTAACCAATCCACAGTCACCAGGTGGGTTGGTATTTGTTATCCTCACCCAATCAGATTGCATCACACCATAGAATTCTTGCTGAGTTGTGACTTTCAGCTGACGGTTCAAAATATTTTTAGCATGGAAGCAAGGAATGATTCAGCTGTTTTTGTTAGATTTTTTTTTCATTCTGAATTGCAGGTCTACAACAAAAACAACATAATACACACCCAAAACTTTGATATACAGGAACATTATATCCTCATAATAAAGCTAAATGTAAGTCTATCTATGTATGTAAAATAAAATAATAAAATACAAATGTATAACACATTGTATTAACATACAGTATACTTTATATTAAAATGCATATTATATCAATTTTACTATTGTGTGTGTGTGTGTGTGTGTGTGTGTGTGTGTGTATATATATATATATATATATATATATATATATATGTGTGTGTGTGTGTGTGTGTGTGTGTGTATGATAGTAATACATTATATGAATGTATGTAATAAAATGTTCAAATAAAAATTTATATTAGTTTACAATTTACATCATATTAATACTAAAACCTCAAAAAGGTAAATATATGCTATATTGTATTAACATGCTATACATTTAATTTACATAATATATTTAATAGTGTGTGTGTATAAAATACAAATATATTTCATTAGATACAAATTAAATACTGCTATATTACAAATATATTTAATATACACTAGACATTATATTATATACATATTACACAAATATATTTTTACTGTTGTTATGGTAATTTTCTTCATTAACTATTGTATTAGTAAAGTGTATATTTTCATGGGACGGATAAGAATGTTTGTACAAATAAATTATTCAAATTAGTTCCCAAAAATAAAGGAATAAAGAACCAGGCTTTGAGGGAGGACGTGTGTCCCCAAGGTGCAAGAGCATAGCAATAATTGTAAGAAGCAATAATTGTAAGAAGCATCTGGTTGTAATGCACTGCTGGCTAGAGCGTAATAAATATGTAATCAGTCTGTTCGACATTGCTATGAGAGGCAGTGCGTGTGTGTGTGTGTGTGTGGAGGAGCTGTGGGTGGGGGCTGTGGCTGCAACACGACTTAAATGCACTGCAGCATCCAGCAGGTTCTGTCTCTCTGCATCCTGTTCTCTTGCGCCTGCTCGCTGCTCTCTGTCTCTCTCTCTCTCTCTCTCGCTCTCATTCCACTGCTGTCCGTTCGGAGTGTCCGTGCATCCATCTGTCCTGGCATAGAATCTCTCTCTGTATTCCTCTCTCCTGCCATCTGAAATTTTCAGCATATAGACAGAAACCCTCAGCCCTTGCAAATTCTACCAGGCCCAGTTCATCTGCAGAGCACCGTCATATTCAGCGTCCGGGATGGATGTTCTAATGAAAGGATTCTCCATGGCCAAGGAAGGAGTGGTGGCCGCCGCTGAGAAAACTAAAGCTGGAGTTGAAGAGGCAGCTCTCAGGACCAAAGAAGGGGTCATGTATGTAGGTAAGTGCAAATGTTTGCAGCTAGTCTCTCTCCATATGTGTGTGTGTACGTGTGTGTATTTCACACAGGGTAAAAATAATAAAATAATGCAGCACTGACAGTGGTAATAATAGCTGTGTTCTATAAAGGTCTCTGCAATTATTCCCAATAGATGTAATGCAGATGTGATGGATGAGTCTGCATTTCATTAGTGTGTGTGTGTGTGTAGAAAAAGGAAGGTCTCGGTGAGGTTGTATTCTAGTCGGCTGAGGAATTGTGAGAGTGTAGATGGAAGCAGCTGCGAATCTGAGATACACAACTGATAAAAAAAAAAAAAAAAAAAAACAATAAGATGCGGGTGCACTAATATTTCAAACGAATTTCATAATTAAATAAAGATTTTTTTTTCACTCAATACACTATGATGCATGCCTTATACAATATTGCACAATTTAATTTAATTAAGTCCAACATGCTCACACTATTAACAATGTAACAACTATTAATTTGTAACAAAAATGTGTGTTAATAATTAATTATTTATGCATAAAAGTGCATTGTGCACTACTTTTAGGCAAATATATTATTTATTTATTTATTTTACTCTTTTTGACACTTATTTCCTGCATGCATTCATATGCATGTGAATAAGCAATTTACCTGTTATGTACCTGTCCAATACAATATAATTCCAACTTCATCAACTTACAGTCTGCACACTATTCCGTCCTGCACGCATTATAAAGTGTTGTTTATGTGCATGTGAATGAGAGAGAAAGTAAGGGGGGCATATAGAGCGGATCAGCTGAGCACTGCAGCATTTACTCCCTCCCTCTCTGCGCTCCCCATCTTCCATGCGTGTGTTCCGATGCAGCAGGATTTGCCTGGTTGTGAGGGGACTGTGATGACTAACCCTCACCATCCCCCTATGCCACCACAGAAAGAGAGAGAGTTGGGGAAATGAGGTGCAGTGCTCAAGTGTTATGTCACAGGCTCGCAGCCCCATAGCGTCTGCTTATGCTCATCAGCACAGAAATGAACAGATGGCGTAGCGAGAACATGACTGAAATACAAATTACAAACAGTTCAACGCGAAACCATGACTGTGTAGTATTCAGTGCATTCCCACCTGGATAGACACACCATAGAGTGTTCAAGAAAACACTTGATGTCGTTTTCATCACCTATAACCTGACAGTGTTAATCTCACTTAATCCAATCAGATCAACAATCAACCCAGCATGCATTTGGATGATGGATGTCATCTTTATAAGCACTTTTCCACCAAGGTCACCTGTGCTGAGGCCTCAGGCCTGTGAATCGGCTCTCGTTCCAGGGCATGTATTGTCAGGGGGCTTCAGAGTGCTCAAATGGCATTACGTGCACTAGAGCATGAAGTCATTACTCACGTTGATTGTTACAAAGGCAGGTTCCTTATTCTCCATTCGAGAGTGTCAAAGCTACTGTGTTTGATACTGTGAATGGCCTTGAATGATCCAGAACTGTATGTTCTGAAGATGCATTGTCGTCATCATCACTGTATGACGCAGTGGAGATCTCCTCTGCTGAAAGTGTTGGTGCAAATGCTTAATATAAGATAGACTTTGCGGAAATATAAAGAGATCTCCTTTAAAGCACATACATAAAAAACGCAGGAGAGCAGATGTGCTCAGCCATGCAGAAACGACTAAAAAACTGTGCTTTCGCATTAACAGCATGGAGAAAGAAGAGAAGTCTAAGAATTGAAATGGACGGAATAATGTATATGCATAAATGAAAGACGTAGATTAATACGGAAGCAGTTTGCTTCTAAATATTACATGACCTTTGTGATGAATTTTTAAATGCTTGATGAGAGCAAGGCTGGCATGTGTGTGATAGAATGATATTGAGGGCAGATGTAGCTAAGACTGACGGATAAACTCTTTGAAGCGTAGTGTCATTGCCTGTTAATGAAGCATTTGAAGTGGTGCTGTATTTTTTAGATTTGCATAGATCTGTATATTCCTTTATTATCTGTGAACAGAGAAGTAAACAGGACTGCTATCAAGACTTAACTCCTGACATTTTGGTCACTGGGACACAGAAAGAAAAAAAAAACAGTCTAAATGTGACTGTTTATTCAGTAAATGTTACTTTTTATTTAGTAATTAGCATTTTGAATACACTACCATTTTGGATCTTTTTTATTATTCTTTTTTTTTTAAAGAATGTTATTCAGCAAAAACATTAACATGTTTAGAAATTGACAGTAAAGACTTCTTACACAGTTAAACAATTTGTTTTAAGAAATGCTGTTCTTTCAATCCATCTATTTATTAAAATCCCCCCCAAGAAAAAAGAAGAAGAAAAAAAAAAAACTCCACAAAATTAACATTTTCAACTTTTAGAATAACAGTGTTCCTTGACACTGGAGTAATGAATGCTGAATTCAACTTTGCCACCACAATAATAAATTGCATTTTAAAATATATAAAACTATAGTTTAAAGTGTAATAATATTACAATATTTTACTGTACTGTCTCAAAGTCTCAAGTATGTTGCATGTTTTTTAAAATCGGTTGTGTGTAGCTACATTGTTAATATTTATTCTGTTATACATTTTCGATTCTGTTTTCACATGATCTCTACTCTAGTATGTACAGTAAACTATCCAGCGTTGATTAAATAAATGCTGTTCTGAAAACACTGTCTATTGTTAGGCTATGACTATATCAATGTAAAATTTACATATTTCACGTTGACCCAGAACAGCCGCTTGTCTTTGCCTCCAATTATATAGAACTTAATTTGGTGTTTTTATACCAATCCGCAATTTTCTGAAGAACATTTCATGCTTATTTCTCATGCCAGGTAACAAGACAAAGGAAGGAGTGGTGTCAGGAGTAAACACAGGTGAGAAATATATAAACATGCTTTTTTATAGAATAGAAACTGAGAAATGGGAAGTCTTTTATATTTACTTTCTGTAATATCGATCCTCACAGTTGCCCATAGGACCACCGACCAGGCGAATATTGTCGGTGAGACAGCGGTGGGCAGCACTAATGAAGCTGGACAGAAGACGGTAGAGGGGCTGGAGAACGTGGCTGCATCGACCGGCCTGGTCAACCCGGTGAGATCTCCACTACACTAGATGGCGCCCTTTCCCTGAAATCAAATTAAATTCACATCTCTTAAATACCATATTGAAACCTCAATCTTAAATTACTTAAGACTAGCCTAAGGGATCTATGTCTATTCTCAGATAACCACAAACTCGACATCTATTTGATTATACTGCATTAAACTGTGTATTTACTGTATAAATACTGTTATTTTGTGTCTAACGTAATCTGTTTGTTTTTCCCTGTTTATAATTGTGCTGTTATCAGGATGAGGCTTTATATGAGGTGCTTGTTAAATGGGGTTGGGAATGGTTGATTTGGTTGTAAAGAGAAATGCTTGTGTATAGCCTGTGAATATGGCTGAATATGAGACTGGGCTTTAACGTGAACTGACTGCTGTATCACATCAAACTGATGGGGAGAATGTGCACAACCATCCGTATAACAGCAGAGTTCAGTTACCTTTAATCAATCCCCCCTGGAGTCATACTCTTCATTGTGCATAATGAGAAAGAATGGCTGCATTGATTACCTCCTTGATTACTCAAATTCACATCAGTTTCCATCATGTTAATGAGCTAATATTGTTAGTGTTTAGTCATTTGCTGGGATAAAAATTACCCACATAATTGGTAATATTTTTGTGTTATCATTTATTGTATTTTTTTAATTATTATTTTAGTTTATATTTGAGTAATTTTGTGTTTCTTAAAATATTTAATTTTAATTCTATTCTATTTTATTTTCGTTTTACTTTTAGCAATTTTAGTACTTGAACCTAAACTTATTTAATTTCAGTTAGTAGCCAAGACAATACTTCTATTTTTTTACGTTTTAAGATTTTCATGTAATATTTCTATTTTATTTTATTTCAGCTTCATTTGAATGAAATCATATTAGTTTTAAGTAATAATAACAACACTGGAGATGCACTAAGTGAAATGCAGTGATCTTTAGTCACTTGACAGCACAGTTATGTTAACATCAAGAAAAGTAAATCTTTTCTATTAACACGTGGGTGACTTGAATGACAGATGACAGACAAATGACAGATCTGTCCTCATATTTACCTGTCTCTCATTCCCATTGCATCAACTAACAACCTGGGATCTTTATCGTAATAATAACTCATCTTCTACCAGAGCATATTTTCTGACAGGACAGGACAGATATAATAAAATGATGTGATTCATCAAGTAAATGAGTTTTCACATCATCAGAAAGCTTATCAGTGGCAGAGAGCTATTGCATTCTGCATTTTCAACTGCTCATGGATGCATGTTTTCCTTGCACAATATACTTGTTACTTGCTGTTACAAAAAAAAAAAAAAATCTTATTAATACCATTCATTCTGAATGATTTGACATTGTGCATGTAGGAATAATGGCTTATGGCTTACCTAGAACCAAAGTTTGGCCTTCAGTACATCATCCAAAGCATGTATTAATATCTATGTATTAATGCATAGGCCCGAAACTACTGTATAGGAGTCATTTTAATTTTCATAGTTAAATAGCTGATGGTAACTCGTTTTAACAGTGAATACAGATATTCAGAAAGCAATTATGCTTTAAAATAAGCATAAATATAAAAAGCCCTGATTTATATAAAAGTTCCTGTTCTTTCTGTGTATGATTCATGGGTGCACGCTACTTCAAGTACATAAGCTGTTTGTCTTCATGAAAAAGCTGAGTCACTCATGAAAAAAATGCACTTTTTTTTTCAAATGTTGATCACAATATCTTGTTGAAATACCTGTTTAATTTTGAAATATGTTAGATTATGAAAGTAAACTAGGTTGCAAACAGCATTTTATAGAAAGAGATTAGTTTAAGACGTTTGGAGGCAGGAAGTCCTTCGAGGAGGACATAGAGTCTGGTCCTGACAGTGACTCAGCAGAAGAGCTCAGCACAGCTGCACCGCAGAGACAGAGACAGAAGAAGATGTGCCTGCCAGCTGCATTCACCATGACCATCGTTTACATCCCTCGCTCGCTCCCTGCATCTGAAGAGACATCCCTGCATGTCTGAATGGATATGATTTCGTATGGCTGTTTAACATGACAAAAGCTGTCCATATGAAGATTCACTGCTGAATGCCAGATGGATCTTAAGCAGAAAGCAGCTGTCTCTCGGATGTTAACAGTGTCTGTATTTCACAGGGTGACTTCTCTCATGGGGGCATGGAAGGAGGAGACGGTGGAGAGGTGAGAAAAAGGACTTCAATGAAAACAGTGAACTTTGGTCTCCCATTAAATCTTTTTTTTTTTTTTTTTTTTTGAAGCATTAGGGAGACAAACTTCATTATTCTGTAATTAAAAAAAGCAACAACTTGGATAATGTTGATAAACTTATTTGTATCAAAAAAGAAAAAAATACAGCATAGCATACAATAAAAGATACACATAAAAATTCTCCCCATGCATACAGCGTTCAAAAGTTTGGGGTATTTTATGCTCACGAAGACTGCATTTAAAATACTGTAAATATTTTATATTTTTATTAAAAAAATTTTTTTAAAAGAGTAATCTTTTGTAACATTACAAATGTCTTTACTGTCACTTTTTTAATTGCATGTATTAATACTGAATAAAATTATTAATTTAAATAATAATAATAAAATCCTACATAAATACATACTAAGGCAATAAGATTGTGAACTCTCTTCCTGGAAAGTGTCCAAGGTATCTGCATCTGCGTAGATGAGAATACCATGATTAAACCATATATGAAATGACTAAATCTGTGTTCTCTCTGTTCATCAGGGTTATTAGTCCAGAGGCCTGAAGCTGAAACGGTCCCCTCTCTTCCCTCTGAGTTTCTGCTCCAAAGCCTCACCCCTTCCAGACTCCAGATGTTACTGATATTTTTTTGTGACTGTATGGAAAACCAGAGTTGAAAAAGACTTTCCCTGAGCCCTGTAGTCGTTAGATGTGTGACGCTTCTCCTCCTCTCCATCTTTGGTGTCCTCACGCTGTTCTCTAGTGTTACTGTCATTCCTCTTCCCATCCACACCTCACCTAAAACACACACACACTCATACATTCACAAAAGATGAAGCCCAGAGGCTGATATCAGAGGTCGAGGTGGTCTTTTAGGAGCATGGCTGGGGAACAACAAAAGAAATCCGCATGACCAGTAATGTAAGAAAAGCAATACATTTCATTTCATCAGGGCATGTAGCAAAGTGCGTCTGGATCTTCGTGAGATCATAGCCATGTTTCAATTTATTTAGTCTTGAAAATGCTGCAATGTACGCAATGACAAGTTGTCTGTACATTAAGAGATACATTACATTCCTTTAGTTCAGTATGTGTGCAGAATAGAGTTACTGTGTGCTTGACCAATAGACTTATCGTGTGATTTGTTAGAGTAAGAACAAATGTTTATTCACAAAATATAAACATAGATACTGTAAAACAAAAAAACTATTATCTGTATTGATGTAGCTGTGCTAGCCTTGCATTTCTTCATTAGCTTAAACACGTGAGATCTGGTTCCAGTTGGGACAAGGATTCTTTCAATGTTATAGGAAGAGATCCAGTCTTCACACATCCTGTTTTGTCCTGATTTTGTCGCGATGCATGTGAAGTCGGTGTGCGATCATGAATATGTGATGCTCGCAGTGTAAAAGCAATACCATACCACAGCTCCATTGCAAAGTCTGTCAGTGGTATGTTGTGTAGCACTGTCCTATGCTGATTCTAGGCACTGTGTTTTACCAGGGGGATGCTAAGAAATGTAGATCTGACTGTCTTCATCTTCATTCAGCCTTGCCATCATGGCCACCCAAACCCCATTCCTGTCCTGTTACTCAGATCCACCCCAGGCTTGTGTCTACTGTAGGTAACTAGGACAAAGCTATCAAACATTGCAGTTTGTTCTTTCTTTGAAGCCACAAAAAAACTGAAGACTGCATGTTGCCTTATCAGCACCCCTGTATTCACTCACACACACACACACTCACACACACATACACATATAAGATGATCAAAACACAAAACACACTCTTCTCAAGCCTTTTTCTTTGAGCCTTTCTAACTGAAGCACACACAAACGCATACACACACACACAAATGTCCCACATACCTTTAATGTTGGCATCAAAGCAGGCAAGCTGGTTTTATAAACTGTATAAGTGAAATAAAGTTTTGTTGAAATCTAAACTGCTGTGTCAAGTTTGATTTTGCGAGCAGTATTTTGTATGCACCACAAAATACACTAAGGAATTTCACTAAGCTAATTTTCACAATTTATTATGAAGAAACAAGAAAGTAACACATTAAATTAAACATAGAGTTTCAAAGTAGAGCACGAAATAGATTATTGGAGTACATTTTACAGGAAAATACTATTTTTATTTAAAAAAACTAAATAGTTGTGTTATGGAGCACAAACAGCCTGTAGTATCTGGAACTATCTATAGGGGGCAGTAATTAACAGCTATATATTTTTGACCATAAAAGAGCAAGGCTTTATTTTGGGGGCCAAAATTGAGTTTTATTGATTGGTTGATTGATTTTCTCCTAGTTGGAAAAGCCCAACCAATGGTTCTTTATGATGGTAATACAATTTAAACATGAAGGGGAATAAATTGCAAAGTATGTTTTTATAATCTAGTACTACAGGATCAAGATCTGCAGTGCTCAACAAACATCAAGCCAAAACACATTCACACAGGCCCCAATAATTATCCACCACTCCTTACTTCACCCAAAAATCTGCCCATAAATTACACACCTCAAGTCATCCTAGGTGTATATGTCTTTCTTCTTTTTAGACGAATCCAGTCAGAGTTATATAAAAGTGTATTTGATCTTTCAAGCTGTTTAAAGGTGTTGCAGTGCATCAGTCGAATAAATCCTTAACAAAAATTGTAAAAAAAAAAAGCCATCCAAGATGTAGATTTTTTTTTTCTTTTCTTTATCAGAGCAGATTTGGAGAAATTTAGCATTACATCACTTGCTCACCAATGAGAATGGTGTACTACAGTCAATGGGTGCCGTCAGAACAAGTATCCAAACAGCTGATAAAAACGTCACAATAATCCACAAGTAACCCATGACTCCAGTCCTTCATTTAACATCTTGTTAAGCAAAATGGGTGTTTGAAAGAAATTTTAATAAATCTATTGTTAACACTTCATTAAAGGGATAGTTCACCAAAAAATTACAATTATGTCAGTAATTACTCTCATGACGCCCCAAACCAGTAAGACCTTCATTCATCTTCAGAACACAAATTAAGATATTTTTTATGAAATCCGAGAGCTTTCTGACCCTGCATAGACTGCAACACAACTGACACGTTCAAGGCACAGAAAGGTAGTAAGGACATTGTTAAAATAGTCCATGTGACATTAAAAGTGGTTCATCTGTAATTTTATGAAGCTACAAGAATACTTTGTTTTTGTGCGCAAAGCTCTCTTCTGTGTCATTCTCATCATTTTGGGTGAACTATCCTTTTAACTTTTAACTTTGACTAAAATGGAGAGCCATGTATCCATAATACTGATTTCTTCAGAGAGAAATCAAATCAAGAGAGAAATATGCAAAGATCAAGCACTATTTTTTTTTTTTTTTTTTTAATGAAGCATTATTATGGATATAAAACTTTGGACCAGAACCGATGGATTTCTTTAAATACATGTTGCTTATCACGTCACAAGATGCTAATTGATGGGCTGGAGTTTTAGGAAATGTAGCATTTATATCAAGTAGCTATCTCGGAGAAGCTGTACATGGAGAACAAAAATCTGATTTCTTGAACGTGTTTCAATATCACTCATTTGGATGAGTAACAATGGTAAAAATGCCTACAGCTTGACTAATTTTGCCACATAAATTCTTCGGCTGCTTCCTTCATGACTCACGCAACCCTGTTTTCACCCAAACAACAATTCTCCAACAGTGAAAGCTTGTATTTCCAGTTGTATTGTGTGTGATGCCATGCCCTGTTTACAGTACAAACACTACGTCTGAGGGGGTTCTTCTTGAACTTCAGTGTCTTGTTTTACAAATTTAATGAACTTATAACTTTCTTCAGCTCTGAATACTACCTTCCATGCATGTGAAAAGAAATATAGACATGACATGACATGACAGAGATGTATAATGGCAGAGAGGTAGATGTGTTTTGAGTGGGTGTTCCTCATCCATTGCTTTTTGGGGGTGTGTAAAAATGCTAAATACCACAGCCTATAAGTATACGCACTCCTCCGATGCACACACAGTTCTTGACTCTTGACTGACATCAAACGCGAAAACATGAACTTCATCAAGGGAGCTGCGGATGGGAATGTGGACAAGATTATCGATCAGGCTGGTAAGTTCAATTTGTTTGCTCAATGCATCTGTGCACAATATGGCATTTGAAAATTAAACACCTGAAATTGATGCCTGAAAACTAATATTACCAATGAAATGCATTGCAAGTGCTAGTATTTTATTTATTTATTTATTTTTTGCAATTTACTTTACTTAAAACATATAGTCGAGACCATTAACTTTTATGAATGTTACATCAGCTGTGGTGGCCAAACAGAAAGTTGGAGAAGTAATTGGAGGAGACAAGAAAAAAGCAGGAGGTGCAGGCGGCCAGAAAGCAGGTGGAGGTAATATTTTAGATTCCTTTTCTAGGAGATTTTGGAAACAGCTTTATCCAGTTTGTAACTCTCTGATTAATACATTCTGTCTGTAGGTGTTGGCGATATGCTGAGCGGCGCAATCGGCAAAGCTGCTACAGATGCTGCCGCAAAAAGTGCCGCTGATCAGGCTATGGACATTGGGAAGAACCTGTTCCAGTGAGCGTGCATGCTTTGAATGAACTTCACTCATCACTGGATTCTAACTGGACCCCACCATCTTGCAGTTTTAAAACCATATGACAGCACTGAATCTTTCAGTGTTTTGTCATCTTGAAATTGGCAATGCGGATATTTCTGTTTTCTGCACTTTTTGAGATTAAAAATAATAATAATAATAATAATAATAATAATAATAATTTCTGAATGCATTTTTATGCTATTTCAGTTATAATTATTATTAAAACAAAACCAATAAAATTGATGCTTAACATGGAAATAAAGACCTGTTTAGCTCAGTGAGAGATCAAGGTATTTTGTTTTATTATTATTTTGCTAATGTTTGAAATTATTTTTGTACTATTTGTACAACTATAGTTTGTGCTATGTTTTAAGATAAGACAAACCATCTTATAACACACACAAAAAAAAGTTTTAATAAAATTCATTACTAACACGTACTGGTGTTTGTGCTGTTGTTATTGTGCTATTCTTTGTGGTTTTCCTTTAAGAACTGATATTGGCTAGATTAAGAGTTTAAAGAGTTTAAACATGAACTGAAACTCAAGAGTTTACAATGGGATACAATTTTTTTTGAGTCACAAAATTAGCGGAAATGAATTCAATTATTGTTTTCATTTTCAATGTAACTAGCCAAGTTGCATGTACAAAATAGTAGTAGTGTACAATTACAAATCTATAACGATTAATTTTTTTAATTGGAAAAAACTAAAACAAAACACATCTCATGCACATTCAGCAATTATAGTGTTATGCCGAAGTAAACACTTTCTTCTGAAAGTTTCATATGATAAAAAATACCTTTTCTTATTCTTCTCTCAGTTTCCTGCCTTTATATGTTATAAGGTAGTGCAAATCATTAAATAACAAGGCAAAAGTGGCAATCATCACACCAGTTATAGTTACATTATTTAAAATTCAGCCTTATTTTTACCTGATTGTTAAATTACCAATATTTGAATTCATTGCCAATCCTAATAATGACATAACAGGAACAGGAAAATGATTTACATAACAGAGATAATTTATTTAACCGAGTCTGATACATGTGGTATTTTGGTGACACTGAGGAAAAAAAGATACGACAGAAAATAAATTATGCTAATTTGTTTTATTCTCAACAAAAAGGCAGTATAAACTTCCAAAACACAGTTCCAGATATGGGTGCAGATAAGCTTGGTGAGCAACTTCCAGTTCTCATTTAAGCAGGAGTGCACCGGGTCCTCTAGGTTTAACAACGAACAGATCTCTAAAAGTTATGGGCCGTGAACTGCCTCAGATACAATAAACATCTGTACTGCACATTTTCAGCTAGAACTTCATCACATCTCTAGGTCAAAACATTGAGATGAGGCGAATCATGGCTGGGTTTCCCTTTGTGTGATGCACTGCATGAACTACAGTGACAGAAAATAAAACTCCTGCACACAGGTGTAAGGCATCTTCAACGCTCTTCATTACTGTAGCAAGAACCATGTTTAAATGGCTTGCAAGAACGAACAATAAGAATAAAGTAAATAAAACCTACAAGGACATAAATGCACCAAGTTAAAGTAATATTTCGAGGCGAGAGGAAGCCAGGGCCAACATGACGTGAACCGTCAACAGACATTTAAAACTTCATCTGAAGAGGACCACGGTGGTTTACAACAGATCAATACAAAAATCAAGGACAGAATAAACAAGTTACAACAAGACACACTTGAGAAACCTGATTATTGACGCCAGATTGTTTTGAGACCACATCACATACAGTAAAGGAGCCTCAGAACAGATTAAACTGCTTTATAGCTCTCAAACTCATGAGGACGGAGCTTCTGGGATATGACAGAATGAGGGTGTTACAATAGAGGGAGTAGGGGTTAGGCTGATGTAAACTCTGATATGTTAAAAAGGTTGTGAAGGAGAATCAAGAGGTTGATGGCCGTTTCTGACTTCGTTGCAAATGGCTCATTTATGTGAAGGTCAGGCCAGCCTCATTGTACACCTTGAAGACCTTCTCGATGGCGTTGACATAAGCTGCCGTCCTCAGATCCAAGCCAAGGTTGTACTTGTTTGCGGTGCGCATAATTTGCTGAAAGGAAAAATACTACACTATGAGTACAGGTTTGACTACATTTAAACTTTTAAATAGCACGGAGGATAAAGAGAAAACGCCTCAATAAACAATAACAACATCTGTGCAATGGGCGAGGTGGTTTTCTTTTCTCATACCACACTAGACTAAAACCTGCCTGAAGCTAGGGCTAAACGCTGTTGAGTTAAAATTATCTTTCAACTGTTTTTTGACAACACAGCGCTGTCATACAGATGGTGTGACTGAATCCTGTATAATATTACAATGATATTACAGGAACTTACCCTGGCCGACCTCTCCATGGTGTAGGCAAGGCCAGAGTGCACAATGTCCTTCTCCGAGGCACCCTGTATGACAAACACATCCCATCACAACAATGCATAAACATGGCATGAGTGTTAGAAACTGCTTATCTTGGAAAGAACTCCAAAGCTTTGTTCACAGAGCACATAAATTCATTTTTCTTCAAATTCAGTCTTTAGGGTGACTGGCTGCACTGTCGTTCTGTAACGACAATGAAAGTGTTTTTTTTGACCTTGCATGCACGTCAACCTTTTGTTAGGGACTCCCAAAACCAAAATATGAACCTTTCAAAACCCATAATAGAGGCAATTCAATAAATGAATACACATAGAATAAATAAAAAACCCACACATAAGCATACGAGGCAAAGAAGGTAAAAGATTATGGACACTTACAGCTACACGAGCCTGGAAATCAGCAGTGGGGACAATTGGGATCGGGCCACCCTGCTTTCCAAACTTCCTCTCAAGACTCTCTTGCACAGACACTGGACACAAGAAAAGATAAAACAGATTGATCAATTATTCAACTTTTATTATTCAAAAGTCTGTATACTTTTGTGTCCATTCGTTTTTCTTTTTTTAACCATGATGGAAAAAGCGCAAAAATAATGGTTATTGTATTTTTAAATGCTATGCTGAAAACCAAAATTGAAATTAGAACTGTACACAGAATATGCTGCCCGAAAAAGTTAAATATTGACTTCTTTTCAGATTTGTAATGAATTTTTTCACAGGTTTTCTCCAAATTTAGTGATGCTTCTCCCGAACGTTCAGTCGAGAACTGGAGCAGTCTTTGGAACAATACAGAGACTTTGCAGAATCCTGGGAAATCTATCATCATGAAATTATCATTTTAAAAAACATTGAGTGCTATATGTGTATGTTATTGGAGAGGACAGTGCATGGTTGTTCAATGCAAGTACAGTAGGTTACATTGTAGGCTACACATGCCATATACATATTGCCGCGTTTAGGCTAAACAGGGCTCTAGACTCATTATTCCCACTGGTCGCTCTTTTGCAACTTTCTCTATATATATATATATATATATATATATATATATATTGCAATATATTGAAAGCGACAAACATTTGTATATTTTGCAATACATTATATAATATATGTATCATCAATATATTATTAAATGTATTCAAATATATTTAATATTAGAAAATAAAAAGGGAAAATAAAATTACAATATATCACAATATATTTTAAGAAATATATTGGTAAATATATTTCCCTTTCGTAAGGGGTGACCAAGTACATATAGCACACAAGAGAAGAGGTGGTTCACACTCTGCTATAGGAAACAGTGTCACACCCTGCATCAGGCCTTCCTACATGCTAAGAATAATTGCTTAAAGGGAGGGAGTGGTGAAAAGAAAGGGAATCAAGAAAAACGAGAACACAGGGTGTTACAGAGAACATTCTGAAGAGATGAAGATGCCTGCTGGCAGACAATAGCTCTGAATGTAAGTGCATTGATTTCACGCTGCTCCTCTTTGAGTGACTAAGGCTGATAGAGAGGTTGTTTAAACACATACTCAGCAGGTGGTAGTTGGAGTCCCTCTCATACTTGAAGGTCAGACGACCGTAGCTGACGTGGTTCAGGTTCTTCAGCCACTCAAAGTAGGAGACTGTGACACCTCCAGCGTTCAGGTACATGTCCTGTACATCAAG